>NW_005871322.1:1446234-1464006 GCF_000147115.1 Myotis lucifugus | reverse complement strand
TGACCTGGGTCACCTCCACCCCTGAAGCGCAGCCAGGCACTCGACATTCTCTTGGAGACTCTTACGGACTTGAACGCCCAGGATGGGGGCGCCAGCTGCCCGTGGAGAGACTTCCTGGACACCCTGCAGGTTTCTTAACCAGACCCAGACTTCTAAGGGAGCCTGCCCGCCACCCCCTGCGGGAGCCACCCCACCCCCCACCCCCACCCCCCCCACTCCCCCCACCCCCCCGCGGGAAGCCCAGACCCGGCCCTCAGCGCGGCAAAGAGGGCCGGATGCTCCTGAGGCTCCAGGGACACCCGGAGGGCTGGCTGTGCGCACTAAGGCGGCACGTGTGCAGAGGTGCCGGGCCGGCTGCTTAAGAACTGCACGGGCGCTTCTTAAAAACAGACCTTTTTCAACTCCAAGCCCACCAGAGTTTGAGCCAACAGGTCTGAGGTGGGGGTCTCAGTGCCTCCGGTGATTATAAACACAGCCAAGTCCAGAGAATGGTTGTGAAAGGGATTACGACAGCCCGGGCCTGAGGACTTCGCCAAGGACTCAGGAGATCCTGGGAGGCCTGCTACCCTCACTGCCAGTTTGCTCTGATGCAGGAATGAAAAGCTTTTAAAGCCAGCCTGCAGAAAAGTCAGTGCCAAATTCACATTATTTTGATATTTTTTCTGAGAGCTGACTTTGGGGAGGAATCCTGAATAAGAGCAAGTCCAGATGAAGTAATCATTCATTTTCATACCCTATCCCCTCCCCTCGCCCCACCCACCACCCACACACACACCCTTCCGCCCCTCTCAAGGAGGGCCAAGTCTCCCTACTTGCTGCCTGGCAATCGCAGACCAAAAATAGGAGCCAGAGCAGGGTTCACTCCATCCCCGCTGTTTGCTTTTATGACCCAATTACGACCCAAGTTCCAAGAGCTCTCAGCCGGCTTCTTGCAGAGCGCCTAGCGCCCGTGGTCGTGGTCGGCAAACTGCGGCTCGCGAGCCACATGCGGCTCTTTGGCCCCTTGAGTGTGGCTCTTCCTAAGCCTTAGGAGTACCCTAATTAAGTTAATAACAATGTACCTACCTATATAGTTTAAGTTTAAAAAATTTGGCTCTCAAAAGAAATTTCCATTGTTGTACTGTTGACATTTGGCTCTGTTGACTAATGGGTTTGCCGACCACTGGCTTAGCCTCCTGAACGGGAAAGCCCTGAGGGAGGGGCTGGCTCATGTCCATTTGGCCAAGCCGGCCTGACCCAAGAGCCCCAGGAACAGATCTCCTGTTCTCGCTGACACAGTCTTCCATGTACCAAGAGCTGAACGTAGAGCTCACAGAATCCCCGCGGGGGCCTCCCGGAGTCATCCACCCTCCTTCCCGCCTCAGGCCCTCCTTACCCTGGGACAGTTTAACAAGGCCCATGACAATGATGGCAATGAGCGCTAGGACCTTCGCGTAAGTGAAAGTATCCTGTACGCGGGTGCCCCACTTGACATAGGCACAGTTCACAAATGTCAGCAGACCTAGGAGAAAAACCGTACAGTCAGTCCCTGGCAGGCTCCGACGGAGAGCACAGAGGCCCAACCTCCTTGGCCGGAGTCTATCACTTCTGCCCTATCTGCCTACAGCAAGGAGGCCAATGGACCGGTCAGAACCAGAACAGGCAAATGGAGGGACAGCTCCCATGTGCCCCAGCTGGGAGTCCCCATGAACAGCCCCTCACTGTTGACAAGATACAAAGGCATGACTCATATTCATCAAGTCTTTTTTGTTTTGTTTTTTTAATCCTCACCTGAGGACACTCTTCCCATTGATTTCCAGAGAGAGTGGAAGGGAGGAAGGAGGAATGAGGGGGGGGGGAGGTGGGGGGGGGGAGAGAACATCAAAGTGAAAGGTGCATGCCCTGGACAGGGAATTGAACCTGCAACCCTTCTTCAAGTCCGCAGGCCGACGCTCTAACCGCTGAGAAAAACTGGCCGGGGCCGTATTCATAAATTCTGACAACCAGACCATTTTTGGAAATTTCTCCCAGGCCCACTCAGACTCCCAAGCCCACTCAGACTCTCAAGGTCATAGACAAAACAGGGCACAATCCCTGCGCATGGACACGTTAAAGAGTAGTAGACACAAAGAGAGCCCATTTTTATAAATGAGGTGAATCTGGATGTAGGTGGCAGTTCACTTAGGAAGTAGGCAATGCTTTGTCTATGAGTGTGAAAAAGAAATCTGTCATACATCCTGTCAATTAATTCTCACAGCCCCAAAATACAGACATCCCTGATTTCCATTCTACAGATGAGAAAACTGAGGCTGAAAGGGGCCAACTACCATTCCTAAGCTCACGTGGACCCCACTGATCTCTCCCAGGCCCCACAGTGCTCGGTGCGGTCCATGGGAAGTGAGCCCACTTGGGCATTCCCTGGGCTCCTGCCAGCACCAGTGGCTTTATGTTCCAGTTCCTCACACACCTCGGTGATACCCGGGCCCAGGTACTGCTCTGATCCATAGGGAAGACACAAGGGCAATGCACAAGGGGTTCCAGACCACCCCTACCGACTCCCACCTGTTTTGTCTACTTCACCAGACTCTCTCTTTACTGGTGCCAGATACGCACGAAAAAGAAATGTCCTCCTCTCCTCCTGCCGTAGCCACAGCAACTCTCGCTTTCAAGGCCTAGCTCTACCCCACTTCCTCTGTAAAACCTTCCCCAGACAAACCAGCCAGTGGCTCACTGCGCTCTCTCTCCCCCTCCGGCTGCAGCAGTCTCACTTCACAGCACAGCTCAGATCCTGGGGCTGTGGTCATGTGAACCTCCGTCTCAGGAAGGTCTCTCCCTGGGGCATTTGGATGGTGCTTCCCCAGGAGATCATAATTCTTAGGGGGAAACAAAAGCATTTTGTTTTCTTAAGCTTATTGCCAAACAAAGAGGGGAAAGGGCGAACTCTGTTAGAATCAGGCAGGTGATGACTCTCACTTAACCTTGAATTCCCCGGAACAAGGCGAGGGTCAGAAACTTGGACATCCGTCCACTCAGTGGAGAGAGAGGCTAGGGCCAGCCTGTGGAAATAAGACACGGTGGCCGAACAGCCTCGAAAACACTCTGAGAGCTTTCACTCCATCCTCTGGCAAATGAATGACACGGATGCTTGCTAGAACAGTCATAGGAGGTGGGGGCTGGGGGGCGAGGGCGAAGGTCAGGGGGAGGGGAGAAGACCAAAGGAACGCATGCTGCCAGCAGGTCTTCCCAGGGACCTGCCCTGCTACCCAAAGGGTGTGGGGCTCAGCCTAGATCAGCTGTCAGAAGGATCACCTAGTTCAGTGGTCGGCAAACCGCGGCCCCTTGAGTGTGGCTCTTCCACAAAATACCACGTGCGGGCGCGCACGTACAGTGCAATTGAAACTTCGTGGCCACACTCAAGGGGCCAAAGAGCCACGTGTGGCTCGCGAGCCGCAGTTTGCCGACCACTGACCTAGTTGATAGCCACCAGTAATCCACAGGCCCTGGTGCAAGACAGTAAGGATATTGTGAGGTACGGGCCTCCCTCCCCCGCCTCTGTTGTGCCTGACTGACCAAGCTGGACACTGGACCCCAGCTGAGCCTGTTGGATCATCTTTCCCAGGAACATGGAGTCGCGATACTCAGAGACAGAATCTACCTCATCGCAGCAGTCAGGGCCACCGCGAGTCAAAGTCACAGACAGACCCTGTAACAAAGGAACCACAAGAAAGCGGAGGAAGGAAGCAGGACCACGGAAAGAAGTGAGAGGGTGTGCAGCTTGTGATGAAAGTCTGACGCAGAAGACAGAGAGAGATAAGAGACAGAGACGAGGAGGCAGAGGCAGGGAGAAAGGGACAAAAAGAGGGAGAAAGATGGACAGACACACCAAGAGACTGTGCTCCTGGCTCGTAGCACCCAGATGCGGTTGCAGGATGGGGAGGGACGCTGACAAACTCCTGAGCCACACACACAGGCACCCCCTCTCACTTCTGCTCCTTCTCCTACCCTCCGCCCTGCCACACGGCCCCCACGGCTGAGTCCTCTCTGCACACAGTGGGAATTCACGTCCCCCCACGGCTGAGTCCTCTCCGCACACAGTGGGAATTCACGTCCCCCCACGGCTGAGTCCTCTCTGCACACAGTGGGAATTCACGTCCCCCCACGGCTGAGTCCTCTCTGCACACAGTGGGAATTCACGTCCCCCCACGGCTGAGTCCTCTCTGCACACAGTGGGAATTCACGTCCCCCCACGGCTGAGTCCTCTCTGCACACAGTGGGAATTCACGACCGGTGCTGAAGGGATGAGTGAAGGCCGTGCCTTGTGGGGGTCCCTGCGGAGCGTTTCTGAAAGACCAGCTGAAAGGTACAAGAGAGCCTGGTCACCGTGGCTGCCTCTGGGGAGGAGACCTTTCCCATCGTGTGCCCTGCTATCCTTAGACTTATTTACCGAGCACATATGCTTCTTTCTCAGTAAAAATAAAAATACTTAGTGGGAGGCACTCGCTGTCAGAGGGCCACTTGGCAAACCATCCTTAAACGCTGGCCCCGGGCGCCTGCTTGCTTCACCCAACGCTCAGCCCTGCCAGGGAACAGAGAGCTCTGAAAACAGTCTACCAAGCAGCAGTCAAGTCCTCTGAATGTTTTCCTGATTCTAATTAAGAAATAAAATGTCACCCCACCGGCGTGGCTCAGTGGTCACGGATCCATTCCTGGTCAGGGCACCTGCCGGGGTCGCAGGCTCAATCCCAGCGGGGGGTGTGCAAGAAGCCAATCAATGATTCTCTCTCATCATTGATGTTTCTGTCTCTCTTCTCCCTCCCCCTTCTTCTCTGAAATTAATAAAAATATGTTTTTAAAAAATATTTTTTAAATATATTTTTCGTCCACAAATAATCAAAAAAGAAATAAAATTTCACAAGCTGATCCTCACTCCTCCATGCGTCCCAGAACGTCTCTCTGGGAGCTGGTTGCTGAGAAAGGAGTATTCATTCAAATAGCAAATCCAGACCCAATCCCAAAGCAGAAACAAATCCCCAAGTCTCTCTGTGGCAAAGATCACTAGTTATCTTCTAATCCCTGTTTTTCCATTTTATCTTAGTGATAGGAATTTTAGCCAGAGTCATGGTTGCCCCCAAATAGAGTGGACATTGACCAGCTTCTCTTGCAGGGAGGTATGGCCAGGTAACTAGGCTCCTGCCCCAGGATGTAAGCCAAGTTCCATGGTGTGGACAAAAAGGGGCCACGTGCTGGCCTGACTCACTCAGGGAAGGCCTGCGTGGTGGCCTGGCAAACTCCAGAGGCCTAAAGGAACCACAAAGGGTGGCCTGAAACGACAACCTTTCATTAAAAAGCAGTTCACTTAGTGGGTAGTCGTGTCCTAGGCCAGTGTTTTCCCTGACAAAGATCAACTTCCATCTTTACTGAGCCTATTGTCCTTTCGCATCTAAGATAACATACCTGTGGGACGTCAGGGCGACGTGTAACTTCCCTTTTCCCAGACCTCTCAAGGCACAACCAATCTGTGAGGGCACCAGGGTGGAGACCACAAATTCCCTCACTGTTAGCTGTTAATTGTTGTTCATTGTTATTAATCTTATTAACTGACTGTTAACTATCCTGTACCCACCTGTGTAAAAGAAGTATATGCCCAGCCCAGCAGGTGTGACTCTGTGGTTGAGCGTAGACCTATAACCAGGAGGTCAGGGTTCAATTCCTGGTCAGGGCACATGCCCGGGTTGTGGGCTTGATCCCCAGTAGGGGACATGCAGGAGGCAGCTGATCCATGATTCTCTCTCATCATTGATATTTCTGTTTCTCTCTCCCTCTCCCTTCCTCTCTGAAATCAATAAAAATATATTTTTTTAAAGAAAAAGGATGTTATAAAAAATTTAAAAAATAAGAATATGTGTCTGTCGATTTAATTTTTATCCAATCCCAGAGGTTTCCCTGCTTTGCTTTCTCCCACCTCCCTAATCGATCACCAGTGGGTTTCACGTAACCCTCTTACATCCCCTCCTCTGAAGGTAATATATAAAACAAGGTGAAAAACTGCCATTCTCTGGAGCATTCACACAATACGTTGAGATTCTGCTTCCCAGCAATGGTCGACAGTTTGGCTCAAATAAACTCACAAAAATTCTTCACAGGTTTGAATGTTTTCATGCATTAGCAATATGAATAAGACCTCAGGAAATCTCTTTAAAGGGTAAGGCATGCCTTTCTTTGTTCTTGCTCTCAGCCATGATGCAGATAGGACAGCTTGAGCTTGAGTAGCCGGCCTGAACCACCAGCTAGAAATCACATGCTGAGGAGGACAGACCCGGGAGGCAGAAGGAAGGAACCTGGCTCCCTGGAGGATTATGAAGTCATCCTGCAAGCCCCACGCCGTCTGCTTTTGACATGCGGAAGAAATAAATTTCAATATGTGTGAGCCCTGCTGCTTTTGGTTTTCAGTGTTTGAAACACAAACTAATCCTGAATAATACATGTGCCCTCAGACAGACCTGCGCCTCTCATATTGAATTGGTGTGGTGCACTGGCCTGGCAACCTGAAGTTGTAGTCCCTGTTCTGCGGACAGTCCAGCTCCCTCTTCCCAGAGGCCACAGGGAGGGGAAGGAACCGTTCCAACCCTCCCCCTTCCTCCCTCTCTCCCTCCCCCTCCTCCTCCTCACTGTTGGCCTGGCCAAACAAACCCTCAGGGGCCATGGAGTCTCAACTGTGAGGAGGCCTCTGCTTTGATGCCTCTATGTCAGTGCTGAACTGACTTCCACGCTGAAAACGGCACAGAAAATACTCACCAATGATGTGTGTGCGGCTACAGAAAAAGCAGGATCCCACAGAGATAAATGTACTGACAATAACTAAGCCAGAAACATACACTTCTGCAGTCAAATCAAGTACTGGGCACCTATACTTACAATGCTGGGCACCTGGCCGGAGAGGGGACCTGGGGACCTCAAGAACTACCGCCCTAACTGGTGTTGCTCAGTGGTTAGAGTGTCGGCCTGCGGAACAAAGGGTCTCTGGTTCGATTCCCAGTCAAGGGCACGTACCTGGGTTGCAGGTTCAATCTCCAGCCGGGTCTGGGAACATGCGGGAGGCAACCGATGTTTCTCTCTCTTTCTGTCTCTCCCCCTCCCTTCCACTCTCTCTAAAAATCAATGGAAAAAATATCCTCGGGTGAGGATTAACAAACAAAAAAATGTCCTCAACTCTTGGTGGTAGATTAAGAGGTAATCTGAGGCTAAATTAATTTTCTCCTTGATGAATATGTTTTATAATCAGAAAACCATTCCCTTTTTTAGAGAGCTCAGTCGGGCCAACGTCCCCCTGGCCAAATCCTATCAGATATACAACTGCGTACCCCCCCTCCCCCCTCCCCCCTCCCCCCTCCCCCCTCCCCCCACCGCCTCTCTGGGGTACCTGTGGAGGGGTTCCCTTTAACATTTGTCTGTAACAAATGCCTTCATGTTAGGAGGCACCGTGTACGGTACAATCCTTTATAATCCGGAGGATAAATTACATATACTGCCAGAACTTTTGCAAGCAGAGATATGGAAAGAACACAGTATAATTAAGTGCCTCTGGCAACACAATGCTAAGGAACACAGGGGGGAATTCTGGGCCACTTCACAGCTAAAGAAAACACACCAGCTCTACAGGACTGGGGAAATTCACCGTCACCTCTTTCCCTTTCGGCGACTTCACACAGAATCCCTCCTTACCACCTTAGGAGAGAAAAATGAAAAAGAAAGAGGGATCCGCTGAGATCTCTTCGGTTCTTTCCTCAAAAACCCAAATACAGGGTAGAGGCCACCCACCTGCCTCTCACTGGCCCCAGGCAGGACTCGTTTACAGATCAGTGTAAAGAAATCTGAAACACCAGCGGGGAAAGCCGTTTTGGTGTGGAGCCTGCTGCTTAGAACCGGCTGTGACAGCGGCAGCCAGAAGCGGCCCTGTGGGCCTGCGGGCCTGAGGGATCACCCACCATCTAAAGAAGCGATCTCCTCACGGATGCCTCTAAACTGGTTTAAGATAAAAAGCTGGGAAGCAAAATAACATTTATTTTTATTTTTTGCAGCATAATCAAGGCCTCACCACTGATGTTTTTTTCCGGGTTAAGTTATAACTAGTGATATCAATTCCAATCAAAACACCTACAAGACAAATACACTAGTAAGACATGCACCGACCCGTCACAGACTGGGGAACAGAACTCAGGGACAGCGGAGAGTGAGAGGAATGTGAGGCATTCACAGCCACAAACAAATTTAAACTTCTCCCACCCCACCCTGTGCCCTTATCTCAGGACCAGATGACTTTGGTGAAATTACTTCTTGAGCCCCGCTAGAAGGTCACGGTTCGATTCCCGGTCAGGGCACATGCCCAGGTTGCGGACTCGACCCCTAGTAGGGGGCGTGCAGGGGGCTGATCAATGCATTCTCTCTCATCGTTGATGTTTCTATCTCTCTCTCTCTCATCGTTGATGTTTCTATCTCTCTCTCCCTCTCCCTTCCTCTCTGAAATCCATAAAAATATATATATGTATATATTTTTAAATATATTGTATTGATTTTTTTACAGAGAGGAAGGGAGAGGGATAGAGAGCTAGAAACATCGATCAGCTGCCTCCTGCACACCCCCTACTGGGGATGTGCCTGCAACCAAGGTACATGCCCTTGACCGGAATCGAACCTGGGATCCTTCAGCCCGCAGGCCGGTGGCTCTATCCACTGAGCCATACCGGTTAGGACAATAAAAATATATTTAAATAATTTTTTTCCAAAAAAAAAAGAAATTACTTCTTGAAGAGACATAATACCTCTTTTCCTCCCAACAAGCAAAATATGCTGTTCAATAGAAGGTACTATTAGCATCATTAAAGTAACCGCCAACCCCCACCCATACTCCCCCAGAGCCCCCAGACTTACATATGCAAGCAGCAGCGAGGAGACGGCAGGCCAGGTAAGGGGGATCACAGGTGGGAAAGGAGGGCTGGATGATGTAGTTGGCAAAGGTGATAGCGATGATGGCCTGACTGGTGGGCTCAACGATTAGCAGGGAGGCCCACAGGCGGATGAAGGCAATGAAGCCCCCAAAGGCCTCTAGAATATAAGCATAGCTGGCCCCAGATTTGGTGATGGTGGTCCCCAGTTCTGCATAGCAAAGGGCACCCACAACAGAGAAAAGCCCGCCAATGGCCCATATGACCAGCGACAACCCGTAGGAAGCCGTGTGTACCAGAACGCCCTTGGGCGAGACAAAAATTCCTGAGCCGATCATGTTGCCCACCACCAGGCTGACCCCATTCAGCAGCGAGATCTCCTTCTTCAGCTGCATAGTTTCCGTGGTCCCTTGAGGTGCCACGCTATCATCTTCCTCCCTGGGCTGGTTGGCCTCGGACATGAACTGATAGGTGGACGCCGTGCTCTCCCGGGCTTCCATGGCAAATAGCTCCTTTCACACCGGTGTGGACGACAGCCTGGCAAAGGATGTAAGCATGTCAGTCTAAGGCAGGGGCTGGGGAGGTGCTAGTTTAGACCTGCAGGGCAGGCAGATGTCCCTGCCCACCTCCTATGTGGGAACAGCACGCCTCATACACAGACCTGAAATCAATGAGCCTGTTTCCACACGGGACTCGGGGAAATAAGTGGCAACTGCTCCCAAGAAAGATACCAGAAGCGATCAGGCAAGATAGGAAGGCGACTTCCAACATGAGGTACCTGGCTTGACGCCCTGGGTCGGCTGGCATTAGCTTTATCCATAGCACAGATTCTCCTGGGACGTAGTTTTTGCAGCTTAAGACCTGCAAACCTGCCCCGTGGAGAAGACCCAGAGTCCCAGCACCAGGTTCACAGCCCCGCCAGCCTGAGAGAAAGGCTTCGCACTGTCCATCCCCAGGTAATCCTGCCCACTCACCTCCACCCCAACATAACGGGGACTTCTGCAGCCTCCAGCCACATGTGGGAAAGTCTGCAGCTGCTGTCAGGCGGGCAGAGAACATGAGCATGTGGTGGGAAGGGCCAGGAAGATGCTCAGACAAGGGCACATCACTATTGCAGAGACTGGACCAAGGAGAAGATCCTCATGAAAATACACACCCGTATGCTGCTCTTTCCAAAATACCCACCTTACTTCCTCCATGGCTCCGTGCCCATTCAACACCTTTCTTTTTTTCCAGGGTGCTCCGAGAGGGGTAACATAATAAGACCAGATGGAGAAAGAATATTCATGGGGCATGCTAACGTGGAGCTCATCTGCTATGGGCTTACTTGCTTTTCTCCTCAGCACGCCCCTCACTACCATCTGAGTCTACCAAAAGATTCTCCCAGAATAGGATCCAGAAGTCTTGACACCCAATCAAAGCTATAAGATAAGGTTCCTCTTATCCACAGATCTGGTTTTGGAAGACAGCCTAAAGGGAGATGGAACACACACACACACACATACACACACGCACACACACACGCATGTGTGCACGCAATACCACCTTTGGATTAGAGTTGGGCCAGTCCAGAAACCTCAAGGACGTTGGATTCTACAACAACCTACCTACGAAGGACCCAGAATCTGTCCGAGGAAGAAGGCACCTTCCTGACCCTGCACTCAGCATGGCCTCTCCCTCCCTCAATGCCTGTGCCCTGGAGTCAGGAATTCAGATTCCCTATTCCTGACTCACCTTCTGGAGAGAGGAATCCTGTAGGCCATGTATTTCCCACCCAGGAATCAGTCCTTCACAGGCATGGAGATAACTTCCATGGATAAGAATGGCATCTCAAACAAAGAATGAATGGATCAGCACATCCGCTTCCCAGAAGCCTCTAATCTGCTCGACGAAATGGATGTGCCAGAGCCTTGCCTCAGTGAGCTCAGTGCAAGGGAATCAGGGCCTTCAAGAGTGAGCAGTTCTCAGGCAAAACTCCAATCTCCACAGCCTCACCCAAAACTCCTGCCTTACCTATCCCAGTCCCCCGTCAGACCACAGACCTGAGCCCAGGTGGAAAAAAACTCCTCTGGCCCGGCTGGCGTGGCTCCGTGATTGAGCATCAATCTATGAACCAGGAGGTGACAGTTCCATTCCTGGTCAGGGCACATGCCTGGGTTGTGGGCTCGAATCCCCAGTGTGGGGCGTGCAGGAGGCAGCTGATCAATGAGTCTCTCTCATCATTGATGCTTCTCTCTCTCGCTCCCTCTCCCTTCCTCTCTGAAATCAATAAAAATATATTTAAAAAAAAATAAAAAATAACACGCTCCTCTGGGGCATTAGTAAACCCTCCCCCACTCCCAGAGGAGGTGAGCCAGTCTACCTCTGCGTAGACGAGGCCTGGCTGCTTAGAGGAGGCACCACTTTCACTCCTGGCACCACGCCTGCAGATTTCCCTATGCAGGCAATTGGAAACTTATTTGTTTTCACGCGTCTGTCAGGTGAGTCCAGGCATGCAAACAAAACAAGGAAACAGCCGAGGAGCCTATAGTCTCACGAGTCAGGTGCAGAGAGACCTGGGCTGCCTTTTCACCCAACTGGACACGGAAGCAGAAGAACTGGCTCCAGTGACCACGCCAGCCTCCTCCTGTCCCGTCAGCCCCAGCTGGGAACTCTATTTGGACTTCTGTGTGGGTTTTCCACACATCAAGCAATTCCGCAACACCGACTGGTGTCCTACAATTTCACTCAATTCTGACGCTACCTACCCAAAGATAGTGTCAGATTCCACAGGTTAAGGGCTCAGTCCCACAAACCTGCCCCTACTAGCACTTCCGATGTCCAGGTGGTTACCAGTGCTTTTCACTGACTGGCTGTAAGTTGGGGGTTCCTACTACCCCCTCCTTGAGTTCAATTAATTTGCTAGAGTAGCTCACAGAATTCAGGAAAACTTACTAGATTACCAGCAGGGTAGGGTCCCCTGTGGCTGCCAGCTGCCGGCCGGCGGGGCCTCCCTCCCTTCCCCCAGCCAGCCCTGCCCCCTGGTAGAACTCCTGGATGAACTCTCGGTCGAGGGGACAATTTGCATACTATGCTTTTATTATATAGGAAGGTTATAGCTCAGAGGTTTTTCTCCACAGACCTTGATGGAGGCTCATAAGAAATACTAGAGAGGAGACCAGAGAAAGCCTTGCAGCAGTACTAGTCTGAAGAAAGCAGTCACTACTCTGTGAAAAATACAAAGGTCTACCTGGTCCCTTCTCTAAAGAAGAAAAATCTTGCCCAGCCAGTGTGGCTCAGTGGTTGAGCATCAACCCATGAACCAAGAAGTCACCGGTTCAATTCCCGGTCAGGGCACAAGCCTGGGTTTCGGGCTAGATCCCCAGTAGGGGACATACAGGAGGCAGCCCAAAAAAATCAAATAAGGATAAAAATATGAAACACCTGGGGAGAAGGCAGCAGACTGTCACCACCAAAACAGCTGAGGCAGAATATTTGGATCCAGAGGTAGAGCATTAGAGGTGTCCTACCTCTGGGGGAGGAGTGGGGTCACCCAGAAAGATCCATCCACACCCAGAGCCAGGGAAACAGGGCCTGCCTAAGGCGAGGCTGAACCAAAACAATTGTAGCAAGTACCCAGCAACAAGACTACTGTGGTCTGTGGTCGGCTGAGCCTCGGGCACAGGTGCAGAAAGCCTTAAAGCTCAACTGGAGCAAAAACACCGGAAACACCCTCCCTCCAGCAAACCTGACCCCAAGCCTTTGATACGCAAAAGAAAACCACAGCAACAACAAAACCCAAACACAACTCCCCTCCCAACCAACTCAAACTTCTACACCAACAGCCTAGTCAAAGAAGAGGGGTGCTCGTGTCCCAGAATTCATGCTATGTACCTACACCTGGCAATCGATAACAAGCAACAAGCAACACACAGAATAAAACAAGAGGAACAACCCACTATCAAGAGGCAAAGTAGTCAATAGGATATGACCTAGAGATGACTCAGATATTGAAATTACCTACAGGGAAATGAAAATAACTATGACTATGTGAAAAATAATACAAGCAAAGTCACTCTGACATGGAGGAGGAACTCCCATCCCAGAAGAACTGCCTTGCATATCCTACTTTTCAAACTTCTGGAATGTTAAGACTGGTTAAAATAACCTTTGGGCTGGAGGCCTGAAATTTAAAGACATTCTTTAAATTTCTATTGTTAGCTTATCTGCATCTATGGAAATTCCTTCCTTAGCTTATTTACACCCACAAAAACTCCCTCCTTTTCATGTCATCATTCCCCTTCCCTCTCTCTCTCTGCCTTCACCTCCTAATCCTCTCTACCTAAACCAGTGCTATTGTTTTAGGTCTCAAATGTTTGTAGCCTCTCACATTGGCCTTTTATTTGTAGGTTAACAATTAATACATAAACGTTCTCATAGGAAACTTGGACAGCATTCAAGAACAGATGCGAAATCTCAGCAAAGAAATGAAAACCACAAGAGTCCAAATGGAAAAAAAGTGAAAAAAAATAAAACAGAATAGAGCCTCCAAGAGTTGTAGGGAAATATCAATTGGCCTGAGGTAAATATTTTAAAATACTTTTTTGTTGTTTATTTTTCATTGCTCTAGAATATAAGCAAAAATAGTAGTAATGTACTGTGGACTTAGAGCACATGTAAAAGCAAAACGTATGACAACAACAGTACAAAGATAAGGAGGAAGAATTGAGAGTTATACTGTTAGGGTTTTATCTGTGAAATTATGCAATTTAATTAAAGCAGACTGTGAGTAATTAAAGATATGCATTGTAAAACTAGGACAACCAATTTAAAAAAAAGAGGTATAAACAATAAGGCAACGGTGGAGATAAAACAGATCATAAAAGTGCCCAATCCAAAAGTAGGCAGAAAAAAGAAACATAGAACATAAGGAACTAATAGAAAACAGAAAACTAGCAAGGCAGCAGATTCTAATCCAACCATATAAAAAAATAACATGAAATGTAAATGATCTAAACATACCAATTAAAAGACAGACATTGAGAGATTACCTAAAAATGCAAAACCCAACATGCAGTCTATAGGAAACCTATTTTTTTAAAAAAAAGACATAAATAAGTTAGAGGAAAAAAGATGGGGGTGGGGGGGAAATAACCATGCAAACGCTAATCAAAAGAAACGTGGAGTAGGTATATGAACATGAGACAAAATAGGCTTCAGAATAAGAAATATTGCTAGGGATAAAGAGGGGTATTACATAATGACAAAGAGGTCAATTCACCAAGAAGTCAATTCTAAATATATATCTCTTCCAACAACACAGCTTCAAAATACATGAAGCAAAAACTGATAGATCTGAATGGAGAAATAGACAAATCCAAAACTATAGTTGGAGACTTCAACACACCTCTCTCAATCATCAATAGAACAAGTACACATAAAATCAGAAGGGGGGGTGGGCTAGAAGGGGTCAATGGGGGAAAAGGGGGACATATGTAATACTTTCCACAATAAAGATTGACAGTGCACTTCCCTCCCCAGAGCACACCCTGCCTTTCCCGTCCCCCTCCTTCCCCTAAAAAAAATAAAGATTTAATGAAAAATAAATAAAATCAGCAAAGATCCAGAAGACCTGAAAATGGAACGGCCCAACATAGTTCCTGTCTAAGTAGTTACATGAATTCTGAGAAAAATAAAATTGGTACCTGCAATAGGACTCGATGCAGGAGATGGGGGCAAGTCAGGGGTGGGAGACAGACTTCCAATGGGGAAAAAACAGCTTTGGCTCCTACTATCTACTACGCCATCAGTATCAGAGTTCAGTTAGGAACCCTCCCTCAGGTACTGTCTGAGGCCTTTAGGACAAATTCCAACCTTCTTAGCAGGGCTTAATCCCCTCCGGCACACAGTCCCCCACAGTCCAGTCACACTGAATTACTTGCAGTTTCCTAAACCCTGGAGCCTACCAGACACACACGTCTTTGTTCACACTGAGCACTCGGCCTCTAACACTCTTCTTCGCCCACCTTTCCCTCAATAATATCCTGACGGCCCTCTTTCTCCCCACATCTCCTTGTACCCCTACGGTTTCTAGTCTACACTTCTGCCTTAGCAGCCACCTCACTCTGTTGCTGCATTTACTTACTGTCAGTCTCTCCCAACTAGTTTGTGAGCTCCTTGTCTGTGTCAGCAGCCCCAACACAAGGCCTAGGACAGGATCCGTACTCAGCCCATGATCATTGAATAAAAATATACAAAACAAAACAAAACAGAAAACACCTAGAACAGAAAATACACAACAAACCCTATAAAAGACATTGAGAGATTGAGATTACCTAAACATGCAAAACCCAACACGCAGTCTATAGGAAACCTATTTTTTTTTTAAAAGACATAAATAAGATACAGGTAAAAAGATGGGGGTGGGGGGAAATGACCGTGCAAACGCTAAACACCTTAGTCACTTGCTCCCCAGAACAGCAGCAGCAAAGGCTGAACTAAAGGGAAGTGATCACTCAGAGAAGCGAGGCGAAGACAGTGAGTGGTTCCTCCCATTTTGTCACAGTGCGCGGTTTTTAATTCCTCAGCCTTTAATTGGTCACAACAGTACCTACACACAGTCTCAAAAAGCAGTGGGTTACCGTGTGAGATGCCCTGTTTATCCTGTCTCCACGGAGTAGACTTGCAAACCTTTCTGCAGCAAAGGGATGAACATCACTGATTACAACAGAGTTCGTAGTTAGCCCGCTATCTCTAGGTAAGAAGCCCAGTATTTGTGGGGAGGGAGGGTGCAACAAAATCCTACCAGATCACCTCTGAATTGACTATCCTTTTGTCTTCAGTTGATAAAAGAAAGTGGTTGTGCAGACCACACACCCTTATCAGTCACTTCTCAGTCCCAAAACACACAGACTTTAAAATCACTGTCGAAGACCATTTCCATTAAATCACTCAGGGCACCCTGTAAGTTCCTGTCTTGAAAACCAGTGTTAAACCCCACTTTAAGGACACAATGCAGCTTTCTAGCAGGTTCCCATCCTATTTTCCAAGCTCCTGCAGCAAATAATAAAGGAATTCACCAGACCACTAAAATTTACTTATGAAAATTTAGACATAAAACAATTAAATGCAATTTTTTTTTGGGGGGGGGGGGCCAAGGGGCTCTTTCAAAATTCAATTACAAAGAATATTTTACAAGCTGGAGTTTAAAGACCTCTTTAATAATTGATAACTATTGGGGGGGAAATGCTGTTGAGAAATACCAAAATCTTAATGGTGGTAACACAGAGAACTTTTTTTTTTAACTTCTCTGAGTCTTAAAATTTTCCACAGTGAGTATGCATTAATTTTTTAATGCTTAAACTTTAATATATATATATATTTATTGTACTTCTATCAAATAACAAAGTGTATGTGACTCAGCCTTTACGTTGACCTTTTTACATGGGATACCAGAAACCTCAAGATCAAATTCAGCTCCAATCTCAGTGAATAAATACCCTTACTTTTCAACAGCATTTGCTATCTAGTCTTCTCCATGGCTTTGGTTTTCTATTTCTTTTTAACAACCTCGTTGCAAGACCTTTAATTATAAACCACCACAATTACTCATTAGAAAGAGATAATGTATTATATACTTTATTAATATAATAAAGTCTTTTTACAAGTCTTGTGTGCATATAACTAAAACTCTTTCCAAACCTCAAAGATCCAAGAAAGTTTAACAGAGAACAGAGCAATAACATTCACCTGCGAAGAAACAAGCAAACATCACGGTTTCATTAGCCGCCTCATCCTAAATGAAGAAAATAAAGTCTCCACACCAAGGCCTAATTCCACTTGTCTGTCTTGGCCATTTAATCTCTACAACGAAGAGTAACAGGTAATTTATCAAAAAAAGAGCCTAGTAAGCAGCAGCCCATATTTATCTTTGTAAAAAAAAAAAAAAAAATCCAAGTTTTACAGGCCCAGCAGGGGCAGCACTCAATTCCTGGGAAGTTCCATTACCCACAGCAGGAGCGTAGCTAAAGCAACCAGCCTAAAGGAACCAGAGAACCAGCCTGGTCACCTCCGAATCATTCATGTCTAGACAGCTGCTGTCCCCAGCCCCTTGTCCCCAGAACATCTGCGTCACTTTCGTAGAAATTATCCACATCCTGGAGACAGAGGTCAGGAAATTTCCTGTACCAAGAAGTGCCAGGGAGGTTGGTCACAGAACTGGTATTTATTTATTTTCGGTCTGCCATAAAAGTCCACTGCCAGTCAGGGAAGGAGGAAGATAGGGCGGGGGAAAAAAAATTCATGCTTGTGGCTTTCCACATATTTATCAGGAAAGGAAAATCAGATATAAGAACATAAATGACAGCCTGAGACCAAAGTCGGGGCGTAAAAACCATCAGCACAAATGGGACCTGAGCAAGGCGGGCAACCATCTCAGAGAGCACGCCCGGGCTTCCAGCAGCCTGCTCCTCCCCGATTTTCAGACCTGGGCACAGCGTTCAGAGATAAGCCCCAGATGGGCCCAGTCTGCCACCTCCGCGCTGGATGCGCTGGCCGTGATTTCTCCCCCCATCGAGGCAGAGACCGAATTCTTCTGAACCGTGCACCGAGCACATGGCCCGGCGCGCGCGAGAGGTGCTCAGAAAACATGTGTTCAACGACCTGCTGAGTCCCACTTACAAGGACCATTACACAGAAGCCAGGCTGTTTGCTCAGTGCTTAGTGAAGAATTCTCACCATGTTTCACAAATATCTCCTCCCGTTTATGACAAGAGATGAGCAAACAAGGTACCAGGAGGCGGCGGCGCTGGAAAGGACCCGGGGACCAGGAGCACCGCTTCCCGCTCCAGCAGGACAGCTCGCAGCCGACCCC
>NW_005871322.1:1434877-1446134 GCF_000147115.1 Myotis lucifugus | reverse complement strand
CAGCGGCTCACACGAGAATTTCCCTTTTTCTTACACAGTCAGTGTCCTGCTCGGGGCCACCCTCCCACGGGCTCTCTCACACTCAGGGAGCCGCGCTCTCACACTCAGGTCTTGCACACGCACAGTCACTCTCAGGCTCTGGGCTTCTCTCTCTCTCTCTCTCTCTCTCTCTCACACACACACACACACACGCTCAGCCTTACACTCCAGCGGGAGGTCCCTCCCGCACGCGGGGTCGCGCTCATCCGCAGCGCCCATCACGTGGCCCGGCCCGCCCGCCCCACGCCCGGCCCCAGGCCCGCATCCCGCCCCGGGGCAGCGGCCGCAGGGACCACGCGGGGAGATCGGCCCCACAGGACGCAGCCCCGCCCCGCGGCCCCGCGGCCCCCGGCGCCTTCCCGCGGCCCGTTACCTCGCGGGTGGCCAGGCGGCACCAGGATGCTCGGTAGCGCGGCCGCCACCCCCGCCGCCCCGCCCCAGGCCCCGCCCCGCCACGTCACCTGCGGCCGGATCGCGACAGCGCGCGCCGCCTCGGGACAGGGCGCCCGGCTCCGGCTCCGCTCGGGGCCTGCGGGCAGCCGTCCGCCCCGGCCTCAGCGGCCCGACCCACGTGTGCTCTCCCGGCCTCTGCGTGCACTTGGCAGCCGGTCCCCAGGACGGCCATGCCGGGCCCCACGCGGCTGTGACCTGGCCCGGCCTCCGGTGCCAACTGGCGGGCCACTCCCTGGCGCTGCACGGAGCCACCCCAGCTCCCGCGGAGGGCGCCCACAGGCCCCAAACCTCCATCCCCTCTGTCCCCCGGCCGGGCCCCCAGCCAGGGGGACCCACAGCCAGGGGGGACACACACAGCTTACATAAGGAGCTCTGACAGCCTCCTCACCTCCTGGGCAGCCAGCCCTCCACTCCGATCCTAGGAAGACGCAGACGCAGGACTTGTCCTCCACATTCACAACTCAGACATCGCCGCTCATCTATGGAGGGCCCTCCCCCCCAGGCCCATGGACACTGCTGGGCTTCGGGCTTTTCTGGGTTTCAGGCTTGAGGACATTTTCCGTCCTCATCTTGCCGGACCCTGCTGACACCCCTCTTAGGGTACTGCACCCTCCTGCCTCTTCCTGTCCCGCTGGCTGCTCCTTCTCCATCTCCGAGGGCTCCTTTCCTTCTAATGGCCATGAGGTTCAGGGCCACCTGACCTCAGAGGCAGCTGAGCACTCCCCCTTAGCTTCCTGTCCGCACGTCAAGCCCTGTCTCTCTCCTGGGCCATGAGTCATTTCCCCCAGAAATGTATTCACAACTGCACATCCTTTGGTTCCATCTAACCCTACCCAAACCTCTGTCCCCCACCACCATTGACCCAGCCAGAGATGGGCAGCACTTGGGCCCATCCTCCTCCAGCTCCCCAGCGGTAATAGCTCCCTCTAACTCATCCCCACCGGGTAGGGGTGCTCTGAAAATACAGATTGGAATGACTTCATGTCTCCTCTGCCTAAAAGCCTCTCCATCCTCCTCCGTACTGTGGACCTGAGATGAACTTTGAAGAGCCCCCAATGGTGCTGCCCTCATACTCTCTGCTTGGAATACCTTTAAGTGTCAATGAGAGTTTATGCATATTTGGAGTCATTAGAGCCTGGCCCTTTGCCCCCTAGATCAGTTCTCCTGCCTACCTGGCCAGGCAGAGGAAGGGCTCTGTCACTCAGTAGCAGCCAGTCCACTTGACCTTGCAAAAGCCACATATACGACCTTCCAGCTCCCAGTGTTACCGGTAAAGGGACCAGGCCCGGAGCGGGTCTGCCTCTGGCTGGCCTGATTTGTGTTGGGTTCTTGATTTCATGCAGAAAAGATTTCACAAATGAGGCCAGGTGATTTTAAGAGTACATTTATTAAAGCTGGGGACAGTGAAACAAGCAAAGGCTTAGGAGAGAAGAAGCAACAGGAGAGCCTCGGTGGGGCTGCTTTGGCTCACAGGGAAGTCAGAGAAAAGGGGGTGCTGGGGACAGGTTCAGGGGGTTAGCCGGATCGAACTGCAGCTGCCCATTGTTCCCCTGGTTGCAAGTGGGACCTTTGAGTTTAGGAGACGCACACCTGAGAGGGAAGGCAGGCATGGGCAAGCACACCCTGCGTACTTGTCTTGAGGGTTTTAAAGACGGGGAGTTCACGGTCTCACACCGTTACAGCAGCCCACCAGCTGAAAGCCCACTCTGCACCAAGTAAGTACTAAGTCAGATGTCCTCCAGCACCACCAGTGTTCCTCAGGGTATATTTATTCATCCCCATTCTTCAGATGAGCAAACAGGCTCAGGAAAATCAGACTGATACAGGATAGTAAGAAGCTAGGAAAATTCCTTGGCAGGTGGAATGGGAAACTGAGACAGATAGCTGAACGAACTGACCGAGCACTTTATAGCAGATACAGAAGGTCACCAGGGTGGAAATCCCTGGGTGCCTAGCAATGGACAAAAAAATTGGTGCCGGACCTCGTCACCAGGGTGGTCTTTCCTCCTCTGGTATATCCCTGGCTATGCGGGTGAGACCCCCCTGACCCTTCCTCCCTAGCAATAACAGATAACATCTAGGCCTGGGTTGTATTTCAGGTCTAAGCCCATAAAAGCAGCAAAACCAGATGGGCAATGCCAGGACCAGCTGCGACAACTATTGACCCTCTCTTCCTGGTGCCAACCAATCAGTGGTGACCACGACCCTGAAAGTATTCACCTAGAAAAGCTGATGACTATTCTATTGAGATCCTTCCCTAAGACCTCTCCTAAACGCTCAGCCTTCAAAACCCAAGCCTAAGGAATCAGCATCCCCGGGAGCATGCCCCGGGGCATTCCCTAAACTCTAAGGGACCTGAGACTTGCAACCAAGGGGCCTGTCTCTAAGGCCCCCTTTCTTCTGACTGGCCAGTGAGCTGAAGGCAGCCCTGCCTTGGCCCATTTCTTTCTCATAATGTTCCTCGAGAGCAAAAGCAGCCCCGCCTACTCTCGCTCCTGTTGCTTCTTCTCTCCTTAGCCCTTCCTTAGTTCGCTGCCCCCAGCTTTAACAAACGCACTCTCAAAATCAGCTGGAATCTTCTCTCAAAATGCTGTGAAATCTTTCCTGCATGACGTCAAGACCCTCATCGGGGCAGTCCCTGTCTGGTAACAAGGAGAATCCACAGGCTACTTGGCTGAGCTGGCAGAGCTCAGAGTTGCACCCCAGTCTGCTGGTCCTGAAGCCTGCTCTGATTCCATGCGCTCTCTGCAGCTGTGAACAGAGGGTGGCAGTTCAGCTGAAATGGGTCAGGGGTGAATGGGAGTGCAAGGCCACCACCAGGGCGTGGCACGAATGGGTGGGCATCAAGGCAGAGCTGGGAGTCAGGCCGGGCAGTGCCTGGGGGTGAGGGTCTGCTCCTTTCCATGTTGTCATCCTTTTGCCAAGGCCAGCGATGCAGCTGGACCTTTGTTTCCCTAGCCACCCTCACCCTCTCTGGACCAGCGCTTCTTCCAGGTTTAGCCAATAACTAGTGCAGCGGGAGGGTTCAGAGCGCCTTCTAGTGGCCTCCAGGATGTATCAAAGCCTGAAGCCCAGGCTGGCCCTGCCCTGTAGACAGGAACTAGAGCTCCCACCACCCTAACACGCCCCTGCCTGGCTCTGGGCTCTGCACTAGAGAATTCAGGCCTGGACCCCATCCCTATGCATGTGTTCCTGTATCAGACTATCTGTCTTTATCCATTTCCACTTGCTCCCCAGTCTCTCAGTCCATCTCTGCCCATCTTGGCCACACCAGTCTCAGCCTCCCTCAGTCCCCTAGCAGGACAGATGAGCTGAATCAAAGTAGAAGGGTGGCATCCTAAAAAGAACTCTAGGTTCAAAGGATGCTGAGATGCTGAGACCTACAAGCTGAGAGAGAAGAGAAAGCTGGGAAGGGGAGTCCAGCCAGGGTGACCTGCAGTCTTGTCTCTGGTACCCCGATCTGGGGTGGCATATAAGGCCTGCTGACCAGGCAGGAGCAGGAGCTGCATTCCAGAAGGAATGGTTCAGCCCTAACTGGTTTGGCTCGGTGGATAGAGGCGTTGGCCTGCGGACTGAAGGGTCCCAAGTTCGATTCCGGTCAAGGGCACATGCCCGGGTTGCGGGCTCAATCATTAGGGGTTGTGCAGGAGGCAGCTGATCAATGATTCTCTCTCATCATTGCTGTTTCTATTTCTCTCTCCCTCCCTCTCTCTTCCTCTCTGAAATCAATAAAAAAATATACATCTACACGATGGAATACTATGCTGCTATAAAAAAGAAGGAACTCTTACCATTTGCAACAGCATGGATGGAACTGGAGAGCATTATGCTAAGTGAAATAAGCCAGTCAATGAAGGAAAAATACCACATGATCTCACTCATTAATGGATAATAAAGACCATTATAAACTTATGAACAATAATAGATACAGAGGCAGAGCTGCCTCAAACAGATTGTCAAACTGCAGCGGGAAGGCCGGGGAGGGTTGGGGGGCAGGAGGGAGCGGGGGTAAGAGATCAACCGAAGAACTTGTATGCATGCATATAAGCATAACCAATGGACATAAGACACTGGGGGTAGGGGAGGCCAGGGGATTGTCAAGGGCGGGTGGGAAAAAAGGACACATATGTAATACCCTTTGTAATACTTTAAGCAATAAAAAAATTAAAAAAGGAATGTTTCAGGTCCTGGTTCTTAGTCCCAGGAGGGGAACTAGATCCCAGGAGAAGGGGCAGGAGAATAAAGCCCAAAGTGGTGCATAGGAGCCACGCTTCGGTGCTGAGAGAACCCACTGAGGCCACAGGAAAGACCTGGCCCGATTACCTGCTCTCTAGCCCTCTTACCCCTCCACTAGCTCCCTCCTCTCATACTCCGAATAGAGCCTAGGCCAGGCAACCTTACAGCATCCAGAATACTTTTATTGCCACAATCAAGATACAGCCTGCTCAGAGCCCGATAGGGGGCCCACCCCTCAGGAACACAGGGAGAAACAGACGCTGGGTATGTACGCAACAGAGAAAATCCGGCTCCAAAGAAACCTGTGGGAGGGCAGCACAGTTCAGCCTGATTGTGGTTTTGGGCCCTCACCCTAGAGGCTAGAA
Source organism: Myotis lucifugus (assembly GCF_000147115.1). Lineage (NCBI taxonomy): Eukaryota > Metazoa > Chordata > Mammalia > Chiroptera > Vespertilionidae > Myotis > Myotis lucifugus. The sequence continues at coordinate 1,441,041 of NW_005871322.1, read as the reverse complement.
CCAAGTCTTGGCCTATAGCTGTTGCCCACTCAGAGACCACTGCCGAAAGGCAGATACAGACTCTCCAGCTCTGCTGTCATAGGAAGACCATACCAAGAATGTCAAACTCTCAGCCCACGGGCCGCATGCCTCGTTTATTTGGCCCGTGTCAGCCTTTGAGTTTGACATGCTTGACCCATGCAGCATCCGGGGGCAGACAGGAACCCCGCAGGAGGGCTCCAAGGCACCTGGCTCTCACAGGGGCCCACTCAAGTTCCTGAACTAGTCCCTGCAGACTAAACACCACTGTGCTGCCTGGTGGAGGTAGGTGCTGGGCAGGGTGGGCGGGAGCCCAACCTCCTCTCAGCCCTGTGCCGGCCCACGTGGGTGCTAGAGAAACCCTATGGCAGGGTGACAATATGGTGATGGGGTTAGCAAGAGGTCAGGTTAAAAAAAAAAAAAGTCACGTTAGGGAAGCTCTGAGTCACCTTGGTCCGATCTTGAGTTCTCTTTCTTCATCAGGATCTAAAAGGCTATGGCACTGAGTCCTGAATAGCAGTTCTAGGGTGAAGGGAGCCAGCATCGATACTGTTGGCCGGTGACAGCCCACCAGGGGATCAGAGCTCCTGGGATACAGCCCGCAGAACTGGGGGGGCTGCTGCCCACTCCTCAGCTAGGCTATTCTTGGAGGTGAGGGAGGTAGGAGTGAATGCCCCACAGCCTGGGAACCACAGAAAACACAGCCCACCCCTGCCTGCAGGGGGAAACGGGCTGCCCCAGAGAGCCACAATTGGGCTGTTGTGCAGCGAGGCCACAGGGAAGCCAGCAGCTCCAGCTACCCGTGGCCAGCGGCAGCGGTACCTGTGGCCAGCCAGTGGGAAGGATCACCCTAGGGACAAGGAGCCCATCGCTGGGATGTCTGGGGGCAGGGACAGCTCAGTGATATCCCTCACAGGAAGTCTGAGGGGCCAGGGCCTAGTGGGCCATGTGAAATGGCCACAGGAGTAGAAGGAACACATGGACCCTGAGTTGGGGGATTGGATCCAGGTGCAGCCAATCCACCTGCTGCCGGTCCTGAGGTCACGATGATTCCATCAGCAGCAGCATTCTCTCCATTAAGAGTCCCTTGAGTGAGTCCAGACTATTTCTTCCTTCCTCTCTCCCAGAGAAAGGGTAAGAAACGGCACTTCCCAATGGCAGATGTTTCATAACCCAAGACGTATGGCCTTGAAAGGTCAGTTACAAACTGCTAAACTCATGGGCCACGGCAGCCTGGGAGGTCAAGAGCAGCAGCTGTGCCAAGCCATCCCACAGCCCTGCCTGGCACAAGAATCAGGGCCCAAGGAGCAGGAATTTCAGGTAGGCCAGGGTCGTGGCATTGGCCAGCATCTCAATGTGCTCGCTGCCTGGCAGCTCCTGCAGTGAGACCTGGTGTTCCTGGCGGCTGCGCCAGGTCTGGCACTGCAGGGCACTCTGCAAGTTCACAGTGCCATCGCCATCACCAAAGTAGATTTTAGGGTCACGGTCTGGGAAACTCTCATAGTAGAAGGAATCTGGTGTGGGGACACCCGTGCCATAGAGGCAGTGCAGTGGCACGCCAGGTGGCACCATGGCTTCAACCAGCCCCTCCGTGTCCTGCCGCATGAGCCAGCCGTCTTCGAAGCCAATGTCCTGGAAGAACTGGCGATAGTCGCGCAACGTGTAATTGGTCGTGGATGTGCGTACAAAGACCTTCTCAGGTGACCAGGTATAGTTGTAGGGCAGCAGCCAGCTGGTAGAGACAGCAGTCCGCTGCTGCTCCCGGATCTTCAGGGGACTGATGACTGGGATCCGGTTGTTGTCCCCTGCGGGGAGAGGGCTCCAGTCAGTCAGTGCTCAGGAATGCAAGCTGGCTGGGCACCATGTTCACCGCCACGGCCCCTGCTGGACCCCAACCAGTGGCCCAGTCAGCACACCAGTCTCTCCAGTTATCGTTATAACTCCCATGCCTGCATTCCCTTTTATTGTTTCCCTGTAATTTTGCTACATCTGGGAAGCACCCAACCAACACTTGTTTCTTTCCTTCTGCATTTCTTCACCAGGTATTTAGGCAACACACACCCACAAGGTGAATTACCACTGGGCCTGTAGGCACTGACCTTATCCAAGGTGAACCAGCAGGTTGTCAGTCCAGAGGCACAATCCTTTTTTTTTTTTAAATTACAATGAGCTATGCAAATATTTTTCTTTTTCTAGGCTTAGAACTGCAGCCAGCCAGTCCTGCCTGTTGCTGACCTGGGCAGCCAGGCCCCCCAGGCAGGTCTGCAGACTAGAGCATGAGTCCTTCAAACACAGGAATGCCAACAATACACACACACCCAGTTGCCAGTGAAACTTCCAGAGGGTGAGTTGGAACTTGGGAATGGGAGCCTCTTGACCCTGTTGAGGACCCATGGCCACCCATCACTCTACCTCTCTGACCACAGAACCACCGCTCTGCCTGGCGGGGCCTGGTTCTAAGACTCCTGAGGAAAGGGAGGCCCCCATCTAGGGGTCCATGACTATCACCCTTCCCACCGCCGTCCTGCTCCCAGATTGCCAGGGCCTGAAAGAACAGTTTCCCAGTATCTGAGGCAAAGCCAATCCAGGGTCACTACAGGGACAGGCACTGGTCTGACCTGATCACAACAAGCAGATCAGGCAGTGCCGGTGACTTGAGGAAGAAAGCTCATCAGATGGTTGGCCCAGCCCTGTGGGCACTGACCTTATCCAAGGTGAACCAGCAGGTTGTCAGCCCAGAGGCACAATCCTGGTTTATGGCTCCTAAAGTGAGGGGCCATGGGGCTCACACCAGTTCTGGCAGAGGGAGGGAAGCCCTATGGCTGTAGCTGGCAGATCCTGACAGACATGAAAATGCAGGTGGCCCTGGCTGGCGTGGCTCAGTTGGTTGGGTGTTGTCCTGTGCACTGAAGGTTGTCGGTTCAATTCCCAGTCAGCACCCAGCCAAGGGTTGTGGGCTTGATCCCCGGTAGGGGGGCATGCAGAAGGTGGCTGATCCATGTTTCAATCTCACACGGATGTTTCTCTCTCTCCCTCTTCCTTCTTCTCCCATTTTAAAAAAAATCAATTAAAATATTTAAAACAAAAAAGAAAGTTCAGGTAAATTGGGGAGAAATGGAATGGGGAAGAGGTGACTTTCCCAACTGCCTAGCAAGCAGGCCCAACCAGATCTGCACCTGCTTCCTCCTTGTGTTGCCAACAGAGGTTCTGAGCTGCTGCACATGGAGGTGCAGCTCATAAACAGGAAACTGTCGTCTAGCCTTCCTTCTCTGGGGCAAAGGTGGGAATGAAAGAGTGAGTATGAGGATAGGGGAGAGGGAGAAGGTTCCCCCAAAGAACTCTGGGTCAAACCAAGTTAGGCAGCCAGGCCTGCGCAGAGTGCGTGTACACGTGTGCACAAGCAAGACCTGCATGACCGAGAGTATGTCCATGTACATGCTGTAAGACACGTGCACAGGTAACCAAGGTCCTCAACGAGAGAGGTGACATTATTTGGAAAAGAATACGTTCTGGAGAAAGAAGGGTTCCCCAGGAGGACACTGTAGAGGGGAAGAGAGGGTGCCACCCCAACACCAGCCCCCGCATGCTGGACCAGGCAGTGTCTTACCTGAGGCCAGGACGCGAAAGGTCTTGGCCACGCCCCCCCAGGGCGCACCCAGTGCCACGAAGGCACGGATATACTTGTCCTTCCAGGCCTGTGGCTGTCGCTGCAGAAAGTAGAGCGTGTACATGTTGCCCATGCTGTGGGCAACCAGCACCACGGGGCCCCCATACAGCTGGTGCATCTCCTCGATCATCTCCCGGAGGGCCAGGAAGTAGGGCCCATTCTCATCTGCAGGCCAGAGCCAGGCGGGAGTCAGGCGCGAAGGGTCCTGGGGCCTGAACTATGAGTGTCTCTCAGGCCAGACCCAGGACTAGGAGAGGATGCTACAATTCAAGTGGGAGTAATATGGTTTCCCCTCCCGTTCAATGAGGGTAGGGAACAAAGGGGCTCCCCTTCCCCCTTCTCAGACTCACTATCTCTCTCCAGGGCTCAGAGACCCAGAAATCCTGGGGTGACGGAGGGGGAAAGACAGGACAGATTGACCAGGAGTAAGGGAGAGCCTAGGGCCTATGGTGACTGTGACCCCCTGTCCCCACCTCCCATGACCTCAGCGGGAAACAAGGGTGATCACTTACTTGGGGCTCGGCGCCAGTCATAAGGGGCCCCCCGGACGTCCTCACCCCTTGTGTAGCCCCAGCTCACAAGGCTCTCTACCATGGTGTGGAAATAGGAACCTATACACAGAGAGGTACAGGATTAGTCCTGACTGGTGTGGCTCAGTTGGTTGAGCATTGTCCCATGTCCCATGCACCAAGAGGTCACCAGTTCAATTCCTGGTCAGGGCACAAGCTGGGTTGCAGGCTCCATCCCCAGAAGGGGGCGTGCAGGAGGCAGCCAATCAATATTTCTCTCTCTCTCCCTCTTCCTTCCTCTCTCTAAAGTCAATTAAAAAAAAAAAAAAGCCCTAACTGGTTTGGCTCAGTGGATAGAGAGTTGGCCTGCAGACTGAAGGGTCCCAGGTTCGATTCCGGTCATGGTTGTGGGCACATCCCTGGTGGGGGGTGTGCAGGAGGCGGCTGATCGATGTTTCTAGCTCTCTATCCCTCTCCCTTCCTCTCTATAAAAAAATCAATAAAAATATTTTTTTTTAAATTCATTAAAAAAAAGAAAAAAAGAGCCCTAGCCAGTTTGGCTCAGTGGATAAAGCGACTGAAAGGTCCTAGGTTTGATTCCGGTCAAGGGCATGTACCTCGGTTGCAGGTTCCCTGGCCCTGGTCGGGGTGAGTGCAGGAAGCAACCAATCGATGTGTCCCTCACATCGATTTTTCTCTCTCCTTCTCCCTCTCCCTTACACTCTCTCTAAAAATCAATGGAAAAATATCCTCAGCTGAGGATTAACAAAACAAAAAAAAAAGAAAGAAATGCATAGGATTAGAGAGGGTATTGCCAGTGCCAGCCACCTATAACATGCCTGCCAAAGACACTGTGACCTCTACCGCAGGGAGATCCCTGAAGGAGTGCTCTCTGCCCACACTGACAGAGAACCACTCTGCCTTCAAACTGAGTGGTTCCTCCCACACTAGGAGTCCCGCAAAACCTCCAGCCTCATTCCCCAGAGAGCATGAGAAGGGCCACATACCCACACTGCTTTTGCTGGGATCCAGGAACTCCAGGGAGAAGGTCTCCCCAAAGCCAGGGACATGCACGTCCACACCATCGGGAAACTGGGTGGCCCGGGACGTCCTGTTGTAGACCAGCCTGTCAGGAGGGAATACTGAGCTGGTGACCCAATGTTGGCACTGAATTCGAGTCCCAATTCTGCCCTGTGTCCTGAGCCACACTCCCTTCTCACCCTCAGGTTTGGTCACTTGTACAAGGGAGACCAGAAAGTAACTGGGGGTTCAGAGTTAGTCACTGAAGATTGCTTCTGTGCATTGTTCTGAGCTAAGAATAATTTTAGCTGCCCCTCCCCCTTTAACTTGAATTAGGGTCCTTGCCCATAATAATTGCCATTAATTATATGGTAGGGCGAACTTCTATTTACTAAGCACTTGTTCTTATCATTCTGTAATGATCCATTGAAGCCCCCAGGGCACCTTACCTCAGCCCTAGCTCTTCTATCTTATATACAAACTAGAGCAGTGGTTCTCAACCTTCCTAATGCCGCGACCCTTTAATACAGTTCCTCATGTTGTGGTGACTCCCAACCATAAAATTATTTTCGTTGCTACTTCATAACTGTAATTTTGCTACTGTTATGAATCGTAATGTAAATATCTGATATGCAGGATGTATTTTCATTGTTACAAATTGAACATAATTAAAGCATAGTGATTAATCACAAAAACAATATGTAATTATATATGCGTTTTCCGATGGTCTTAGGCGACCCCTGTGAAAGGGTCGTTCGACCCCCAAAGGGGTCTCGACCCACAGGTTGAGAACCACTGGGTTAGAGCATCATCCTGATACATCAAGGTTGCAGGTTCAATCCCCAGTCATTGCACATAAAGAATCAACCAATGAATGAATAAATAAGTGGAACAATAAATCTCTCTCTCTCTCTCTCTCTCTCTCAAATCAAATTTTTATAAAAGAGGAG
>NW_005871322.1:1429734-1434773 GCF_000147115.1 Myotis lucifugus | reverse complement strand
AGAAGCTCCTTGCCAAGCACATGGTCAAGGTAAGATGGAGCACTTACCTGGGGCAAGATGGAGGGCGTAGCCCTTACCCTGGGGCAAGATGGAGGGCGTAGCCCTTACCCTGGGGCAAGATGGAGGGCGTAGCCCTTACCCTGGGGCAAGATGGAGGGCCTAGCCCTCACCCTTTCATCACCCACACAGAATGCAGGTCTTAGATCCGTTTAGGAGAGGGAAGCACCAGGCCTGGCTCTGTCACGAACATCACACTTGACCCCAAAAGGCAACCTAACTTCACAGGCTCCCATCGCTCCATCTCTATGGATCCAGCTCCTAGAAGCCACCACAGTACATCACAGGGCAAAGGAGATGATGAGAGCAACACATAACAGAACCAGACAGAGAGACGCACCCCCCACACACACACCTCAGAGGCCACTGTGTGGGTAGACAGACCAAGCCTAGAGAAATGATGGGGAAAGAGTGGTGGGAGACAGGAGGAAGGCCTTATGCCAAACCAGGAACCCTGCTCTGGCCTCCTGGATAACAAGGAGGCAAATGTGCCTGAGAAAACACAAGCTAGACAAGCAGTCCCTGATGATCCTGAGTCCCACCCCATCCTAAAGATTAGCTACAGAAAGATGACAGGATTCCCAACATTGACCCAAATAATAGGTCCTGGTGACCTACTCTCTCAAGGGCAAGCTGTAGATCACCCCAGTGGCCACTCAGCAAAGTGCAGAAAATTGTTCTGGAAAGCCAAGGTAGCTCTGTGCCGGGTGAAAGTCAAACAGGTCAGAGGAGCAATGAAGGTAGATAAGCCCCTCTTGGTGTCAGCCCGCACCTCCGATTGGCAGTAACTGAGACCATGTCTCTGGTACAAAAATAGAAATGCAGATCGAGAGCCCAGAAATGACTCTGATGACAAACACACACAGAAGAGGAAAGAGTCAACAAAGCAGGCATCTTAAACGACGGGAAGGGCAGGGTGCCTGGAGAGACAGCTGGTGCGTCTCCAAGAAAAAATGTTTAATTTGTTAGATTCCATTCGGCTCGAACATTTTTTTGAGCACCAGCTGGATTCCAGGTTCTACCGCTATAAAGACAAACGAGAGAGAGTCCCTGCCTCAGGGAGCTCAGTCTGAGAGGGAAACTTAGCCCAGGGTCATACAATTCTGGGTGGGAATCCTGGTTTTGCCCCTTATTAGCTGAGTGACCCTGGCAATTTTGTAACTGACCTGAGATTCCAGATGTCCTCACTATAAAACTGGTTTATAAACAGCACCTCTTCCATAGAGTTGCTATAAGACTAAATGAGCCTGGCTGGCGTGACTCGTGACTCAGTGGTTGAGCATCGACCTATGAACCAGGAGGTCACGGTTCAATTCCAAGTCAGGGCACATGGCCAGGTTGCATGCTCAAACCCAATGGGGGGCATGCAGGAGGCAGCCAATTAATGATTTTCTCTCATCATTGATGTTTCTCCCTCTCCCTTCACTCTCTGAAATCAATATTATATATATACATATATATATATACACTAAATGAAAGAAAGTATGTAAAATGTACAGTGTCTGTATTCAATAAGCAGTAATTCTTATTATTGGGAAGCATCCTTGGAAACAAAGTTTGATGAGAGTTAGAGGAAACAGGCCTGTGGCACGGGGAGTAGGAGATTAACAGCTCTGGAGAGTGGCAGGGACCTGCTCAGGATTTAAAAGGTGAATGGGGCGGGGAGGAGGGGGGTTGGCCAGTATTGTTCTGTGGTTAGAGTGTCAGCCTGTGCCCTGAAAGGTCATGGGTTTGCTTCCCAGTCAAGGGCACATACCTGGGTTGCAGGTTCAATTCCCGGTTCTGTCAGGGCACATTTGGGAGGCAACTGACCGATGTTTCTCTCTCACATTGGCGTTCCTCTCCCTCTCCCTCTCTCTCTCACTTCCCTCCTCCCTCCCTCCCTCCCACTCTCTCTAAAAATCAAGGAGAGGCCCTAGCCGGTCTGGCTCAGTAGATAGAGTGTCGGCCTTTGGACTAAAGGGTCTGGGATTCAATTCTAGTCAAGGGCAGGCTCCTTGGTTACAGGCTCCTCCCAGGTCTGGGCCCTGGTCAGGGCTTGTGCAGGAGGAAACCAATGTTTCTCTCACATCCATGTTTCTCTCTGTCTTTCCCTCTCTCTTCTACTCTCCCTAAAAAAATCAATGGAAAAATAGCCTCAGGTGAGGATTAACAAAATCAATGGGGGGGGGGGATATCCTTGGGTGAGGATTAACAACAAAAAAGGTGAATGGAGGGAATTTATCCAGCAAAGGGTATAGAGGTAAATTCCAGGCTGAAAGAACAGTATCTGCAAAAGCATGGAGACCTGGCGTACCAGGGAAAACAAGCAGCTGGAGGGGCAGGTGTGGCCAACCCAGAGGCAAGGGAAGGGGTGAGGGCCGCGTTGAGGCTATGCAGAGGGACTGGAGCACAGAAACCACAGGTAGGGCACAAAGCACAAGGTGTGGCTCGGAGAGGGCAAGAACAAGAGCAGCAGGAAAGGGAAGCAATTCTGTCCGAGAGACACAGACGGTGCCAAGCAGACTAAGGAAATGGGAAGTGAGAAAGGGGCATGACCTTGGGCCTCTTAGGTGGGGGTGAGCTGGAAATGGACTCTGGTGGCCTCTGTAGGCTGAGTTGGCGAGCAGCACCCGGCCTGTACCCCAGCTCCCACCTGATATTGTCGATCCAGCAGTCAATGATGACAGGCAGCAGCAGTTCGAGGTTCAGCCAGAGCGTGAAGTAGCTGTCCGTCTTCTTGGAGCAGAGATAGTGCACGACCTTCGGCTTGTCCAGCTTTGCCTCCAGCTGGTTGCCCAAATCGCCAGGCACTACAGTGGGGCACAGAACATGCATGAGGCCCTGGGCCCGACAGACTGGAGACCCTCAAGGCTTGAATCCAAAGGCCTCTACCGTCCTAGGCAGGGCTTTGTCCACTCTAACCGGATTGGGAAACTGGACAGAGCACTGAGCCACTGAACCAGCCAAAGGAGAAAGCACTGTAGAGGACGGCAATGAACAGAAACACGACTGGAAGAAGCTCATACTGGCACCTGCTGACCTACTGAGGTCCCCAGGCTTTGCTAAAGGCCAGAGTCCAGTAGGTTCCAAAGGACAGGCCATCTGCAGAGCCCTAGCAGCTGGGTACACATGGACCAAGCACTGGAGATGGCTACCCTGAAACAACACACCATTCTGGTCATAGCTAGTGTGGGATCGGGGAGACTAGGCCTAAAGGGTAACTTCTCTCTACCTGAACTGGCCGATTGATTCCACAAAGAGCCCTGGGGAGCCTTGTGACACTCAACTCGATCCCCACTGCTTCACTGCCCAACATTCAAGGCCTTTATTTTTATGATTTTAATCCTCATCTGTTTATTGACGAGAGAGAGAGAGAGGAAGAAAGGAAGAAAAGAAGGAAAGAAAAGGAAAGAGAAGAGAAGAGAAGAAAAGAAAAGAAAAGAAAAAAGAAAAGAAAAGAAAAGAAACCGATTGGTTGCCTCCTGTGCACATGCTGACTGGGGGCTGACCCTGCAACCTAGGTATGCTTCCTGACCAGGAATCGAACCCCCAACCTTTTGGTTTATGGGACGACGTTCCAAACAACTAAGCCACCCAACCAAGGTAGCATTCAAGGCCTTTTAGAGTCTATTTACTCCCAGTGACCTTTCAGGCCTCACCTGCTCCCACATGCCATGCTCTCAGCACCTCCCATATTCATCCTTATTTAAGATCCATAATCACTAAGAGAACAACCAGTGCTTGGCTCTCCTTGGCATTCACTGGGCTTGGACTATGAACCCAGCCCTGCAAAGGGCATGCCCTCCCTGTGCACCATTTCACAATGTCCTGGGGGCAGCCACGGGAGGCAGTTGTAGCACCTGCCTTCACCTCCCTTCAAGCTGTGGGTGCAGAAGTGGGGAGTCCCCCGCATGACAGGCCTGTGGACTGGGCAGGGGAAGACAGAGACCTCGGTCATTATCTCCACCATGGGAAATGGCTGAAAGAGGAAGCCACCAGTTCTGCTTTGTCTGGATGCCTTTCACACTGGACAGGCTGTGTGGCCTCTAAAAATAGCAGTGGTCACTTCCTCAGACCTTGAGCCTAGAACTAGGATAAAAGCCATCCACGTGCCTTTCACCTCAAATAACAGTGGGAGAGAACATCCTTATTATGCCCACTTTATAGATGAGGACTCTGAGTCTGGGAGAGGTAGAAATGGCTTACTACAGTCCCTTCCCCCTGCTCAGGGTCTTCTTCTGCGTCACTTCTCTGGCCTCTGCTTCCTCTACTGTCCATTTGAGCCCCACCCATTGAGGCTGGTCATCTCCAGATTACTGATCTGTGACCAGGAACAGCTTGTCCACTGCCAGCCATGGGGTTTCCCAGGATTAATACCAACTGCCTCACTCCCTGGGCAGGTTAAGATTCCCATTGCTGCCGTAACCGGTTTGGCTCAGTGGATGGAGTGTCGGCCTGCGGACTGAAAGGTCCCAGGTTCGATTCCGGTCAAGGGCATGTACCTTGGTTACAGGCACATCCCCAGTAGGAGGTGTGCAGGAGGCAGCTGATCGATGTTTCTCTCTCATCGATGTTTCTAACTCTCTCTCTCTCTCCCTTCCTCTCTGTAAAATCAATAAAAAAAAAATATTAAAAAAAAAAGATTCCCGCCGAAACCGGTTTGGCTCAGTGGATAGAGCGTCGGCCTGCGGACTGAAAGGTCCCAGGTTCGATTCCGGTCAAGGGCATGTACCCGGGTTGCGGGCACATCCCCGGTGGGGGATGTGCAGAAAGGCAGCTGATCGATGTTTCTCTCTCATCGATGTTTCTGACTCTCTATCCCTCTCCCTTCCTCTCTGTAAAAAATCAATAAAATATATTTTTATAAAAAAAAAAAAGATTCCCATTGCTCTGTCACCTTGGGAAGGGACTGAGCTCCTCTGATCCATCTAGGATAACTGAGAACGGAATGACTGCATGAGTTAGCACTCAATCCAGGAGAAAAGGCTGCAATCCTTTCG
>NW_005871322.1:1419910-1428617 GCF_000147115.1 Myotis lucifugus | reverse complement strand
GAAGTAGCAACGAAAATAATTTTATGCTTGGGTCACAACATGAGGAACTGTATTAAAAGGCCAGAAGGTTGAGAACCACTACCCTAGGGTCTCCTCCCTCAGGCCCAATACTACCCATCTGATCAGTCTTGGGGGAGCCCTGGTGGCAGGTTAAGACAGGAATCCTTTCCCAATGAGCTTCCTTTCTGCAATGCCTTCCGAGATGTAAGGGGCTGAAGGGGTCGAGGGAGACAGCCTACCAGTCAAGCCTAAGTCAACACTAAGGCCCCTGGGGCCAACTCTGGGGCCACCTTACCCCCAAACCGGCCCTCGGGAGTGGGGCCAAAGGGCCTCAGTCTTTCCAGCTTAAAAAAAAAATGGGGATACGACAGGACAAGGTTTGGGACTGACGCAGGCAGACAGACGGATGGACTACCGCAAATAACACTCCTTACCCCATAATCTACAGGGCAAGGTGACAGAGAGGGTGACCACACCCGCGACCAGCATGGCAGGAGGCGGACGGACCGACCCAGATGACAAGACGGTCCTACGTCCCCCTACCCCGTGCTTGGAGCCCATGCAAACCGGGGAGACAGCCCCCCTCACCCCCGTACCCGGTCCTGCCCGACGCAGGAGCCAACAGACCCACTACTCGACTCGTGCCTCACCCAGGACCACCGGAGGGGGGCGTCCGGTCGGAAGCGCGGGGTGTGCGAGCAGCAGGAGGAGCAGGAGGCCCCCCGGGAGCAGGGCTGCGCGGCGCGGGCAGCGGCGGGGACCCATGGCGCGGGGCGGACCGGACTCCTGGCGCCGACTCCCAGCTCCTGGCTGGCGCCTAGGCCGGGCGCGGCGACGCGCTTAACCCCGCCGCCCACCGCCTCCACGGCGGCCGGGCCAATCAGGGCCCAGCTCCCGCAAGCCGCCGGCCAATAGGGACTCGCCCCCAGTGCGTCCCGCCCAGTCGGAGCTGGCGGCCGGGCTCCAGCTGGTCCGGGACTTGCTGCCCTGACAGCGCTGCGAGCCGAGCGCATCGATCTGTTCAGGCTCAGCCTGGCTTCCACCCTCCGGCCAGACCCAGCCCCGCCGCCGCTGCTGGGGACCCAGCCCAGCCCCCCATCCTCCGAGCCCTCACCCCCCGCCCCCCGATTCCCGGCGCCTGCCTGACCTGGAATCTGGAACGATCCTGGCTGAGCGGCGATTCATGGTCCAGTGATCGCGGCCGCTGAGCGACTCCGGTCACAGCCAAGGGGAAGGAAAGTAAGCCCCAGACAGTTTGGCGGCCTCAGGGGGTCAGAGTTGACCAGGACCTTTGCGCAACCCCCCCCCTCCCCCGCCGCCTCCGGTTCTTCACACCCTGCCCAGAGGATATCTGAGTTGTTCAGGCAACCCACACCCGGGCAGGCACCCCTTTGCCGTCTGCCCCCCGGGAATTGGATGGGACGGGGACAGGCCAAGTCAGCAGGTTTCATTTCTGAGTGAGATGTATGTCCTCCCTTTTAGGGGCGCGGAGTATGGAGTCACCCCAACAAACGGAGCAGTTCACGGGCACGGTTGAGAGTGGGCTTGAGCCCTGACCCTGCGCCATGGCCCATCCGCAAGTTCCCTCCAGAGCGGGCCGGGTATTGGGACCTCCCCGCACACGCGAACATGGAGATCAAGGGAGGACACAGACCCCCTGCAGGAGGAATGGGGCGAACACAGTGGGCAAAGACTTGACAGGCGGCGATATACCAGGACCATGCATCTCTCTGGGAGAGAGGGACCATGTGTTGGAGACTGGAGGTCTTGATCCTCCACACATTCCCTCCCAAGGGCCAGTCACACCCTGATCAGCTGATTTCAAAATAAACCTCCCTCCCCTCCCTCCCTCCCTCCCTCCTCTTCCTTCCTTCCTCTTGGTCTGTAGCTGACCCTTTCCACTCCCTCCCAGTGCCCCGCAATGAATCTACACACCATCTTAGCCTGTCTCTCCTATTTTCTTAGAGTGAAATACATTGGTCCTCCTTTAAGGTCCAACTACCTCCAACTTCAGGCTCTAGCCTGAGGCCTCTTCCCTCCCCCCCACCCCTAAAAAACCACCCCTGCCTCCCTCACCTCCATCCCAGACCTCAGTAGAAGAGTCCCTGAAAAAACAACAACAACAAAAGAGCCCCTGAGGACTGACCTGGCAGGCCCAGTGTGGGAAATCATAGAGAGCCTTCTGCCAGGGCTAGGGACAGGCAGTAGATGAAAGATCAAGGGTTAAGTGGGGAGGGAACAGGGAGCATGACAGCTTGGGCCACTTTGAACCCTGGGCACAGTCTGAATGTCTTGTCAGCCCAACAGTCTCAGGCGACCATGGGTCCCTCACAGGGCGGCTCTGTCCTCGGAAGTGGTTCCCGAGGTGCCCCACTCCCACAGGCCCTGCAGGTGGTAGGAACCATGGCCACTGGGGGAGGGGGGTGCCATGGTTTGGTCAGCAATGACTCATGCTGGCACAGTGGAGAGGAGTCAGAAGGTGAGGGTCCCCCCTTTTCACATGCCACAACCATCCACACGATTTCTGCAGGAGGAATGGTGGTGAAGAGTGGGCAGAGACTTGGAGTCATCCTGGGCTCTAGATACCTCCCTGACGCTCAGGCCCACAGCCAAGTGCTCATCAAACCTCCCCAACTCTATCCTCCCAAAGCCAAACTACCCTCATCCCCATTGTTCTCCACATGCCAGATTGACATTATTAAACTGTGGGGAGCTGATATAGGGTTAAGCCTCAGACTGACCTGTGGGCAAAGTCATAAACAATTCCCAGCTTAGAGGGCACAGTCCTCTTAGCATAATTTTTTTTAAATATATTTTATTGATTTTTCACAGAGAGGAAGGGAGAGAGATAGAGAGTCAGAAACATCGATGAGAGAGAAACATCGATCAGCTGCCTCCTGCCCATCCCCCACCGGGAATGTGCCCGCAACCAAGGCACATGCCCTTGACCGGAATCGAACCCGGGACACCTCAGTCCGCAGGCCGAAGCTCTATCCACTGAGCCAAACCGGTTTCGGCCTCTTAGCATAATTAGGCTTGACCTTATTACGCTCCCTAGATCTTACTCGGGAAGCTAATGGGCTGAGGGAAGTGCAACAAGAACAAAAACAAGTGAAACTTACAAGAACAAAAAAAAACAAGTGAAACTTACAAGAACAAAAATAAGTGAAACTCACAAGAACAGTGTAAACAAGTAAAACTTACAAGAACTGTGTAACTATGGAAACCACTACCTTATTTACCGCTCACTATAAAATAAAGGCTCAGCTTGCCTTGGGATCTTTTTCTGTGGCCTCAGCCAGGCACAGGGAAGATCCACGGAGACTAAGGAAAGCTACAGAGTTCTGAACGCTGTCTCTGTGTAAAACATTCTTCGCCGACTCCGTCCGCACCTTTGGGACCCCCTGGACCCCATGGGGCTGGACCCCAGCATTAAACATTGTCAGGCTCCATCATGTCCACCTAATCCCATTCATGGCTCTCCTATTGCATGCATGAATCAGAGTGAATGAGGACCCTGCTGTGTACCCTGGCTGTCTCCCCCAATTTCCACTCTGGTAGCTCTCTCATCTCCAGCCTCAATGGCTTCCTTGCTGCTTAGAACAGAAAAACCTCATTCTCCCGCAGGACTTATGCACTTGTTGCACTGGGCCTAGTCTGCAGCCTCCACTTTTGGGGACTCAGTTGAGCTCTGCATTTAGGCCTCAGCCCAGACATGGCCACTGACTTTGAAGTAGCCCTTGCCTGGCTCCCATTAAAATATAATCACTGGCCCTGGCCAGTGTTTCTCAGTGGTTAGAGTGCCGTCCCATGCATGGAAGGGTCACAGGTTAAATTCCAGGTCAGGGCACATACCCAGATTTCAAGTTTGAGCCCTGGTCGGGGCATGTATGGGCGATAACTAATTGATGTTTCTCTCTCATATCGAGGTTTCTCTCTTTCTCTCTCTCCCACCCTCTCTCTTTAGACTCAATGAGGAAAAAAACCCACAAATCCTTGGGTGAGGATAAAAATAATTACATATAATAAATATATGTGTATGTGTATATAAAATCACTGAAAGAATAGGCCCCTCACCTGTCCTATTACCACCAGCACAGTCCCTGGCATACAGCAGGTGCTTAACATATGTTGAACGAATGAGACCACCCCCTTCTCTACAACCCTTCCAGGATAGTATCCTAGTGCCTGTCAGAACTGGAAAAGGAACAACCCAATCAAGACCAGGGCTTCTGAGCTGGTTTGGTAGCTAGAACTGAGCCCATTTGGAGGTCAACTTACTCTCCTAAAGCTCATGGCTCAGCAGGCTCCTATTCCTCTGCTGCCAGAGCCTCCCCGGAGTCACGAGAGGCCAAACACTGACCCAATCATGACAGAGCCCTGCGGGAACTGGCCTGGGCATCAAGGAAGGCTGCCTGGAGCAAGAATTAGGGATGGGTCTTGAAGAACAAGTGGAAGTTTGTCATGAAAAAGAGTGCTCCAGCAGGGAGCGTAGCATGTACAACAGCCTCCAGACCTGAACAATCCCAGCAGTGTGTCTGGAGCACATGGTGGGTGAGAGTGGAACTGAGGTGGAGGGCCCTGGGGACCAAGCTTAAAAACTTGGGAGGGAGCGGGGGAGACATAAAAAGAAAAAGAAAAAACGTGGCCTTTGTCCAGGGAGCCAGGAGCTGCGAAGATTCTCAAGCCTGAGAGGGGCGGCTGGGGTGCGGGGGTGGAGGGTGCGGGGGTGGAGGGTGCGGGGGTGGAGGGTGCGGTTGCGGGGTGTGTGTGTGTGTGTGTGTGTGTGTGTGTCAAGGGCCTTCCCCTTTCACCTTAAGTAGAACCTTCCAGTGCTGCTTCTTCAAGGAAGCTGGATCCAGCGGCAGAGTCAGCGCGCCCCTGGCGGGGATTCGGCAAAGGGGCGGAGATGGAGACTCGGGGGGAGCCCCGCTCTGGAGGCCGGGAGATGAGGCGGGGTGGCCTGGTGCCGCCGGGCCCGCTAAGGGTGGGGATGGGCCTGGGACAGCGCGTGTGGATCGCCGCGGGGGACACCAGCTGGCACCCAGCGTCGAATCCTCTCTCACAGCAGGGTGTTTTCTGGCCAGGGAGGAGGTTTTACACCACTCCTAGGCTCCCCGGAGGTCCACGAGACCCGCCACACTCCCGTCCCAGGCGAGGATCCCCACCCGGGTATCTGCCCATATCAGCGGCAGGAGCGTCCACTGCCTTCGCGGCAGGACTTGCCCTTCGGGTCCTGCCACGAAGTGAGGGGAAGAAGCGAGGATGGGATTCCTAGAGCGAGGCTAGGCTGGAGGGACCAAGTTCCTCTCTCCCAAATACCTGGAGTACGATTTGGGAAAGGCATCCGGCAGGACCGCTGGGGCCTCACTCACCCTTCTGGCAAACCTTATCTCCATTCATTCATTCATAATTCCTAAGTCCTAGTGAGAGTGAAGTGGGAGGCTTATCAGTGAAATACAGATATTTCAAACTACTGTAGGGATCTTTGCTTCAAAGGGCGGTGCCTTGAGGGGAAAACCTGGAGGAAGAGCACTGTTAACCAGGTCAAGGGCGAGTTGTTAGGGAAGTGAAGAAAGCAGATGAGACACTAGTGTAAAGCCTCTGGCTCAGGGAAGATGACTATCGCTGGAATACCCAGAGGCAGACAAGCAAGCCAGCCATTTATTCACTGGGTCTTCAGCAACTATAATGCTCCCTAAGTATCTCGGGGGATTGGTTCCAGGACCCCACTCCTCCTAATGCCCCCATACCAAAATTATCCGGATGCTCATATATATAGGGTGTCCCAAAATTCACGCAAGATTTGAATTTTGCGTGAGCATTAACAACAACAAAAAATAAAAGCCTAATTTTACTTGGTTTATTGAATCAGATTCTAGTATCTGTTGCCCTTTTATTTCAATCCCTTCAATTTGATAAGCATTATCAAGTACCAATTATGGCCCAGGAGCAGGGACAATGAAGACCACGGCTTTGTGTATGTGCCAGCAAAGCCATGGAGGCCATTTACCTGATGTGCTATTCCATACATAACCCTGTACTGTATACTTTGAGTCAATAAAAAATTTACAATTTTTAATTATAAACTTGTTTTCTATCAAAATTACTTCTTGTGTGAATTTTGGGACACCCTATATAAATGAGATATATATATATATTGATCCGCAGTTGATTGCATCCAGGGTGAGAACCTCGATTTGGGAGGGCCAACTGGCACATACACAAAGCCGTGGTCTTCATTGTCCCTGCTCCTGGGCCATAATTGGTACTTGATAATGCTTATCAAATTGAAGGGATTGAAATAAAAGGGCAACAGATATTAGAATCTGATTCAATAAACCAAGTAAAATTAGGCTTTTATTTTTTGTTGTTGTTAATGCTCAACTGTACTATGTCCCAGGCCCAGTGAGAGCCCCCTGGGAATGAGCCTGTCTTTCAAGGATAATGGTGTTTCTCATGGGTGGGAGCTGGAGCAGGGAAACAATGAGTGACTTATCCTTTTAAAATATATATATTTTTAATTGATTTCAGAGAGGGAGAGAAACATCCAATGATGAGAATCATTGATTGGTTGCCTCCTGCACGCCCCCTACTGGGCATTGAGCCCGTAACCTGGCATGTGCCCTTGACGGGAGTCAAACCGGGGACCCTTTAGTCCGCAGGCTGACGCTCTATCCACTGAGCCAAACCAGCTGGGGCATAAATGCCTTACTGTGTTAGAAGTTGGTTTAGTGCTGGGGGAAAGGAGATGTCAGAGCCGAATAGAGGACAGGAGTGCGGGGTACTTAGTATTAATGGGGTCATTTGGGAGGACCCATCCTAAGATGAGTAAGAGAGATCAACACAGCAGGGTCCTTAAGGGTATTTTAACTAATTTAGTTTTTCAAGGAGAATCCAAGCCTCGGGCATTGTCCTGCGACGGGGGGCGGTCGGACGGAGGCAAGGGGGTTTGCGGGAGCCTCCGCACGCACGCTGCCAGCCCCTTGGCTCAGGTTCACTATCCGGTAGGGACTTGGACACGCATGAAGGCGTCTTCCATGGGAATGCGCTCAGGGATGCCACGCTGGGAAGGTCTTCACCTCGAGAGGGAGGCTTCGGGAGGCGCCAGCGTGGAGACCCGCGCGGAACAGGGAAAAGCCAAACGCGGACTAGAGGTTGGCCGCAAGGGGGCGCTAGGATGGGTGAGACAGCGATCCAGCAGCGCCAGGACGGCCCGCGGGGGGCGCCCGGGCTCGGTCCCGAAGGCGCAGCCCGGAGAAGAGCCCACGAGGAGCGATGTGCGCCAGGGCAGCTTTAGGAGAGTCCGGGGCTGCGAGGTGCCGCTGCGCGGAAAGCGGAGCCGGGAGCCAGGCCCGACTCGGGGAAGAAAGGGCTGACTCCGCGCGGCGCATGCGCGTGCCGGGGGGCGGGGCCTGACCTCGCCGCGGCGCCCGGCCCCGCGAGCAAATATTTGACATTCCAGACTTATCTCGAGGGGGGCGAGGCCCGAAGAGCGACGTTGCCCGGGCCCGATTGGCTTGGCGTTTGCAGGGGTGGGCGGTGCAGAGAGGGGCAGCGGCATGTGGACGCCAGGCTACACCCCCAGGGGAAGCGCCGGAAGGACTGTCTGCTTCCCACTCTCCCTCCAGGCTGCCGCGTGCCGGTGCGAGTCACCTCCGACCCCGGCGCTTCCGTCTTTATCCTTCAAATGGGGGCGCGCCGGAGTGTGGGTTCAGTGGGCAAGGCGTCGGAGCCCCGTCCACCCGGGCGTGTTCGCCACCCGAGGGTCCGGACGCAACGCCCTGTTTTCCCGAAACCGCGAGGTGAGGCTCCCGCCTCAGGGTCAGCCCGGTCTTGGCCACCCCATGTCTTTGTTCTCGCCGGGCTGGAGTCCCTTCTTCCCACCGGATTCTTACTCAGTTTCTTAGTCACATAGACGGGAAAATGGGGGGGAAACGCGCCGTAAAGGAGCCTCAGCAAGACGGACTAGGCGAAAGGGGGCTGGGAGGCCTCCACGCGGGACGGTCCGATCGGGATGTCGGTCCCGGAAGGAGGAGAGGTTGTGCAGCCCGCGCGCACAGTGCACCTTTGCTGCTGGTCCCCACCCGCCAGCGCGCTCCCATCTCTAGGCAACAGCAGGCCCCTCGCCAAAGGGGCAGGGCCACGAAAACAGGCCGAGTCCCCACGTGGGGTAGGGTTGAGGCTCCTGGCCCGGCCCATCCGGCTGGGCCCGGTCTAGAGTGCCCCTCTCTGGAGTTGGGGAGCGGGGTGTCCTCTTTCTGCAGCACCCAGGCCCGCGCACCTCCGAACGCGCTTTGGCACCAGGTGCGCTCCTGGAGCCAGGCTAAGGCCTGGCCTGCCCACCTGTGTGGACAGACTCTGCCCTGCGAGTCTGACCCCCCCCCCCCCACGACTCCTAATGGCCTCTCGGGACCCCCCCCAGTCTCCCCTCCGGGTGAGGGGGCCTGGGGTGAGACCCGGGAAAATTTGAACCGCCCCCTTTTGAGCCTTTTTGGGGATTTCTGTCACCCCCCAGAACCGGCCCGACCCCCCCAAAACTCCTACACTGAACCGTTGGGGAGTTTTTCCCAAGTCCCATGTGACCCCTTAGGACTAAAAAAAGCCCTCTGGTTTTGCCCGTTTCCTTTGGCTGAGGCCTTATGGTGGGAAGAAGGAGACGAGGAAAAGCAAGAGGAAGAGGCTCCCCCCACAAAACAGCCCCATG
>NW_005871322.1:1376181-1418952 GCF_000147115.1 Myotis lucifugus | reverse complement strand
GGGGTGGCGGGAGTTTTTCCTTATCCGTCTTTCCAGATCCCACCCTCTTGAGGGGGTGGGGATGGAGGCCGCGAGACCCTTCCTAGAGTCCCCGGCCGGCGGCGGAGCCAGGCTGAGACTGAAACTGGGAACCTGCCCAGCCAGGTCTCTCAGAACAGCAGCCAGAGGCCGAAAGGGCCAAAGGGCCTTGGTCATAGGTCACTGTCCCTCCCGCCTGCGACCTCGGCCCACCCACCCGCCTGGGAGACGCTTGGGCGGGGGCGGAGGGCGGTGTCTGCCCCAGAGGCAGACGCCGCCAGGTGTAAGCTGCTCTCGTTGAGGCCTGCCCCAGCTGGCCGTCCAGGCGTGGGCGCTGTCCTGACCCCGCCTGGAGGCTACCTGCCTCCGGAGTGCCAAGGCCTAGGGTTGCCTCCTGGCCCTGGCCGAAGTGGGAGGCTGTTCCCATTGCTGTTTTCTCTCAATTATCTTCACTACTGCGCTCAACCCGTGTCTGACGGTTGAGTATAATGAGTGTAAGTGCTTTTACACGCACGAATTTCATTTTCCAACTCTGGTAGTTCCTGATGAGGAAATGGAAGCACAAAGATGATTCAACCTAGGCTGTTGCCTAAGGGCTTCCAGGCCAGCCCCCACCTGGGGAGTGTGCTGAAGGAGAGCTGGGTTGCCTTGCTCGGCCAGTCTCAGAGTGTGAAGTTGGCGTGGGGGAGGTTCTTGGGGCTGTGCTGAGTGCTTATACCCGTTCGCCAGCAGGGATGGAGGCTGGGGGAGGGGCTGGAGTGCCACCCCCTCTATGAGCAAACAGCTCAGTGCCAGCAGGTCGATAGGGTGTGGGTCAAAGCTCATGCTGCCCCTGGCGTCCAGGTGTGGAGCTCTGTCCTTGGAATTTCTCTGGCCCTCGGTTGGTCAGACCTAGAGGCGGGGCTGCCATTGACCATGAGCCGGATGGGCCCCAGGCAGGACTGGGCCTCTCCCACCTGTTTGAAGGTGGAGCCCGGTCAGGGACAGGTTTAACCTGCTTTGCCCCGCCCCTTCCCACCTGCTTGTCCCACTCCACCAGGTGTTTGCTCTGGCCCCACTCCAGACTCCTGGAGTGTGTGCAGTGGGGGCTTGGGGGATATGTAAATGCCCCCTTTTGGCCTGGAGAAGCTGATGGTGGACTGAGGGAAAAGGGGAACAACAGAGCCAGGCCCAACAGGTATGGCCACCTACTCCCCAAGCAGGGTAGGGCTGGCCGAACATCTGGCAGAACCAGCTTTGCAGCCTGCGCCCTCTTTCTTCCTGCCTGCCCAGCTGTGAGTCTGTCTCTCTCCCCAGTTCTCACAGCTGGTGCTCGGGGATGTGGCTCTGCTGGGCGGGGGCCCCTACATGCTCTGCACTGATGGACAGCAGCTGCTGCGACAGGTCCTGCATCCTGAGGCCTCTAGGAAGGTATGCCACTGAGGGCACAACAGGGGGCAGGGTTCCCAGGCCATCCATTGTCGTGGGGGTGGGCTGCTCAGTTTCGTCTATTCATCCCTGCTCACCTGTGCCCCCAGAACCTGGTACTCCCCGACACCTTCTTCTCCTTCTACGACCTCCGCAGAGAGTTCCATGTGCAGCACCCAAGCGCCCGCCTCGCCAGGGACCTCACCGTGGCCACCATGGCACAGGGTACCTGTGTCCCAGAGGGGTTAGAATGGATGGGCAGCCATAGGCTATATGTGTCTGAGTATGTGCATGCTGGTGGGTTCTATGAACATACCCAATTAGCATTATCTGCTGAGTCCTTAAGTGCATGTCTGTCTGGATTGGGGCACATTTGGAAAGTAGACATGTCTACATATGTCTGGGCTGGGGGATCTGTAAGGGCATACATGAGCAGGGCCAAAACATGTGCTTGCTGGGATTCCACGTGCTTATGTAGGGGACTTGGGCCTAGGTGGGACCAGTCATAGGGCTCACGCTGATTGCCCCAAGCCTCTCCTGCTGGGATTTCCTCATTATTATTTCACTGCTCATAGAGTTGGGGCTGGAAACAGATGCCACAGAGGATGACTTTGGGGTCTGGGAAGTGAAGACAATGGTAGCTGTCATCCTCCACCTACTTGAAGGGCCCAATGGTAAGGTTCCCCTCACCATCTGTTACACGTTCTCTCTCAGGGCTGGGTGAATGCCTGCCTATTAATTCCTCAAAGTCACCTTCCCTAGTTCTTACCTTTTCTGAGAGACCAGATGGTGGGAGCCCCTTTGTCACCCCCTCTTCAACTGTCCTCTTTTTAGAGAGTTTGGTGGGGAGACCCCCTCCACCAGACCCTGCTGACTCCCATGTCATCTCCTCTCAGATCAATTGTTTTCGAAGCCCGAGGTGATAAAGCAGAAATATGAGACGGGACCTTGGTGAGTGCAGGGCAGGGATGGGGGTGACAAGAGTAAGGCACCCTTGTTAACAGGATAGACAGCTCTGACCTTGGGCCCTACCCCCACAGCAGCAAGGCTGAGGTGGTGGACAGTGAGACTGTGGTTCGGGCCCGTGGGCTGCCCTGGCAGTCATCAGACCAGGACGTGGCTCGCTTCTTCAAAGGACTCAACATTGCCAGGTGGGTGCAGCATGATGGTGGGCCCAGGAGGGCAGGCCTACCCAGGAGGTACTAACATAGCCTTGCTCCACAGGGGTGGTGTCGCCCTCTGCCTCAATGCCCAGGGGCGAAGAAATGGCGAGGCCCTCATCCGCTTTGTGGACAGCGAGCAGCGGGACCTAGCGTTGCAGAGACACAAGCACCACATGGGTGTCCGCTACATTGAGGTGGGCCTTTGGGCTGGGAGTAGAGCAGAGCAGAGCTGAGGCCAGCCCCCTCAGGCCTGAGACCCACGGACTGTCCCCACTGTCCCCACAGGTATATAAAGCAACAGGAGAGGAGTTTGTAAAGATCGCAGGGGGTGAGTTGTGCCCCCAGCAGCACCTAGCTCCCCCTGGTTCTTGACCCATGTCCCACTCCCCCACCACCCCTTGCCTTTCTGCTCCCCTGTGTGCCAGGTTTGGATGGGTAGTTGGAAGGGCATGAATGAAGTCAGTAGGTGACTCCCATGCCACCCTCATCAAGGCACATCACTAGAGGTGGCTCGGTTCCTGTCACGGGAAGATCAAGTGATCCTGCGGCTGCGGGGACTGCCCTTCTCAGCTGGGCCAGCAGACGTGCTCGACTTCCTGGGGCCAGAGTGCCCAGTGACGGGGGGTGCCGATGGGCTGCTCTTTGTGCGCCACCCTGACGGCAGGCCCACTGGCGATGCCTTTGCACTCTTTGCCTGTGAGGAGCTGGCACAAGCTGCACTGCGCAGGCACAAGGGCATGCTGGGTAAGCGATACATTGAACTCTTCCGGAGCACTGCAGCCGAGGTGCAGCAGGTGAGCACCCAGGGCTCCCCCACCCCCATGTGCTTCTCCAGGGTGGCCCTTTCACCCCACTCCGCTCTGTGTCCCTGCCCTACTTTGCATGACCAGTTGCTGCCTTCCTTATTAGGTCCTGAACCGCTACGCTTCCAGTCCACTCCTTCCCACACTGACTGCTCCACTGCTGCCCATCCCCTTCCCAATGGTAGCTGGGACTGGGAGAGACTGTGTACGCCTCCGAGGCCTGCCCTACACAGCCACCATCGAAGACATCCTAAGCTTCCTGGGGGAGGCAGCAGCTGACATCCGGCCCCATGGTGTGCACATGGTGCTCAACCAGCAGGTGAGGCTGCTGCCAAAAGGGGGACACACAGAGAGGAGTGTGTGGTTGGGAGTAAGGGACCCTGGCTAACAGGATAGACTGCTTACAAGATGGTGTGCACAGGGCCGGCCATCCGGCGATGCCTTCATCCAGATGACGTCAGCAGAGCGGGCCTTAGCTGCTTCTCAGCGTTGCCATAAGAAAGTGATGAAGGAACGCTACGTGGAGGTAGTTCCCTGCTCCACAGAGGAGATGAGCCGTGTGCTGATGGGGGGCACTTTGGGCCGCAGCGGCATGTCTCCTCCACCCTGCAAACTGCCCTGTGAGTATCCCAGGGCTGGGGAAGGAGGAGGCATGTGGGTGCCAGTTATAACCTTCACTTTCTACAGTGGGGACTTCTGGCTGCCCCACCCAGGGCAGCGCCAGGCCCCCTGCAGATGTACTCTCTGCTTCTGCCTCTAGGCCTCTCGCCACCAGCCTACGCCACCTTCCAAGCCACCCCAACACTCATTCCCACTGAGACGGCAGCTCTCTATCCCTCTTCAGCACTGCTCCCAGCTGCCAGGGTGCCTGCTGCCCCCACTCCCATTGCCTACTACCCCGGGCCAGCCACTCAACTCTACATGAACTACACAGCTTACTACCCCAGGTACCCTGCTGCTAAGAGAACTGCATAGACTTGCCCCTGTCCTGGTTTGGAGGAGGGTCATGATCCTCTTCCTGGGTCGGATAACCCACGGTCTGAAAGAAGGGAGTGAGATGCGGGCTAGCTGATGCTATCTACAAACTAGAATAGATGACATAGAGGACAGGTTTTAGGGAGGAGGAACTAAAATGAACTAAGCATAAGTCAGAGGCAAGGGAAGAGGGAGGAAAGTCTTGGTGTAGGTTGTAGGTAGGACTGTACTAAAACCCTATTTTCCCACCCTAGCCCCCCAGTCTCTCCCACCACTGTGGGCTACCTCACCACGCCCCCTGCGGCCCTGGCTTCTGCTCCTACCTCAGTGTTGTCCCAGCCAGGAGCCCTGGTCCGTATGCAGGGTGTCCCATACACAGCTGGTATGAAGGATCTGCTCAGCGTCTTTCAGGCCTACCAGGTGAGGTGTGACTAGGGGGGTTTGGGGACCTGGCTGAGCCTAGAGCTCCCTGCCCTAAATCTCTGTTCCTTCTGCAGCTAGCCCCTGATGACTACACCAGCCTGATGCCTGTTGGTGACCCACCTCGCACTGTGCTACAGGCCCCCAAAGAGTGGGTGTGTTTGTAGGTGAGGGAGTCAGGAGGTAAGAGCTGGCCATCCCCCCACTTATTGCTCTGCTGTTCACCCCAAAGATGATAGCTAAATCTTGCATGTAGGGCTAGGGGTGGAATGGTGCTACCCTGCTCCCAAAGGCCTGACACCTGGGCCTCTTGAGTAGCACCCCAAAGATGATAGCTAAATCTTGCATGTAGGGCTAGGGGTGGAATGGTGCTACCCTGCTCCCAAAGGCCTGACACCTGGGCCTCTTGAGTAGCACCCAGAGAGCCTTTGGTCTGTTCTGGCTGTGGCCCATGCCCACAGATACTGTGGGGCTGACATCCACAGCAGGCTTGCCTTTTTTAAAATGTAAGCCCTGGTGCCTTCAATGTATGACTCCTCGGAGCTTCTGATGGTGGAGCAGAGAAACAGAGTGCTGGCCCCAGTCCCCAGGATGCTTGGACCTCAATGGCTACACTGTGCCAGGGGTGGTCCCACCTAAGGCTGCCAGCCCCTCCAGCTTGGCACAAGGAATACCAGACGGCAAAACCACAGGCTGTTTTGATGAGCTGTACTGCAGTATCCCCAGAGGACACTAGGGGGCAGGAGGCCCTCACATAAAAACTCAGGCTTGAATTTTAAAGGAGACTTTTCTGCCTACTTTTTGTGCACACCGTGGGCAGGCCAGTTGTCCTGAACTTAACAGACACGGTGGAATGTCCTTTGCACCCATTAGAAGGTGCAGAACTGAAGCTGCAGAAAGAATTTGGAACTCTACCCTCTCCAGAAAATAAACAAAGGTTCCTAACCACGTGGACTTTCTAAAACCAAAGTGCCCTTAGCTTTGGCCCCCAGGGTGAGGGGCTCCTCACCAGCCCCAGGCAGAGGAAAACTCAGGCAGAATTCAAGGAGACTGTTGACCTGTCATCGTTTATTATTTCAGCACTGTAACTGAGGAGCCTGAATTGCTGGCTCTTCCCTTTGTATTGTGTAAGGAGCACTGTACTCCTATAAAAGGTTTTAAAATACAAAATGTACAAGAAAACACAATCCCGAGTGCTGTAAACTGAACATCATCCATTTTATAAAATACAAGGTTTCAACTTGAGCCCATCTGAGCCTTAAAGATGACCATCTGTTCTGAGTATCAAAAACAGCTTCACAGCCAGACCCAGCAGAGCTCTGATGATAGTGACTAGCCCTGGGCAGCAGTGGGCTGCACCCCAGGCAGCAGCACCACACGTGATCCTGGAGACAGCTGTTCCTTTTAAAGCTGTTTTCAGCCATGTTTCTCTGTGCGTCTCTAATAAGCAGAAGGCTGCTCATCCCATTCTTTAATCCAAGATCTCACACCGGCTGGAGGGGTAGGAGTAGGTGCTAGCATATGCCCAGCTGCTCAGTGCTGCTAACTACAACCCAAATTGCATAGTCCAATGGATGTGTGCTTTATACCACTATGTTGCACAAAAATGTAAGTCTTTATCTACAAAGCCAAAAAATATTGACTCTTACACCAAAGCTTTTACAAAGCTGATACAAAACTGCTTACATAGTATACAAAGCTCTATTTTAAAATTCAACTTTTATTTTAAATAGGAAAGCATTTCTAGTGCTACAGGCATCAAGGTATTTAAAAGGCATCAAAATTTGGTGCATAGCAACTCTGGATCATAGAGGCTTTTATTCTTGAGGACAACAAAGCAACCCCCAATGGATCCTGCAAAGAGAACTTTTGTAAGAAACCCATGTGAGGCAGCTATACCAGGGACAAAAGGGTGGAGGCAAGTCTGACCAGCTCTGTGGAACTTCATCTTATTGGCCAGCCCCCCACAACCTCCAAAGGAAGCTGTGGGCTTCCAACCATAGCCCTGAAATATCTCACTACACTACATTTTCAAAGAAAATATGAAAACACCCAGCTCCAAGAGGACCAGAGTGATTTGCTGAAGGACAGACATTTTTTCTTAACTAGTTTTAAGGGAAAAATCTAAAACATGGTTTAAAGAGAGTAAAAAACAAACACTTCCTCATCATGGGTCAATAGCTCCTACCTGGGTGACTATAGGTGGTAGGCAATGAACAAGCTTCCTCTGCCCAGGACTCACCTGATGTCAGTAGAGAATCCTGGCATCTAGGACCCACAATCCCCTGGAATAACATCAGACCTTTAACCAGCCTAGCACACGGTCTCATATGTAGGCACTCAACAATTTTGCTTTCTGAATAAATAAAGTACATAATTTCACATGAAAACATACTACAAGCTTTGAAATGACCCAGGCCTTGGACCAAGTAACTTATCCTATTAATGGGAGTGGTAAGGATGGGGCTTGAAGAAAGCACCCAAGTTGGGCACTCCTTTGGTAGACAGCAGGCTGGAGCTTCTTGCTGGCCCCTGTCTTGAGTGCCAGCTTCACCTGCAGCAGCACCAGGGCATCTTTGGTCTGGAGGGTCAGGTTTATGATGCTACCTCATTTTTTTATTTGGCTCAAAGCCTTTTGGGGAAAAGGCTGGTTTTTAGGCCATGCAGATGGAACAGGGTAGGCCAGAATCTTTTTAGGCTGTAAACAGAATGAGGGATAAGCCTTCCGTGCCAGTATGAATCTTAAAAGCTTCCCATCTGGAGTCTTGTGCTTTCTCTGCTCTTGTTCTGAAGCATCACTCATTTGTGCTTAGTTCCTGACACAACCTGGCCCCTGGAGATGAGTTAGAACCAGCAAAATTGCCTAAACCATCATGAGACTGGCTTCAAAGGTTACAGAGCAGCCAAAGGCTAATGCTTCCACTTACAAAAGGACACAAAAAGGAAGAGCACTTGTTTGTAGGATGGCAGGAACTTAAAGCTATGAAGCTAAAACTTCACCTTTCACAGTCACCTCATAGTAGCTATCTTACCCAAGGCCCTGAGGGAAAAAAAAGCAATTTCAACATGAAGTCAAAATGGAGAGACTGCAGGAATATCTAGAAAGTTACAAAAAGGCTATGCTCTGGAATGTCATTTAATATTCCAACACTTCAATGATTGGAATGGTCTCTTCTCATTTTATCTAACAGTTTACTTTTGAAGAGGTATGAGCTACATTTGGCTTTATTTCCTATGATTCTATGAAAGGCTTCAGGACACATGCTGAGTTTCTGAGGCATAGGTGTGGGCTTGGACAATTTTTTTCTTTTATGTTTGCCTCTGGAAGGTTTTATCAAAAGTTCCTATTTTAAAAATATCATTAAAGCTAAAAGGTCCTTCAAATGACCACAAAGCAGTTCAAATCACTAATTCTAGCTAAGCAATGAGGTCATCTGCAAAAGCAGCACCTCTGAAATGAAGAGCCTGCTGCATTCACACTCAAAGCACCCATCATATAAAAGTATCCTATTCAAAAATAAAAAGCAAAGCTCATTTCCCCAAGCTCAAACAGCCTCTGCTGTTCCTGATCTTTTACAAAATCTACCCAAGTCCTGAGGTGGAGGACTGCTGCTTTCCCCAGTGATCCCAACTCCTGGCGCCAGTCCTGAAGGCCGCAGAGTTGGAAACCCAAGGTCCAAGGAGAGAAACATGCTGAGAAGTATATGGTGGTGGTGGATGCAAGGTTGCAGCGAGCACTGTCAGAGCTCATCAGATCTTCCTAAATCCAAGGAATCGGGACCAGGGAGGGGAGCCTGCCTGCTCACCCCTGTTCCTTGGGAAACGGAAATCTGAGACATGTCTCTCCCAATTATCTCGTTCACTGAAAAACAAAAGGGAGAGTAATTAGTGACCTCTGTGTGACTGATCATGATGCTCAATGCCAATCTCTATTTCAAAGCCATTTTTCCTCTTGCCATGGCTTTCTATGAAGGTAAAGACAGTGCTTGAAACCTGCTCCTGAGCTGAATGGAAATATTCTATAGACTGTTTCAGATCCCTCATTCTCCCTTTCATTTCAGTTGGGTTGAGAAGGTGGGATGGCTGAGAAGAACAGAGAAATGTGCTTACACTCACTTGGCTCATGCTCTAGAGCAGTGGTTCTCAACCTTCCTAATGCCATGACCCTTTAATACAGTTCCTCATGTTGTGGTGACATCCAACCATAAAATTATTTTCATTGCTACTTCCTAACTGTAATTTTGCTACTGTTATGAATCATAATGTAAATATCTGATATGCAGGATGTATTTTCATTGTTACAAATTGAACATAATTAAAGCATAGTGATTAATCACAAAAACAATATGTAATTATATATGTGTTTTCCGATGGTCTTAGGTGACCCCTGTGAAAGGGTCGTTCAACCCCCAAAGGGGTCGTGACCCACAGGTTGAGAACCGCTGCTCTAGAGCAAAGGATAGGATACTTTTCATAAATGTGTTCACTTTAACCTAACTTTTCCTTAATTTGCATCCCTTTAGGAGAGTTTTCCTTTTTTGATCTTGCAATGCACCTCATATATAAAGTGAATGAAATGAACGCTTTGTTGAGAGTAAACCACTGGGATTTGGAGGTTATTTTGTTACCCTATGTTTATGAAAGCATCCTTTATCTATCATGTGGGGGCATTTGTATTGTTTCTGATGCTTTCTGATTGCAGGCTCTTGGTTTTCTGTTGGTTTCCATGACTGGGAACACAGTGCTCTATGTCTAGTGCAAAGAATTTCAATCTTAAGGAACCAACATAGAAGAAAACACCCGCCCCCAAATAAGAAACTAGTTCTCTTGCCATGAGAACTCTGATTTGAAATGAAAATTCTCTGCTTTATCAACTAAAGATTCTATTCCCAGGCATATAATAAAAGAACTAAAAACATATCCACATAAAAACTTGTACCCAAATGTTCATATTAGCATTATATATGACAGCCCCAATGTAAACAACCCAAATGTCTACAAAATGATGAACAGATAAACAAAATGTGGCCTATCTATACAACAGAATATTATCTATAATAATAAAAGCATAATATGCTAATTAGACCTGACAACCTCTGGATGAAGCCAGGGCTGCGAGGGAAGCCCAGGTCCTGGGTGCCAGAGGAAAGCTGGTGTCGACAGCCAGGGGAAGGAAGGCCTATTCTTTTTTTTTTTTTTTTTTTAAATATATTTTATTGATTTTTTACAGAGAGGAAGGGAGAGAGATAGAGAGTTAGAAACATCGATGAGAGAGAAACATCGACCAGCCGCCTCCTGCACATCTCCCACTGGGGATGTGCCCACAACCCAGGTACATGCCCTTGACCGGAATCGAACCTGGGACCCTTCAGTCCGCAGGCCGACGCTCTATCCACTGAGCCAAACCGGTTTTGGCAGGAAGGCCTATTCTTATATGAATTTCGTGCATCGGGCCTCTAGTCTATATAATAAAAGCCTAAGCAATGACCAGAACGACTTGTGGCAATGATGTGCACTGACCATCAGGGGGCAGATGCTCAACACAGGAGCTGCCCCCTGGTGGTCAGTGCATTCCCACAGGGCGAGTGCTGCTTAGCCAGAAACTGGGCTCACGGCTGGAGAGCATAGCAGCGGTGGCAGGAGCCTCTCCAGCCTCCACGGCAGCGCTTAGGAGCAGCGAGCCGAGCGATAAGCAGTGTGCAGGCAGGCAGTAAGGAGTGAGGGCTTCTGGACATCCCCTAAGAGGTCTCGGACTGTGAGAGGGTGAAGGCTGGGCTGAGGGACAACCCCCCCCCCCAACCCCCAGTGCATGAATTTCGTGCATCGGGCCTATAGTTCAGCCATAAAAAGGAATGAAATTCTAATACATGTTACAACATGGATGAAACTTGAAAACATGATAAGTGAAAGAAGCCAGACACAAAGGCCATATATGGTTTGATTCCATTTGTATAAAATGGCCAGAACAGGCCAATCCATATAGACAGAAAATAGGCAGTTTCCAGGACGTGTGAGAGTAACTGCTAATGTATATGGAATCTCTTTTTGGAATAATGAAAATGTTCTAAAATTAGACAGTGGTAATGGTTGCATAACTATGTGAATATACCAAAAATCACTGAATTGCACACTTTCAAGGCTGTTATAAACAAAAATAGACCAAGATAAAAAAATTCTACACTTAGAGTTTGATGTGGTTGTAGATCAAAGGAGATACAATCATTTTTAAAAAATCTTCAAGCATTAACATCTAATCTTTTCATAGTTTAGGTAGTTAAAAAAATTCTTCAAACTCATATTAATTATGGCTATAGGGAGAAGGGAACTAACATCCATTCCACAAATATTTATTGAACATCTACAGGTTAGACCAGGGGTGGGCAAACTTTTTGACTCGAGGGCCACAATGGGTTCTTAAACTGGACCGGAGGGCTGGAACAAAAGCATGGATGGAGTGTTTGTGTGAACTAATATAAATTCAAAGTAAACATCATTACATAAAAGGGTACGGTCTTTTTTTTTTTTTTTTAGTTTTATTCATTTCATCGGGCCGGATCCGGCCCGCTGGCCGTAGTTTGCCCACGGCTGGGTTAGACTCTATAATTGAAACTTTATATCTTATTTCAATTAATCTTCACAATATTTAAGATCACTACTACCCTACTTTATCAGTTAACTGAGTCTTTGACAGTTCACATAATTTTTTTAGTAAATAAATGGTAGAGTCAGCTTCAAAATACCTGTCACTTTTTAGAGGCCAAAGGACTAAAGCAGGGAAATCATTTAGAAAAAGAAAATGCAAAGGACCTGTGACAAATGTGTTATTAGGGGAGGGAAAGTGGGTGTAGTGTGGTGATGGTAGGAAGAGGGAGAGATGAAAGGACTGACTCACCACCACCACCACCACCACCACCAAGGTTTTGAATCTAGAAAGAATGGTGCTGTCACTATTGGAAATAAGCTGAGGAGGAATTTAGAGGAGGAAGGTGGTTAGGTAGGTTACGTCTGGAATTGGAAATTAGAACATCCAACTGGAAAAATCCTGTGGGCAAAGGACTACAGTGAATGGTCAGAGCGAAGAGATTTAGGCATCTTCATGCTAGAAACCTGGAGAATGGGCTAAGTTTTATAGTTTCACCAAAGAGCAGAAGGCTTAAAATGAGTGGGAGTAGCATTGTACTCTGATAAGCTAGAACCTGAAGAAGCACATATGTAAGCAGAAGAGTTGCTTAGAAATTAGCTTTGATTTGAATACGTGCTCTGCTACTAACTCCATGTGTCCTTGGACTAGTTACTTCACATATCTAAGACTCCATTTCTTTTTACAATTATGGTGTTAAACTAATGAAATTTCTTTCAAGTGTAGAAGTATATTTTTATGTAAATGACAAATTTTTAAATGGCAATACTCAGAAAGGCAAGGAGATGAAGGATGAAGATTTGGTTTTGATTGTGGTTAGTACTTAATGTAGACTAGTAAAGAAGGAAGGAACTAGAAGCTAAAGGAATCTAATTACAAAAGGGATGGTTAATCAGGTGCTGGGCAAGGTAGTAATCACTAATTGAGGACCAGTTTTGTGGAGGTATTGGGTACAGAGCTATGGGAAGAGGGAGAGGATGCTTTTTAAGTAAATTTTCTAGACTAGGATTTATTGACTATCCATGGTGGTTTGCAAAGGATGGAATTAATCTAAACCTATTCCTGTTAGAAATAACTAGCAGCTATGGAATGTAAGTTTCCATGTAAATGAAAAGTTACAAGGATGTTTTGCATGACAAGACATCTTCTAATGGATATTTAAAACACACACACACACACACACACACACACACACACACACACACACACACTACCCATATAGTATTTAGTGAGAATATAAAGGGGACATAAATAGACTAAAGCAGTCCTTGGCACCCCTGTTATTTCAAACTACATAATAAACTGTTTTCAGCCCTAGCCGGTTTGGCTCAGTGGATAGAGCATCAGCCTGCGGACTGAAGAGTTCGATTCTGGTCAAGGGGACATGCCCGGGTTACAGGTTCAATCCCCAGTAGGGGGAGTGCAGGAGGCAGCCCGATCAATGATTCTGTCTCATCGTTGATGTTATTATCTCTCCCTCTCCCTTCCTCTCTGAAATCAATAAGAATATATTTTAAAAAGAAAAGGAACAGCATTTTCAGTGTGGATTCTATGTGTGGATCTACGGGCTAGTACCACACAAAGAGGGAGCACAAGGATGGCCAATGATCTCTGTGCATGGCCTCTAACATTACTCATCATTTTAAATTATCAGTAGGCATCATGGTTCGTCTCTCAAATAGGTTGTGAGCTCCTGAAAGGCAAGGGCCTTATTACTGAGAAAACATTAATTTTTGATGACTGAATAAATGGATCCTAATTCGATACAATTACTTCGAAGTTATTTGGAGCGAGTGCACTGAAAGTTCATTAGGGTAGGAAGGGGACCAGTGAATGTGACTGAGACTAATACATGACATCTGATTTTGTTTTTGATAGTGTCTATTTTAGACAGGTCTCACAGCAGTGACAAAGAGCCAAACACAGACGCAAGTACCCACCCAGGTCACATTCAAGTCACCTTTTCTTATCACTTAACAGTTCCAAAGATGGTAATTTCAGAGATGATCCAGGCAGCCACACAAAACACCTTTTTCAATTCTTATCTCATTGTTCAAGTTTTAAAACTGCAAAGGGATTAAAAATGGTGCTTTCTCGTTACCAAAAACCACATGATGTATAGTTTTCCTGTGTTTTTATGAGGAAGTCAATGCTTCATTTTCTTGAGGATGAGTCTTTATCAAGCAATATTCACCCATTACCAAGTACACTTTGATCATAAGTATGAACCTGTCGTTTCTGAAGTAGCCAAGTGGTGTCATTTAAGCAAAAGCCTGATTGAAGCTGTGCTGTTTTGTGTTTTTTTGTTTTTTAATATGCTTTTATTGCTTTTAGAGAGGAGTAAAGAGGGAGTGAGAGAGACATCGATGGGCTGCCCCTACACGCGCTCCCCTACTGGGGATCAAGCCTGGGCACATGCCCTGACCCCAAATCGAACCAGTGACCTTTAGGTGTATGGGACAATGTTTTCTGTCTGGTGTGCCTAACCTCACTTAGTTGAAGGCACCTGGAAAGTTCTTGACAGGTTAGGATTTTAAGACTACAATAAAGCCAAGATTTTCCACAAAGAAAGCACTCAAGCCAACTATACTTAGATATACTTAATACATATTAATATTGATATTAATCCTATCTAATAATAGACAAACATGGTAATTGACCATACCTTCGCTACACCTCCCACTGGCTAATCAACAAAAATGGCGGTTAATTTGCATATGTAGGCGCGAAGCGGTGGAGCGAAGACTGAAGGCGGCTCCAGTAGGAGCAGCGAAGGCTTGAAGGTGGCTCCAGCCGGAGCAAAGGCCTGGGTCCTGGGTGCCGGAGGAAAACCGGTGCCGGCAGCCAGGGGAAGGGAAGGCCTATTGCACGAATTTTTTTGTGCAATAGGCCTCTAGTATTCATATATAATAACTAGTAGATTTAAGTTCCTATAGGGTAGGGACCTACCTTGTCTATCTTTGTTCTCCACTGAATCTTTCTGTACCACTTACATAAAGTGCTGAATAAAATTACTTGCCAATTTAATCTTTAATATAATCCAGAGACTTGAAAAAAACAAAACAAAAATTATGCTCATTACAGGTGAATACTGAATATGAATTTTAGGACAGGGGGTCAGAACTGTAACAAAGCAGTCCTTTACTGTCCTCTAGCAGTAACTCAAGCTCAGTGTGGTATATAAGTCTACTGCTCTCCTTCACCCCTCACTTCTTTAGGCTGGGAGCTCTGGGTTATGCTCAGGTTACCACCTCAAGCTTCCTAAGATATCTTTCTTCTTCTTTTTTTTTTTATTAATCCTCATCAGAGGATATTTTCCCATTGATTTTTAGAGAAAGTGAAAGGGAGAGGGAGAGACACACAGAGAGAGAAACATGGATGTGAGAGAGACACATGTATCGGCTGCCTCCACACATGCTCCCCGACCAAGGCCAGCAATTGAGCCTGCAACCAAGGTCTGTGCCCTCGACCAGAATCGAACCAGGGACCTTTCAGTTCATGGGCCAACGCTGTATTCACTGAGACAAACTGGTTAGGGCCTGAGACATCTTTCTAATGTGACTGACCAAAATTTGAATTTCAACTTAAGCAAGTCCAAATTATTATTGGTAAACAAATCTATGATGTAATTCATACTGTAAATCATTAAGAGTCTTGATAAATTCAATATGTAAGTTATTTCTTAAAAATACTGTTTGCAATTTCATTTTTCACTTCCTTTTGAATGTATTTGTGTATGAATTTATTGATCTAAAACTCTAGTCTACAAAGTATGTGAGGTGGCTTTATTTGCTTATTTATTTTTTTTACCAATTTAAGATCCTATATAATAAAAGGTTAA
Organism: Myotis lucifugus; assembly: GCF_000147115.1. Lineage (NCBI taxonomy): Eukaryota > Metazoa > Chordata > Mammalia > Chiroptera > Vespertilionidae > Myotis > Myotis lucifugus. The sequence goes on along the minus strand of NW_005871322.1, from coordinate 1,403,685 downwards.
TATGCAAATCAACCAAACGGTGGAACGACCAGTCGTTATAACGCACACTGACCACCAGGGGACAGACGCTCAATGTAGGAGCTGCCCCCTGGTGGTCAGTGCGCTCCCACAGGGGGAGTGCTGCTTAGCCAGAAGCCAGGCTCATGGCTGGTGAGCACAGCAGTGGTCTTGGGAGTCTCTCCTGCCTCTGCGGCAGCACTAAGGATGTCTGACTGCTGGCTTAGGCCCACTCCCCTAAGCCACCAGTCGGACATCCCCCAAGGGCTCCCAGACTGCGAGAGGGCACAGGCCAGGCTGAGGGACCGCCCCCCGCCAGTACATGAATTTTGTGCACCAGGCCTCTAGTAAGAACATAAAGAGTTATTTATGCCCCTACTAAATTTTATCATTTCCTGCTTTAAAGAGTAGAGTGAATTAAAAGCCTAAAACAAGAGTCAACAACCCTCAACAGCCATACTAAGAGGTTATGTAGGTCATAGCATTTGGCCCACTTGTGGCAACCCCCATCCTCAACTCCTACTACCCCAACACCTGGATTGCTTGTGCCACCACAACAGAAGTAGAGCCATCAACAATATGTGCTGTAGGAAAAAACACCTTTTCTTTATCCAAGAAATAAGCAGTCCACTGAACAGCTATTTCTACACACAAGAATGAGGTATTTCAGTAACATCAGACCTCTTATTAGAGCTATTTCCAATGCTGAAGGATTTAGAGTTAGAGCTGACAAGTGTGGAATGGTATGAAGTCTCCCCACCAGGTGGAGAGGAGCAGGGAAACCCAGGCAGATGCTTTGTCATATACAGAAAAGTCCAAAGGTCTTTATAGCTAACAACTGAGCATCTTGAACATTTTTGTAAAGGATTTTTCGATATAATTAGTCTCCATTTTATATATTTCATCTTGAAGCTGCAATGAACATACAAAGTTTGGTAAATTTATCTTTTCTTCCCTTCCCTACACCGTAAGATTAAAGGTATATTCATTCTCTGGTAAACAATTTTATGGAGACATTATATTTTATAAAATGAAGGCTATATGTAGGTGCAGTAAGTTTTCGAATTTCACTCGGAGAAATGAGAAATTTGGAAGTAAAGGGATAGAAATAATTTTAAATGGGTGAAAAATCTAGTATTACTTTTGGTTTACTACTCTATAGCCCAGTTTTGCTAAGATTTACTTTTAGATTATTTGATAAGTTATAAAAACACTATCTAGCCCTAGCCAGTTTGGCTCAGTGGACAGAGCATTGGCTTGCAGACTCAAGGGTCCCAAGTTCAATTCCAATCAAGGGCACATGACCGGTTTGCCCCAGTAAGGGGCATGCAGGAGGCAGCCGAACAATGATTCTCTCCCATCATTGATGTTTTTTTCTCTCTCTTTCCTTCTCCGTCTCTCTGAAATCAATAAAAAAAAATTTTTGTCAATAAAAAAAATTTTTAATATATAAAACAAAAACAAAAGAACACCATCTAAATACATGAAATACTTAATTCACTATTTATGGCATGAGCTGAAGAATTAATTTCCATTTATCAAAATCTGATGAATTTGCCTTCACAAGCTAAAGACAGAAAAAAGTTCCTGAAAATTTAGAAGGTAACTGTTAACTGTCCTAGTTCATTCTTCTGTGGTAACTGAGTTTACCTAGTCGCATGGCCACTCAGCTACAGACTCCTTTCCCAGTTTTCCCTTTATAGCTAAGTATGGCCATGTGATTTGTTTTCTCCAATGAAATGTAAGTGAAAGTGATGTGTGCATCTTTCTCATCACTTGCTTGATAGCCTCTCCTTCCCCACCCCTTACTTTGAGCTAAAACTCAAAGTGATGACTCTACTTCTGACAATACCTAAGAAATGAAAGGAATCCCGATCTCTGAATTACCATGAGGTGCGAAAGAAACCTCTAACGTGGTTCAGTCACTCTATTTTGGGAATTCCATTATAGTAACCTAGCTTATATTATTATTTAATCTTTACCCTAGGATATGTTTTGCACTGATTTTAGAGAGAGAAAGGAGAGGGAGAGGGAGAGGGGAGAGGAGAAAGAGAGAGGGAGAGGGAAAGGGAGAGGGAGAAGGAGAGGGAGAAGGAGAGGAGAAGGAGAGGGAGAGAGAGAGAAAGAGAAACACCGATCAGTTGCCTCCCAAATATGCCCCAACCAGGGATTGAACCGGCCACATTTTGGTGTACTAGACAGTGCTCCAACCAACTGAGCCACACCAGCCAGGGCCTAGCCTATATTATTATTATTTTTTAAAGCCAGCTTTAAAAATACACACACACACACACATATATATATTTACTGATTTCAGAGAGGAAGGGAGAAGAATATGGAGACAGAAACATCAATGATTTCATTGATCAGTTTACCTCCTGCACGCACCCTATTGGGGATTGAGCCCAAAACAGGAGTTGAACCGTGACCTCTTGGTTCATAGGTCAGTGTTCAACCACTGTACAACACTGGCCAGGCCCTAGGTTATATAATTGACGAAAATAAAACTCACCACCAAAAGGATAACACAGAAAGAATATTTATGTATTTTAAGCAAGAACCAAAATAACCAGTTTGAATTCTATCATGCCAGCTTTTTAATAGTTAAATTTTACCCTGAACCCTAGTCAGCCTCTAACCACAGAACAGACTGAAAATATTATGCAAAATGATTGAAGATATCCTTTACTTTTAATATTAGCTTTAATACTAGTAAAGAAAAATTATGACACTTTTCCCCACCATAACTGACTGAGGGGGTGATTAGTCCTGTTATTAAGGGTCCTTTCTTTTTAAGAAACGTATGTGTGTGTTGCTATACTCAGTGTCTTTCAGATCTTTCCTCTAGAAAAGGTTAATCTCCAGGTGAGTAAACAGTACACAGGTACCTGAAAGTATATTCAAGTATCAGCATGTACCCTTTTGTATCAGCAAAAACTGAAATACGAAAAAACCTCTAAAACTTTCTAATTTGGGTTAAGATATGAGATTAGAATTTTAGGATTAACAGAAGATTCTGTTATTTCTCTCTTTTTTCACGTTGTATATTTTCTCTGTATAGTCTTGTCCATTTCTATATACTGTTGACTCCCACATTTATTACCTCTAAGGGCCAAACCTGCGTTCCAGAGCCATAAATCCTAAATCCACATGACTCATTTCACCACCTGTGTTATGGATCATATGTTTCTTTCAACACCTTGCTCCATCAATTTTCTTTACTCTTCCATTTCTTTAATCAATCTACCCACCTCCCCTCCTGGATCCTTCTCATCGTTGCTTAAATATGGGTAAGCCTACTTCAAACAAGTAAGAAAGCAAACAAAAACCCTAGACTCCACATTACCCTCTATATCTAATTTTTTCCTTTCACTGCTTAATATCTTAAAGGAGTTATCTATACTGCCTGCTGTTTCTATGTTCTTACCTCCTGTTCATGCCTTAGTCACTCATTAATCTCTTTACCCCACATAAACACTTAACCAAGATCATTGCTTCACACACAGGAAGAGCAATGGGGTAAACACTGGAAAAAATAAGTTTTAATCTTGGTTCAGCTGTGATGTAACTAGGGCAATTAATCTTTTTTCAACTGATTTTCTGAACCATAAGATGAGGAAATTAACTTAAATCCTTCCAGTTTATAACTCTTCTGGTTTTACAGATATGCAGGAATTTAGTTGCCACTTTTATTCCTTTCATAATTAGAGACAAGAATGGTGTGAGACCACGGTATGCCCTGCTTCTAGAAGTCAAGGTTTTGGTGCCCTGTTTGGTATCCTAAATATAAAGATTTGGGGTAGTGAACATGATTTCTAAGCCCCTTTCCAAATCTAAATTGCCTAGGCCCCTGCCTCACAAACACTGATTCCATTTCTGTGAAATCCTTCCAAATGGAGCCCAAAATGAACTACCAGGAGTGAAACATGGCCTATAGGGCAGGCGATCCAGGTTGCCTCTGGTATATATAATTTCCTGCTTTATTTCCATTCCATCGTGCTGCCCATCAAAAAAGAATACTTGACCAGAAATGAGTAGGCTTACACACCTGATTAGCAATCCAATTTACTCAGTACCCAACCACTGAATTCATGTAGATGGGCCTCTCTTTCTGCTTTGGTTTAATAGATCCAATTAAACACTTGCCTTTTATTTAAATCCAGACTAAAATTATAAGCATAAGTGTGAGAGCCAGAGTATGGTGAGATTTAAAGAGTCTTATAGTGCCAAAGATAATGAGTGGGCCTATCAAGAAGGTGCCCACATATACCCCCTCCTTTGTAACACATGCAAATCCAGCCACAGCATGCAAATACCAGACTTGGGCACAAAAACAATGACACATTTCAAACAACACTCACCCTCTAGATTCTCCAGAAAGGAAGTGGACATGAGAGCTCATTGTGGTTAGGCCATTTCTCTGCTGAACCTGATGGCTGGTGTTCCAAGTCAGATATAAACTGGTCTGTGTCAAAGAAGACAATATCACTACTGAATGGAACAAACCAGAGGGTAACTTAATCTACTACATGCCCAGGCTGCTTTTTTTCTATAAGCAAGAGGAATTTAATTGTCCTTTATCTGTCAATTACTGCACAAAATGACTCCCCACATTTTACAAAATAATACGAATATTGGAGTCCAGAAACTTTAGGAGGTAATAACTGGTTTATTTTCTAAAATTAAAAGTGCAGCCCTAGCTGGTTTGGCTCAGTGGATAGAGCATCGGCCTGTGGACTGAAGGGTCACGGGTTCAATTCCCGTCAAGGGTACATGCCCGGGTTGCGGACTCAATTCCCAGTAGGGGGCATGCAGGAGGCAGCCAATCAATGATTCTGTCTCATCATTGATGTTTCTATCTCTCCCTCTCCTTTCCTCCTCTCTGAAATCAATAAAAAAAATATATATTTTTAAAAAGTGCCCTAACCGGTTTGGCTCAGTGGATAGAGCGTCGGCCTGTGGACTGAAGGGTCCCAGGTTCCATTCCAGTCAAGGGCATGTACCTTGGTTGCGGGCACATCCCCAGTAGGGAGTGTGCAGGAGGCAGCTGATCGATGTTTCTCTCTCATCAATGTTTCTAACTCTCTATCCCTCTCCCTTCCTCTCTGTAAAAAAAATCAATAAAATATATTAAAAAAAAAAAAAAAAAAGTGCAAGCCCTGGCCAGTAGCTCAGTTTGTTAGAGCATCATCCTGATGTGCTAAGGTTGATTCCAGGTTGAGGGCACATACAAGAATCAACCAATGAATGCATAAATGAGTGGAACAACAATTCGATGTTTCTCTCTCTCAAATCAATAAATAAAAATAAATACATAAAAGTGCAACAATTTGAAAAGTTATAATGATGGTTTTCAGTGATTTAAGAGATAGATTTAGTTTTAAATAAACTAGTTTTTATTAGATTAGCTCTATTTGTAGTTTCCAAATACTCATCTACGGCTACATCAGAATTATCTGGGCACTTAATAAAAATCTAAATTCCTGGGCTCTACTTCAGACCACAGAATCAAAATATCTAAGGGTGGCCTGGCCAGTGTGGCTCAGTGTTTGAACGTGGACCCAGGAACAAGAAGGTCACCAGTTTGATTCATGGTCAGGGCACATGCCCAGGTTACAGACTCAATCCTCAGTGGGGGACATGCAGGAGGTAGCCGACTGATGTTTCTCTCTCATCTCATCAATGTTTCTTTCTATCCCTATCTAAAAGTCAATAAAAACATATTTTTAAAAATGTCTAAGGATAGCCCTGGCTGGTGTGCTCAGTGGTTAGAACATCGGCCTGCACACCCAAGGGTCGAGGGTTCGATTCCGCTTAAGGGCATGTACCTGGGTTGCAGGTCCCATCTCTAGCCCTGGTTGGGGAGCAGGCAGAGGCAACCAATCGAGATGTCTCTGTCACATCATGTTTCTCTTTCTCCCTTCCGTCCCTCCCTCCCCTCCCCTCTCTAAAATTCAATGGAAAAATATCCTCGGGTGAGGATTTTAAAAAAATGCCTAAGGGTAGGAGCTCAGAAAAACTATATGCACAGGAAAAGTTGGGGGGTGGGGTGGTCACAGAGGAATATTTTTAAACTAAAGTTCATATCCGTTAGCACAGTGGTTCTCAACCTTCTGGCCCTTTATTTTTTATTTATTTTTTTAAAATATATTTTATTGATTTTTTACAGAGAGGAAGGGAGAGAGATAGAGAGTTAGAAACATCGATGAGAGAGAAACATCGATCAGCTGCCTCCTGCACATCTCCTACTGGGGATGTACCCGCAACCCAGGTACATGCCCTTGACCGGAATCGAACCTGGGACCCTTCAGTCCGTAGGCCTACACTCCATCCACTGAGCCAAACCGGTTTCGGCTCTTCTGGCCCTTTAAATACAGTTCCTCATGTTGTGACCCAATCATAAAATTATTTTCGTTGCTACTTCATAACTGTAATGTTGCTACTGTTATGAATCGTAATATAAATATCTGATATGCAGGATGGTCTTAGGCGAGCCCTGTGAAAGGGTCGTTCGACCGCCAAAGGGGTCGCGACCCACAGGTTGAGAACCGCTGCATTAGCAGGTTATGAAATCCATTCAGCAAACTAAAATCAGTATTTTAAAAAGAGAACAAAGTAGAAGATAGCAGTCTGCATTTTGTAAAAATAACGATTAAGAATTGGTTTTTGAGCCCTAGCCGGTTTGGCTCAGTAGATGTTGGCTTGCGGACTGAATGGTCCCAGGTTCGATTCCAGTCAAGGGCACATGCCTGGGTTGCCGGCTTGATCCTCAGCAGGGGGTGTGCAGGAGGCAGCCAATCAATGATTTTCTCCCATCATTGATGTTTCTCTCTCTCTCTCTCTCCCTTCCTCTTTGAAATCAATCAAAATATATTTTTTTAAAAAGAATTGTTTTTTGAGTCTTTTATGTTATTTGTATATGTTTTTGTTATATACTATGTCATGCTATAAAGCTTCTTATCATGGGAAGCTGTGATAAATGTTTGAAAATCATTATACACAAGAAGAGTCGCTATTGGTCAGTTTTGTCTGGATAGTGGCTGACACAATAAATGCCCAGTTAGAATCCAAAGTGAAATGAGGCAAAGCCTCCTCCTTTGGCCTATAAGAAAATAGTTTTGGCCTTTGCAGTACAACTTCAAACAAAAGGACCTAACTATGAATTCTAGAATGCTTTTTTCATCTTGGAAGAGAAGATGAAAACAGTAATTAATACTCTTGTCTTAAGCAGATAAAGAAGGGAAAACAAAGGAGGAGCCAATCTGTGCAAAATGCAGCCTCACTAAAGGGGTAAAAAACCCCACAAAAAAAACAGAAATCTGTGGTGCTTAGGGAAAATTTTTCTGCCTTAAGCTTTTTTAATACTGAATTTGAGTTCACTCACCTAGTCTTCAGGAGTGATTTAAAGATCCCAGTATGTACAAAGGATTTTTATTATCAAGTCTCCTTTCTGACAGTGCCCAATCTCCACAACTGAATCCTCTAAAACAGACTTGAAGCTGTTATAGAATACTGATTCCAAGTAAAATGGCACATAAATTAAAAGAAAGAAACCCAGGAAGAAAGCTAAGAGGCCAAAAGATACTGAGGGCTTTTGTGAGTTGGCTAAAGCAATAGTCATTTCAGATTGTGCTTATGGAAACTTGCAGTCCTTGAGACATCTTTCTAGTTCCTTGAACCACTACTGACAGCTCGAAAAACTATCTAATTCATTATTTCCTATCACAAAAACTTTGACCAAACATCTAAAGAAGAATTAACACTAATCCATCTTAAACTCTCCCAAAAGATTAAAGGGGAAGGAATACTTCCTTAACTCATTCTAAGGCCAGCAATGCCCTGATATCAAAGCCAGACAAAAACACTTTAAGAAAAATCCCCTATGAATTTTGCTACAAAATAGTAGCAAACTGAATCCTGCCGCATATTAAAATAATTATACATCATTACCAAGTGAGATTTATTCCCAAAATGCAAGGATGGTTCATCAAATGAAAATCAATTACTGCCCTGGCCAGTGTGACTCAGCTGGTTGGGCATCTATCTTCCTGTGCACCAAAAGGTTGCCAGTTTGATTCCCAGTCAGGGCACATGACCAAGTTATGGGCTCAATCCCCTGTAGGGGGCGTGCAGGAGGCAGCCAATCTATGTTTCTTTCTCATCAATGTTTTTCTCTTTCTTCCTTCCTCTCTTTCTAAAAAAAAAAAAAAAAAAAAAAAAAAAAATCAATAAAAAAATATCGCCCTAACCGGTTTGGCTCAGTGGATGGAGCGTCGGCCTGCGGACTGAAGGGTCCCGGGTTCGATTCTGGTCAAGGGCATGTACCTTGGTTGCGGGCAGCTGATCGATGTTTCTCTTTCATCAATGTTTCTAACTCTCTATACCTCTCCCTTCCTCTCTGTAAAAAATCAATAAAATATATTTTAAAAATATCGAATCAATTACTAGGATGGAAGGTAAAAAAAAACACATGTTCATCTCAATTGATACAGAAGCACCTGACAAATTTCAAAGTCCTTTAACAACAAAAAAAAATCACCCCACAAATTAGGAACAAAAGGGAATTTCCTCAAAATGATAAGACCATATATGAAAAACTCTCAGACAACATTATACTCAATTGTGAAAGTCTGAAACCTTTTGCCTTAAGATAAAAGACATGACAAAGATATCCACTTTTGCCACTTCTATTCAACATAGTATTGGAAGTTCTAGCCAGAGCAATTAGGTTAAAGAAATAAAAGGCATCCAAATGAGAAAGAGGTAAAATGTCTATTCACAAATGACATGATATTATACATAGAAAGCTCCAAAGAATCCACATACAAAAAATATTAGCACTAATAAATTAAGCCAACAATTATAAGCTAAAATTAACACACAAAATTCAGTTGTATTCTATAGTCATTCAATGAATAATCCAAAAAAAGAAATTTAAAAATCAATTCCAATTACAATAGCATCAGAAAGAATAAAAGGAATTAACCAAGGAGGTAAAACATTTGTACACTGAAAATGACACATTGCTAGCCCTAGCTGATTTGGCTCAGTGAATAGAGCATCGGCCTGCAGACCGAAGGGTCCCAGGTTGGATTCCGGTCCAGGACATGTATCTCAGGTACAGGCTCCTCCCCAGCCCAGGCCCTGGTCGGGGCGCAAGCAGGAGGCAATCAATCAATGTGTTTCTCTCACATAGATATTTCTCTGTCTTTCCCTCTCTCTTCCACTCTCTAAAAATCACTGGAAAAATATCCTTGGAGTAAACTAACTAAATAAATAACAAATACAACTCAATCAAAAAACGGGCAAAAGATTTGACTAAACATTTCTTCAGAGAAGATATACTTAATGACCAATAACCTCATGTAAGGGTGCCAACATAGTCATTAAGGCAATGCAAATCAAAACCACAATGATATACCACTCACACCCATTTAGGATGGCTATTCTTTTTTTTTTTATATATTTTTTTTATTGATTTTTTTTACAGAGAGGAAGGGAGAGAGATAGAGAGTTAGAAACATCGATGAGAGAGAAACATCGATCAGCCGCCTCCTGCACATCCCCCACTGGGGATGTGCCCGCAACCCAGGTACGTGCCCCTGACGGGAATAGAACCCGGGACCCCTCAGTCCGCAGGCCGACGCTCTATCCACTGAGCCAAACCGGCTTCGGCTAGGATGGCTATTCTTGTTAAATCTTTAAAGGAAGTTCTTTCATGTTACAGTACAAAAATATTTCCAAGATTCAATATATAGAGAAAGCAAAATACATAATAGTGTGTATATACGTAGTATGCTAGTAAACATACGGAAAAAATAAACAATTGCTATAAATACATAAAATAGCTCTGGAGTGACAGTCACGAAACTGGTAACTCCAATTGCCCATATAGAGGACAACTGGGTACCTAGGAGAGAGACTTTTCACTATATATATTTTGTTGCACCTTTAGTATTTTTAACATATGAATTCATGACTTTTTAAAATCCCTAATAAAATAAAATTTAAAAACTCCCATTCTACATAAAAATCACCTACAGATCTTTAAATACACAAGATGATTATAAGGGACTTAATTTGTTCCTTATTCTTGTAGATGTAAAGCTAGAATGCTTGTAAAAATCACTCTCAATCCTTTCCTATCTTCCATCAGAATTAAAGAGTTTCCCATGTTTTCTCCTGTCCAGATAGACAGGCTAACGGTTGGCTTTAGAAATGTAAAAGTAAGATATCTTCAGATAAGATTTATTTAAATATATTTACCTAAGTTTTATCAAAAGCTACAATCACTGGCAAAATATAACCTTGTAATGCATAGTCAGAGAATTGCAACCAAACTACAAAAGCTGATCTGTGGCCTAAAATTATTTCTCATTTAAAATATTTTTGTCCCTGTGAATGGTCCATTTTCAAAAGGACTCAAAACAGGATATGAATTTTAAAATAGAATACATCTTTAGACACTGGCTTTGTATCTTACACGTGGCCGACAAACATAAAAATGTTTATTGTGTTTATAGAGGTAGGATGATATAATCAATTATAGCTACTTCATAAACCACTAAACACATGTGAGACAATCTAAATTTCAGACAGACCTGGATTCAAATGCCAGTCCCTGTGTTTGTTGCCATATAATACCAGAAAGTGCTTCAGCTCTCTGAGCTGCATCTCTAAAAATAAAGCTAATAAATTCACTTTTCACAGATAGCAGAAAAAAAAAACTAACGACTAGCAAAGTACCTAGCACAGTGCACAAAAATGTGTTTTATTATCAAGAAAGAGAAACCATCATTCATTCATTATTTTTAAATATACTTTTGAAGTCAACTTATTTTGAAGACTTTTGATATGCTGGTTATTTAGTGGGAAGCTCTCTTGGATTTTTCCCAGCAGTGAGTCTGAAAATTAAATTTTCTTATTATATATGTCCAAGAATGTTCATGTCTAAGGTCTTGAATTCTCATAACGGTCCATTCTGCATGAGACATGATTCAAAACCTACATGAACAGTACTTAAGGCACCTTTCTGCTTCTGGAATTATTTACCATAAATATGTTTGAGGATAGATGGTACATGCATGTTTCCCAGGAAGAGGATTCATGAGTTACCCAGAGTCCCATTTAAAGGAGAAAGTTCAGACCCAGCCGGTGTGGCTCCATGGGTGAGCATTGGCCCACGATCCAGAAGGTCATGGTTCAATTCCTAGTCAGGGCACATGCCCGGGTTATGGGCTAGATCCCCAGTAGGAGGCGTGTAGGAGGGAGCTGATTGATGATGTTTCTCTCTCATTGATGTTTCTACCTCACTCTCCCTCTCCATTCTGCTCTCTAAAATCAATAGAAATATATTTTTTTAAAAAGGAGAAAGTTCAGTATTATCTACCTCCCTTCAGTCCAGGGCCCCTAACTGACTAATTATAATACCTCATTTGTCCCCCCCCCCCCCCATTATAATACCTCATTTGTGACATACTCTTACCATTGACTATGCATGAATTTCTTTTATTTAAATACAATAAATACCAGTGAAATGATTATCCAACATGTGAAAGAGATCGCTGATAATAGTTACTTCTCTGCTCTTCCATACCAGCCTCCTGCTCTTCCCCCTCCCCCACAGATAACCACCTGAATCTTGTGTTTAACATGCCCTTGCTACTTGAAAGCAGGCTCTTCTTGTCACCTATATACAGAACTGCAACAGCTGAGGTCACATCTAGAGTCCCTGTTTACAGTCAAATTAGCAATTGCCCTACATTCAGGATCAGTGTGTTATTGCACAGAGCCTGCAAGTGGCAGTGTCAGTTTTCACCACAGCAGCAGGTCAGGCTATATTTAACATGTACCCTCTTTGCTGAAGAGCTGCAGCTGCGGCTCTATTAGTTTGTGAACAAAGGAAGACAAGTGGGAACTGAGGGGCTCTAATGGAAAGTTGTAACTGGACTCAGCTCAATCATAAATTAACCAGGCCTGTATTTAAAGGTCTGTCTTAACAATACTATAATCTTAATTAAAATGCTAAAAAATACAACTGTGAAAATTTCTCTATTTCTGTACTGTTTTAATATTTATCATTTGACCCCAAAATGGGGACATACACACTATAAAGCACATAAATGTTTAGGAAAAATTACAGCTCTAGGCATATAAACTAACATATGAGTAAGAACTTATTGAAATTTTATACATATAGAACACATTTTTCAACTAGGGGCAATGCTACTCTAGCTAGCAAAGAAAAAAAAGCAAAAATAGTTTTGTATAATGCCCTCATTGATTGAAAAAGTAGATATTACAGCCTTACAAGTGGACTGCTTGAAAGTGAACATGGCTTGGCAAAGGTCAGTATTCTGCTGTTGTTATTACGTTGAGAAATCCCCCCTAAGGAGGGAGCCACCCTACTCTGAAACAGAGAAATGCTTCTGGGACTCTTCTGAGCTTGAAAGGCTGATTAGGAGGGACCCAAATCATCTCAGTGAAACTGAACAAGGATAATTGTAAAGTTTAATCATGGATTCCAAGAGCAACATATACAAAAAGACATGAGGGGAAGGCAGAAGGGAGAGAAAGGATGTGATTTAGCCAAACTTATGACTCACTAAACCAACAGCAAGACAGAGCTAAGAAAATCCCCAGACCTCAGGCCACATTGATAAAATCTTCTGCACAAGGAAGGTGACAGTCCCAATCCTCTGAGCTGGCAAGGGTGTATTCCCTTTCAGATACTGCACTATGAAAAGGAACTAAAAACAGGGTTCAAGTAGAGGGAAACTACCATGTTGATGAGGGTGAAAGAAGGGTGCAGCTGCTGGAGTGTTTTTAAGACTAGAAAAGAAATCAAGATTTCACACATGTGAAAGACTATTATAAGGAGAAGATTTGTTCTACAGTAATCCAGAGGCATCAGAGCCCACATAAAACAAGGGCAGCTTAAACTCAAAAGGCCCTGAGATGTTCCAAAGAAGTTGGCGAGGAAGAGACACACAGGAGTATATTATCACTAGGGTGAACTCTGGTGTGAAAGAGAAGTATGGAGTAGAGACTTAAAAACTTCATTTATGCCCTCGTCAGTGTGGCTCAGTTGGTTGGGCATCATTCCGTGTATCGAAAGGTTGTGGACTCATTGGTAGGGGGCGTGCAGGAGGCAGCTGATCAATGTTTCACTCTCACATTGATGTTTCTCTCTTTCCCTCTCCTTTCCCCTCTCTCTAAAAATCAATAAAGTCTTTAAAACAAACAAATAAATAAAACATTATTTATACTGAGAATCTAATAACCTTAATATTGCCTTGACTCCTCTCACAAACCCAGGCCCTACAGAGAAAATGGCACCTCTTTAATCTATTCTACTTGCTCTACCCCTGCAGTTTCAACCTGCAGGTTGATGAGAAACATGATTGCAGATATTGGAAAAACTCCTAGGGTACTGAATTAGGAGTCAGGAGACTTGGGTATTAGTCGTTACACTATTAACTCAGTGTTTTACCCTGGATGCATACTTAAGACTCTATAAAACTCAGATCTTTATAAAATGAGGGAGCTGTATTAGGGTATTTCCACCTATATAAGTCTTGAATTTCTGAGCTGAGGTGCACTAGTATCTTCTCTGTTAAATCTCACTGAATTTACAATAAAAAATTAAGGTGATAATGTCCACATTTCTAAAACTAACAGTCAAGTAATACTTGAATGATTCCTAACAAACTCCATCCTACTTAAAAACTTCAATAAAAAGAATATTTTGTGTTTTAATCGTTAACTTGATAAAAAAAAAAAGGGGGGGGGGTAAACACCATAAAACAGAAACAGGATTAACAGGTGTTATGAGGATTAGATAAGTATATTTATGTAGTATAGCACAAAATTTTTTAAAAATTACTTGTTTCCTCTGGTTGTAGAGTAGGAATTGCTTTGTACTTAACACAATGTAGAAAAGTTAAAATAAAAAGAGCTCAGATTAATTGGGAAGTTCACTTTAAGTGCTGTGGAGGAAAAGAAAAGCGGGTTCTATGGAAAGTAACTTCACTGGGTGATCTGATCATAAATTCCTAACTAGGCAGGTCATGGTGGGTAGTCACACACCAGGCCTAAAACTCTTTAGAAAAAGGGAAAGGTTTTAAGCCAGCCTTATCCATTGTTCTTGTACATCTAGGTAAACATACCTTTGAAACACCATAAGTCATACCCCTGGAAGGGGGTATTAACCCTCAACAGAGCATATCATTTTGTTAACCTGTAATCCAATCTCTACTTTGCTTTTGCCAATCTTGCTACATGTACTTTCCTCCTTAATTTCAAATGCATAAAAGCTGCTGCAAAATTGTTATCCTTAGGAGCATTTGAGATCTTGCTCCCTGGTATATATCATCAGTTTGGCTCAAATATACTCTTATGAAAATTCTCTACAGGTTCGACACTTCTGACATTAACAGTGCAAATCCTTTTTGGAATGTTTATGGCTTACTTTCAAAGGTAGCCAGAAAAGAGACATTCAAATACTATGGAGTTCAAGACCTATGAGATAAGTTGTTTTTAAAATGAATTTATATTAAAACTTTGCATAACTATAGGATTTTCTAAGCATCTAGAATTTTACCTTCAAAGGCAAATCCAAATAATATAATCAATGAGTCAGTCGGCAAATATTGAAAATTCATTTGGGAGTTCAAGTTAAGTATCAAAAATGAAATTTGTAAAAATTATACATCCAATAAACCAAGGTGACCTAGAGTACATTTTAGTCCCCCCCTCTCCCCTTTAATAGCCACTAGCACCACTGAGCTTCTATCAGGTCTCCTGATAGGTGGCAATGAGGGAATTCAATAGCCAATCCTTGTCTTCTATGGGGCTACAATCTGGGAACTTTTCTTGATCATGTGCCCTACACAATGAATGGAGCAAAAATAAAATGGCTTTTATATTTGCTCTCACAGACCTCATCTTTCCAGATTCTGTTTTTGCAACACATCCTTACATAATCAAAAAGTGAAATAGATTTTTCAAAAAAAACCTTTCTATAAGTTCCAATTTGCTGTCCCCCCCCCCCCCCCCCCCCGCCCCCCGGTCACTCAATCTGTGATAAATCCAAAAAAAAGCAAGTTCCAGCATTGATCTCTTTGTAGAAGACAAAGATGTCTCCTTTGGAAAGAAAATGAATATCCTCTGAGTCCTATTCAATATATCTCATTTTTCCAGTTTCATCACAAATGGGTAGAAGGTTATCATTCAAGGTCTTAACCCTTTGTTTTAGGGATTAAAATTCTAAATGTACCCAGGATCTGAGGATCTGAGGAAGAAAAAAAAAATTCGAAATATAAGCCTTGAAAGCACTATAAATAGTCTAAAACTGCCAAAAGAATGCATAAGTAACATTTTGAAAACCTATATATATTTGGAAAAGCCTTTATTTCAAATCTGCTTTGCATCAAAGTAGTAGCCTCATCTGTACCTGGTGTTCGTTATTATTAAGTAAACAGTGACACTTAGGCCAGCTGTGCATAAAGAGAACACTTATTACCACAGCCCTCAAGCACTCCCAATATAAATGTCACAGACCAGATGCAGTTGTGAACATATGTTCAAGTAGTGAAATTCTGCACACACATTCACAGAGAATGTTACACTATTCTCTAGGGATTAAAAAAAGCTTGAGGGATCCCCGTCAGCAACGCGTTCTAAACACCATGCCTGCTGCTGCTGGGAGGCAGCTGTAGTGCTGCAAGAAAAAACTAGACTGAAAGATCTGATTCCAGTCTCAGCGCCGCTACTTACC
The DNA here is from genome assembly GCF_000147115.1 of Myotis lucifugus. NCBI lineage: Eukaryota > Metazoa > Chordata > Mammalia > Chiroptera > Vespertilionidae > Myotis > Myotis lucifugus. Next base: position 1,387,910 of record NW_005871322.1, on the reverse strand, counting down.
AGTTGTGTGACCTTCAGAAATTCCAATTCTTTAAAAGACACTATCTACCTCATAAACAGAGGATTATTAAGGATTAAATTAAATAAAAAATAGGAAAATGTTATATAAATTGTAGGTATTGCTTCAGTTTATACAAATACCTCCAGTTTACACACAAATTACCTGGCAAATCCCCTTGTGGCTTTGAAAGCCATCTTCTACTACGCTATTCGCCCTCCAGCCACAGACAATCATGCTTTCCCAGATATAGCTCTCTGCTTCTCATGTTATCTGATTTGTCCTCTGATCCTCATTCACTTAAAACATACTCATCCTTCAAGGTCAAAGGTCATCTCAAGGAAGACAGGCTAAATCCTTATAAAATACGAGAGGCTCGGTGCACGAAATTTGTGCATGGGTAGGGTCCCTAGGCCTGGCTAGCGATCAGGGCTGATTGGGGCCTTCCTTCCCCTGCTGCCAGCCAGGGCCTTCCTTCGTTCCATGCCACCCCCTGGTGGTCAGCAAATACCATAGCGAGCGGTTGGACTCCGGGTCGGTCAAACTCCTGAGGGGACAATTTGCATATTAGCCTTTTATTATATAGGATGTCACAGCTCTGTGCTGATCTCCGAAAGTGCTTGTCTTATATTTTGGTAGTGACTCAGATCTCACAGCATTGATAGATCTGATGGTCAAGTCCCGGGAGGGGAAACACCACCTTTTATTTACCTTCCTTTCCCCTTATGCTTAGAATCTGAGATTTAATACCAGCTTTGCAACTAAGTAGTAAACTCAGCCTCTTCAGATGTGTAAAGGAGATGGCTGAGCTAAAATTACTTTTCTATAGGTTAACACAAAATCAGAAAGAGTAAGCCCTGGCTGGGTAGCTCAGTTAGTTAGAGTGTCATTCAGATACACCACGGTTGCAGGTTTGATCACTTGTCAGAGCACATACAAAAATCAACCAAATAGGTGGAACAAGAAGTCAATGTCTCTCCCTCTCTCTCTCCTTCCCTCCCTTCCTCTCTCTCTTCCTCTTTCTCTCTCAAATCAATTTTTAAAAAAATTAAAAAACCAAACAAAATCAGAGAGAGAATTAAAATTCTATATCCATGTTTCAGAATCCTTAGAATTTTCATATTGGATAATACTTACATAATAGCTTTTACTGAATTCCTACTTAGAAAAAATTTTACTACCATATAAATTGATAATAAAGCCAAGAATAAGCCCTAAAATTATTAACTGATAATTCAATTTTGGGGAATTTTCAATTATTGAAATAATTAATATTCCAGAGTTTGTTCCCCAATTTATTGATTTCATAAAAACAGAGGCGTACATAACAACTTGCTATATTTATATGAATAGCTTCTTTTTAGCTTGGTGCCAACGGCTGTACCGGCAGCAGCAAACCAATCCAATACTATCTCCACTATCTGACTCAGCAAGCTAGCAGGGTTACAAAGGAGCAGGTTCTTTACTTGTGTGAGTCTCTTCAAGAACAGAAACTCTATCTTAATACATTCATAGTAGTCCCAGCATCTAACTCTGTCCTGCAAATAGATGGCATTCGGCAATGTTTACTGAATTAACACCTCTGAATTCCACTCTCTAGACACTGTGACCTTACTATATGTTCTGGAAGAAAAGATGCCCAGTAAATCTCATGTCTTCAGTTCCATCACAAATGGGTGGTAGATTATCACTCAAAGTCTCACACTTTACAACAGATATTAGTGGTAAAATAGACTTAAAAGCATAGATTTTCATGTCTATTCTCAAAATCATATATCAACATATCTCAAGTAACAACTTATTAAAAAGCCAAGCTATATGCCAATAAGCAATCTATGGTAGCTTTCTCATGACTCAGAGAAGGAAGTTCCTGGATCTTCATTGCTTCAAGAACATAAAGATGAACTTACCATCATCTAAAGTGATGTCCTGTAGACCAATTGTTGAAAAGTTAGGTTCTTGCTCTTCAGGTTCAGGTTTAATGTTCACAGTTGCCTTATCAGATGGAAATGAAGCTGGATCACACAAATTGTGACATATTAAGGATGAAGGTGCAGAAAGACCTCCCTGGCCTGTACTCTGTGCTTGAGTTGAATGTTGTCCAGAATGCATTCTAGTGGCTAGAGTTGGTGATGAGGTGGTTCCTGAGCTAGGAGGTTGGTAAGGCATAGCCTGGAGCTGAGGAGACGGTGGTCCAGAAAGTGGTGAACTGGCCAAGGGATGAGAAGCTGCTGGGGAAACTGTTGTAGCAGACCCTAATTGTGAAGAACCATATGTGATGGACTGTAACTGAGGGGAAGGCTGACCTGTGACCTGGTCAGTCACTGGAGAAGAAAGAGATCTTTGTCCTGTGTTTGAACAATGGTATTCCATTGACTGTAGATGAGGCAGGGTCTGCACAGAATGAGGTGTATGGGCTAAGAGATGTCCTGTTGAGCCTGAATTTGAAGAATGAAAAGGTATGGATGATGATGGCTGGCAGCCAAGATTTATTAAACTAGGAAGAGCTGCATCTTGCTGAAACAAAACAGGAACAAATTCTTGACTAGAGGCAGCATTAATAGGAAGACAAGTTGGTCCATTATACACAACATTAGTTTGCATAGGCTGATAGGAAGACCCCACTGGAGGTGTTGGTGTGACTTGAAAAGGCTGGTGCATGACTGAAGAAGGTAACATATGCTGTTCTTTACCAGCACTCTCATCCCTACACTGCAACTGTGGCAGATGAGATGAGGTTACCATGGATGCATATGTTTGCTGGATGGGACAAACCAAGCTTCTCTGTGCTGACAGTACACTGTCACATGGATGTCCTGTATCTGAGGAAGGCCTCTGGGTCTGGGCAGGATGAGGCACAGGCAATGATGGAACCGAAGACAAGTCAATTTCTTCTCTGTGTTCTTGCTTCATCAAAACTGGGGGGAGGGGGGGGAGAATTAAAGTAAATATTACAATACAAAAAAAATTTATGAAAGGCCTTCATTCTAGGCTACACAACTATAGTGTAAATCCAAGCCACAAACTGAAAACTCAATTGCCTGCAACAATGGAGGGAGAATGCAAAAAAAACACACCTATAAAATGCCTTCAGGGAAGGCAGATAATATATGTGAAGTCAACAAGCATAAGACAACAGGGAGTAAGCAGTTCTTGCTCTAAAAGTACTCAAGTTAAAAAAAAAATACGACAAAGTCCATGCTTTTAAGCACTGCAGTCTACTGTTTTACCAATGAAGACTTCACTTCATCATCCCATCAAGCAAAGCAGAGGCTACGAATATCAGCTATTATCCCTTATCACATCAAAAGAAGTAGCAGAGTCATGATTTAGGATGAGTCCACCTGATGAAAGGACTACTTAAAGTAGGAGTCAATGTATTCTGCTTGTTTTGTTTAATATGTATATCAAAACAGAAAAGAACCACCAGTTAATTTTTTGTGTCAAGACAACGGATTTCATTATGTCTCTTGGCAAGCATATGATTCACTTTTCTAGAAATTATCTACTTTAGCTTCCTATTGAAGTGCTATAACTCATTTAAAAATAACTTTTCTGAATTCACATCTCATTCTTCCTTTAAGTTTGTACTACTTATTAACATAATTAAAAATTTCATGATCTTCACAAAATAGAAGCACAACTGGCCCTTGGACAACACAGGTTTGAACTGTGCAGGTCTACTTATACATGGATTTTTTTCAATAAATACCTGTGCTGTTTTTGATCTGTGGTTGGAAGTCCATGGATGTAGAGGGCCAACTGTATTTCATTTTATATTAAATGAAAATAAATATGAGACCCAAAGCAAGGTCAAATCTCATCTGGCCATTTACCAAACCCTTACCAAGTACAAGTCTCTTCACATAAGCATGGCCTCAGTCTGCGTTAGTGAATTAAGACAGCCCTGATATCTTTTATTGTAGAAGAGGTAATTAATGAAACACTTGTTTGGGGGTGCATTTAAGTTCTACACTTTAGCCTGGCTTCCTAGCAGAATAGCATGGGCTCATCATTCATCCACTTTAGCCTCTAACTCTGGCAACTGGTGAGCCAACAAACCCAAGGATAGAGAGAAAAGTATATCCCCTTATCTTCTTGTTGCTTCTGCTATAATGCTTTTATTCCTAACCCAGGCCTCCATCCAGTTTCTGATTCTTGTTGAAGTGTTCTAAGTATGGTTCACTGTGTCTACTGGCTCCTGACCTCTCTAATGTCCTTGTAAAAAATATTTTAGTTGATTTTAGAAAGGAAGTGAGAGGGAAAGAGAGAAACATGAGCGATGAGAGAGAATCACTGATTGGCTGCCGCCTGAACGTGCCACAATGGGGATCAAGAGCGCAACCCCGGCATGTGCCCTGACCGGGAATCGAACCGACATTCAACCACTGAACCACACCGGTTCATAGGTCGACACTCAACCACTGAGCCATGCCGGCCGAGCTCTAATGTCTTAATGTACTTATTTTTCTTCTGACTTTGGCAGAAATAGAACTTTCTCCTTGGACCATTGGATTTTCACCCCCCTTTCTACTTCAACTCCTACCCTGATCCCAGGAAAGCCACAGTAAATTCTATATTCAGAGTTACAGTTCTATATAAGGAGAAAGAATGTCCAAGAAAGCCTCCTCTCATCCCTTAATTCTGAATGAGCAGGTGGGGCCCTTGGTTATATAAGCAGTTGATTATCATGCACAAAAAAGGAGACAGAGGGATTAAAAACTACAGCATAACATCCATCTTTTTGCCTGGTCCGATCCATATTTCTATGTTCCTGACCCACATCTCGGTACCCAGACTGAGAACTGCTTTGCTAAATCAAGTGTACTTCCACTCTGCCAAATCAAGTATCATTCTTTGGTCAATAAGGGATTCAAAGCCAGTCAATGAAGGAAAAATACCACATGATCTCATTCATTCATGGATAATAAAGACCATTATAAACTTATGAACAAAAATAGATACAGAGGCAGAGCTGCCTCAAACAGACTGTCAAACTGCAGCGGGAAGGCTGGGGAGGGTAGGGGGGCAGAAGCGGGTGGTAAGAGATCAACCGAAGGACTTATATGCATGCATATAAGCATAACCAATGGACATAAGACACTGGGGGGTAGGGGAGGCCAGGGGATTGTCAAGGGCGGGGGAAAAAAGGAGACATATGTAATACCCTTTGTAATAATTTAAGCAATAAAAAATAAATAAATAAATAAATAAAATAAAGATGAGAAATAAAAAATAAATAAATAAATAAGGGATTCAGACTCCAACCTGACCAAAACAAAGTCCTCATTGCTGGTGTATGGTACTTTATTCTTGTTTGGAGGAAAATACTGTTTTAGAGACCTTACAATATGTAGAATGAGTTGAGTTTTAGAAACAAATTAACTCTAGTTTTTGTGTTGTATATGCTCCTTCTGAAATTTAGAATGTTGATGGAAGGATCCAGAAGAAAAAATAAATCACTGGTTTTGTGGTTTTCAAAGTATGAGAAGCCTCATGAACTTCTTCAAGTGGTAGATGTGGAAGAGTAGGATCCAAAGAGTAGAAACTCTCTGGATTTCCTCTTCCAGTACAAGCACAGCACCTAAGCTTGCTTTCATCCTTTTTAAAAAAATATATATTGGCCTTTTGAATAACAATTTATTTGAATAAAATATTTTTTAAAATTTGAAAACCATTGCTTTGGTCTTTAATCCTCATTTTATGGAGAAGTTAATCAGTGGGTATAGTCTGTGGCAGAACTGAGACCTGATGTAAGGCAAGTTTTTTCTCCTAAATGAAACAACCAGAAACCAAAAGTTGGTCTGTCTAGTCAACTACTTAGAACACAATATATTTTCCCACCAGCAAAATATTATACAGGAGAGTCTGGCTCTAATGCTTCCCCTTAAGGCCCATTATTCTAAAACCAGAGCTCAGATGATAGCTCCAGTACAAATAACTTCTGCTATGCTTCAGAAGGAGATACATTCCCCTCAACATCTTGAGGGATGCTGGGGTGGGGGTGGGGCTCCCACATCAGAAGTTCTGAAGAGCTAGAGTCTGGGAAGAAGTTCAGGCAACACCATTAGGGAAGAGCTCTGTGCTCTGTTAACTATCTTCATTTAATAAAGTAAACTAATTGTGGGACAAATAATGCTAAATATCATTTCTAATTTTAAAAAACAATTAAAAGCCATTTGCAATTAATGATTATTTCTCCACTGCATATTGACATTGGTCAGATTCCTATTGCTAAGGGGTTGCCAAAAGGTAACAAACTGACAAATCATTAGTAGAAAACAAGCAGCTTATGAATATCTAAAATGTTTATAGTAAAATTTTAATAGAAATTATTTGCAACAAACATAAAGGCTAAAATCTTAACATAAAGAATTCATACAAATAAATAAAACAAAATATCTATGACATAAAGAGAAGGTCATACACTAGAATACGAAGAAGCTAGTAAAATTATGTAGAACTCTATTCATTGTTGAGGAAAAATAAAAATGCTCATGCTACAAAATTAGTATATATGGGATTGTTCCATTTCTATTTTTATTTTTTATTTATTTATTTTTTTAATATATTTTATTGATTTTTTTACAGAGAGGAAGGGAGAGGGATAGAGAGTTAGAAACATCGATGAGAGAGAAACATTGATCAGCTGCCTCCTGTACACCCCCTACTGGGCATGTGCCCGCAACCAAGGTACATGCCCTTGGCCGGAATCAAACCTGGGACCCTTCAGTCCGCAGGCCGACACTCTATCCACTGAGCCAAACCGGTTAGGGCTCCATTTCTATTTTTAAAAAGTTGTGTCTATATATGGATCAAAAGGATCTATAAGGACCGAATGATAGTTTCAGATGGAAGAGAATTTGGGTGTTTTAAAATATTTTTTCAACTTGTATTTTTTTAAAAAATTCACAGTAATGTATTTGTTTTTCTTTTTAATTTTATTCAAAATGTCATTTAAAAAAAAAAGTCAATGCTACAGAGAAGAAAACAGCAATTAACCAGAATAAGGACTGTCCAAACACTCCTGTGTATTCTTTCTTCCTTGTTAGTGTGCTACCTGATTTGTATTCTGTCAACCGTAAGGCCAGTGATGACAGCTGGAGCCCAATGCAATATTCTCTCGGCACTCTGAGAGCCCCATTGATTTCCATTCTCATAGGGAATGCCGGTTAGGACACTGCCTTTGTATTGTCCTCCTAGTTCACAAGCTAATAATGTAAATGCATTATATTCTCCTTTCTGTTTACCATTCAATTACTACCACTATGATGGTAGTAATCAAATCCTCTAATCTGCTGACACTATTGCTTCCCCCTCCCCCAATCCCAAAAGTCCTCTCCCTTCTTGTTCAAGTTAGACTTTACAGTCCCCAATCTCAACAGCATTGATTACTCTTGGACTATATGTCTTGAGTTGTTGTCTTTACAACTGTATCAAACTTTTCCACACTCTTCAAAGTGCCAAGTCACCACACTCCCTTCTCTCACAGCAGGAAATAAAAGAAAAATTAGATGCAATCATATGTAAAGCCCCTAAACTCTCCACTCTATATCAACAAACCTTCCTAATGCGTTCATTTTCTTTACCTTCCCTCCTATCCTTCCCACCTAAGGCCCATTCCAACATCTGTATTTTAAATCTTATCTCCTCCCAACTTTCTCAGAAACTTGATATTCTTTTATCATTATTAATGCTCTCTCTGTACATTCAAAACACTCTACCTATTTGAATCACTTTTTTAACATTGGGCCTCTCCCATATAAATCTCACTCTCCACAGTTAGTAACTTGGAAAAAAAAAAAAGGTTACTAATATCTTATAGAGACAAAAGAAATATAAGGAAAATAATTTTATTTTTAACTTTTTAATTTATTGAGTATATATGACATTTAACTGTGTAAGTTTAAGGTATACAACATGTTACCTTGATACATTTATAAATTATAGAAAAAATGATTTTTGAAACATAAATTTTGTCATGTGACCATCACCCCCCTTTAATGCTCAAGTCTTGCAGTACTAAGGGCACAAGGGGAATTCACACGTATTCACAAACACCTGCCCTTCCTGTAGTACTGGTGATTTTGGTAGCTTTTGAAAAACAGACTTCAAATCTATATTCAAACTTCTAATTTCCTTATAAAAATGACTACAAAATAGCAATTGATATCACATCTAATATTTAAGGTCAACACAAGTTTTAGAGATTAGACATATGTTGGGATTTTTATTGATTATAAACCACCCTCCCCTGAACATCCTAATATAGAATTCACTGGATAACTTTTTCTTCATTATGAAAGAAAGATCTGTAGCAACCCATCACAACTCCTCTTACCTGGTGTGTAAGTAAAACGTTGAGACTGGCTTTTTTTCCTCTTGCCATTGCAAAGATAAAAGTGCACCTGCACTGCAGCTGTAACTGCTGGGTTATGATATGGAGGAACTTCAAGGACAATGTGAGCCTAAGGAGCATGGAGAGCAAGATTGTGTTACCTTCAGAACTAAAAATGAAATGCACCTGCTAAACTCAGCAAACACTCCTGAGTGTTATCTACCCAGGCCCTTCCACCACAGATCATTCTGCATCAGCTGATCAGGTCTGGATATTTATTATGGATACTTCACTTTAAAGAGATAAGCTCTTTAAAGTAAACCATTATAGGAAAAATTGTTTTTCACTGACCCAATTTGGTTTCTAGTTGTAGCAGAAATAAAAAGTCTTACATACTGTGCAGTGAAATACTTTGTTATACTGAATATTACATGTTACTATACACCTTAACTGGAAGCTTGTTCTGTTTTTTGTTTTGTAATCTTCATCTGAGGATATGTTTTATTGATTTTTAGAGAGAGAGGGAGAGAGAAACATCAATGTAAGAGAAACTTTGATGTGAGAGAAACATGGACGGTTGCCTCCTGTGCTAGTATGTGCCTTGACTGGGGATTGAACCTGCAACCTAGAGATGTGCTCTGACCAGGAATTGAACCTGCAGCCTTTTGGTGTACAGGATGATGCTCCAACCAACTGAGCTGCCCGACTAAGACCTATTCTATTTTTTTCTTGTTTATTTGTTAATCCTCACCTGAGGATATTTTTTCCACTGATTTTTAGAAAGAGAGGGTAGAAAGGAGGGATGGAGGGAGGGAGGGGAGAGAGAGAGAGAAAGATTGATGATGAGAGAGACGCATCAAGGTGAGAGAGACACATGAAATGGTTGCCTCCTGCATGTGGCCCAATTGGGGCTAGGGATCGAACCTGCAACCTAGGTAGGCGCCCTTGACCAAAAATCAAACCTGTGACCCTTCAGCGTTCGGGCCAACACTCTAACCATTGACCAGCACTGGCCAGGGCCCATTCTGGTTTTTAATCAAGTTTATTATTTCCCAAGTTATATTATAGTTTAGATTTCTTATCTTAAATTTTATATTCAAAATGTTTTAAATTGGCAATACACAAAACTTATATCCCTATAAAAAAGAATTTTACACAAGCAGAGTGAAAACCTTTGGCTCCAAACCAATTGCTATCCTTAACCTAATTTCTCGAAGGTCTTTGGAGAGAGAGCACTGTGAGAAGTGGTATTCTCTATCCCAGAGAAGATTCTGTCTCTACTCCAACCAGGAAGGAACCACAGCTATGTGTTGAATCCTGAATGTCTTGATGCTGAAGAGTTGGGAATAGTGTGCTAAATACACAAACCCCTGAGGGCTTGTCTTCCTCCTAAATTTTGCCCACCATACATAGTCTTTACTGAACTTGTTTTATTTCTTCACTAATACTGAATTCAGAGAAATAAATCAATGTAACTTCACTAACAAACTTCTAATAATTTTTCATTTCTAATTTTACTTTTCCTATACACAAAAAAGGGGAAGACACCAATTATCTTTCCTAAAATTTAACTTTAATATCAGAAAGTATCTAGCTCAGACCCAAATTTCTAAATATTTACTTTTCTATTACTTAACAGATAAAAGACTTCTCATCTATACCATAAGCAGCATTATCCAATTTTCTCATTAAGCTTCTAAAATATTTCTAAAGAAATAAGGTAAATTTCTTACCCCTTGACATTTTTCCCTGATTATTTTCCCTTCTACCTCCCATTGAGGTCGTCCATCTGTTGAAAGAAACAATTTACAGTTAAAAGTAATTCAAGTCACAAAGCATATAATAAACAAAATCTACTATCACAAATTTATTGGCAAAGGGAATCTGTTTCTCACCAACTTCCATTACGAATATAAAATGTGTACCTATGGGAAGAAAGATCTTGGGCTTCCTGAGTTAGCAGGCTGCAGAGAGTTTATTCTACTAAGTGATATCTGAAAATCCTGTGAGAGCATCTTCACCAAGAGGTGGCCAACTCCTGCATGCATGCCTTAACTAATGGAAAATTCACTCTCACCAAGTAACCCATTTCATCTTTGGATAATAAATCTTTGCTGCTAGAAAGCTCTTTGTGATAGATTAAATCTATCTCTACAATATCCAACCCAACCCAACCCAACCCAACCAATCTTGAGTGCTTCTCTGTGAGACAAGATTTCAGATGTTTAAAAGCAGCTATGTTTGCCTGTGTCTCTTCTCCTGGTTAGCATCCCTAATTCTGCATCTATCCCTTATACAACAGTTCAGCTTTTTGATCACTCTTCTTTGAACATTGCTCCAATGTGACCAGCTCCCTCCAAATGCACAGGCCCAGGACTGAATAGTCCAAGGAAGAAATGACCCAGCACTGTAGACAGTAACAAGGCTCTTGCCAACCTTATGTAGAGAGAGTTAGTAAGTTTTATGAGGCAGCTGCACCATGTTTTCTCTTACACTTACTGAGTGGTCAGCAAGTGTCCCTCAATCTGCCACATTTCCTATTGCCAAGCTCAAGCTCCCACAATGCACATACATATCTGGGGTTCTTCCCCAACCTTTGTTAACATTAATTTCTCCCTACCAGACTTCATTTCCTTAGATTGCTTGGTTTGTCAAGATCTTTTTAGGTACTGATGGTCTTCTAAAATAGGTTTCTATACTTTCCAGATTTATGTCACCTGAAGATGTGGCCAGCATATTTTCTGTCCTTTCATCCGAAGTGACTTGTTCACCTGGGGAGAGCCCCACCTACTACTAGTGCTCTCACTCCAATCTGATGAACAGCTGTTCTAAAGCATTCATCTTATGTCATGGGCATTTACTCAGTGACTAAGCTATACAAATATCTTCATATCCAGCATGACTTCATCTGGTCTATGAAGATATTAGGAGAGACTTAATCAAATGGCTTCCAGATTGTGACTATCATTTTCCAGTCCAGTAACTAGGTAATGGCTATCTTTGTGCACAAGAGACACTATAGACAAATCCTATGCCTACTTAAAATTATAGCTCAGTTCAGCTATCATTTGCTGGGTCCCCGTGCCAGGTACTTTGGGTTATTGAGACAATGGAGATAGGATACCCTGTCTTCAGTCTGTGGATAAAAGGCAAATACAAATAGTTCATTATAAGAAAATGTGGTGGTTACACTAATAAAAATGCATTCTGGAAGTACCAAGAGTACTAAGGTCAGGGTCCTTATCCTAGACTTGGGATGGAAATATGGGACAAGAAAGGCTTCCTGAAGAGCTCTTGAATTAGGTTTAAATATAAGGTGGAATTCAGATGATGTGTGTGTGTGGGCACAGGAGCAGCAGCACTGGAAATGGGAGTGGAGATGGGCTGGAGCACC
>NW_005871322.1:1358031-1375505 GCF_000147115.1 Myotis lucifugus | reverse complement strand
CAGGAGGGTAGCAGCACCTACTGGCGCACGGATTCGTGTGCAGGGCTACTAGTAAAGATATATCATGTAAGTATACATAAAATTCACCCTTTTAAAATATACAATCCAGAGGTTTTTATATTCACAAAGCTCTACAACCATCACCTCTAATTTTAGAAACCCCATGCCCATTAGTAGTCACTCCCCACTGACACCTCCCTCCAACCTCTTACAACCACTAATCTACTTTCCAGTCTCTATAAATTGCTTATTCTGGATATTCTGTGCTGGCTTCTTCCACTTAGCACAATATTTTCAAGGTTCATCAATGTTGTAGCATGAATCAGTACTTTATTCTTTTTAATGGCTGAATAATATTCCATCATTGTATGAATATACCACAGGTTTATCCATTTATAAGTTGATGAGCACTTGGGTTGTTCCCATTTTTTGGCTATTATGAATAATGCTGCTATAAGCATTTATGTCCAAATTTCTGTGTGACATATGCTTTCAATTCTCTTGAGTATATATATAAAACTAGGAGTAAAACTACTGGGGCATTCTTCTACTTTTGAAACATCCTTAAAGAAAAACTTAACATTTATATGAAAATTTAATAAACATTTGATTTACAATAAAATCTGCATAAAATGATACCTGTAGCTTTAAAAAAACTATTTTATGTTTAATGTCAGTGAAACATATGAGTAATTCATTCACCCTTTTGCCTCTCAGTCTGAGGTCAATCAACTCAAATCTTATATTATTTACCTTGTCCTTTTTCAAGAAAAATGATTTTCGATTCTGGAAGAAAATTAGATCCAGTCACAATCATTTCATGACCTCCATTTACAGAACAACTGTTGATACTGTACTTCTCAATATGAGGAAGTTCTTGAGCAGACCGCTGGGCTGTTTTAAGAGTTGAGAAGAGCAAAATATTAGTTTACAATTTTTCATACATAAATGTCAAATTCAAGCTAAAAATGAAAATAAAGAGAAGTAAGCCCTGGGCTCTTATAATTTAAGACAGTGGTAGCAATATCCACCAAAAAAAACTACATTAGTTAGAAAACAAAATAGATTCATTAGGTTGTGATTTCTAAACTATTTTCTAAAACTCCAACTATAAAGAAACCAACTCATAAAGAGAAATTAATGCCTGCAACTTCATATGACTTCAATACATTCATCTCATCCAACTTTTCTCTTTTTAGCTTAAGTTTTTAATACATTTCTTCCCTATAACTATTAAAATAGATAAATCTAATATAATTATAAAAGACAAATTAAATCCAAAGATGTGTATTTATGTTGCACAATTAAAAAAAGACATGTTTCACCCTCACCAGTTTAGCTCAGTGGATAGAGCATTGGCCTGCAGACTGAAAGGTCTCGGGTTCGATTCTGGTCAAGGGCACCTGCCCGGGTTGAAGGAGGCAGCCGATCAATGATTCTCTCTCATCATTTGTTTCTATCTCTCTTTCTCCCTCTCCCTTCCTTTCTGAAATCAATAAAAATATATTAAAAAGAAAAAAGAGGACATGTTTCTAAAAGACAAACAACAAGTAGCCCTTTCATCAAGAAAATATCTAGATCATCATTGAGACATCATGAATTCCAATTTGGACAATCTTCTCAATAACTAAATAACTGAAGCATACATGAAGTATACATTATAATAGTAAATTTTAAAAAATGGATGTAAATGTTTCTATAATGCAGTAACACTTTCCATTCTCAGGGAAAATGAACAAGTTTTTCATAATGCCTTAGAATTATTTATTTATTTATCTTTATTGTTGAAAGTATTATGTATGTCTCTTTTTCCCCCCATTGACCCTCTACAGCCCCCCCCCCCACCCTCACCACCCCAATGTCTGTGTCCATGGGTTATGCATATATGAATACAAGATCTTTGGTTGATTACCTCCCACCCATCTACCCTCCTCCCACTTCCCTCCAAGACTCTGTTCCATGCTTCCATGTTTCTGGATCCACTCTGTTCATCAGTTTATTTTGTTAATTAGATTCCCTATGAGTGAGATCATGTGATAAAATCATTATTTAAATTAACAACTTTATTTATAAACAATGACCTTGGTGCCAACTTTCTCTGATACTGATTAATTCCAAGTAGCTATATTTTCTGAAGGTCCTATTTTTGGCTTTTCCCTCCTTCCCTCCCTTCCTTCCTTTGCTTCAAGCTATAGATTATACATCTTTTGATTGCTTAGGTTCTCTAAAGATTTCTTCTTGCCAAATGCCTACATAACTTTGGTTTCTTTCTGGATTAAAGCAAACAACAACAAAAGTGGATTACACTCTCTTCTTCACACTTGGAAAACAGATCTACTTTTAGTCCTACTACTTGTGTGTAAAAACTGGTGGCTTTGAGGGTCAACTGTGTTTTGTTTAACTAGAGTAACATTTTAAAGAAATTTAAACTTGAAATCCTTTAGGAAGCAGGCATTCCCAGTTCACTCTGGCTTACATCTCCTAATACCAAGCCACAAAAGGTTATGCAAATTGGGATCCCTGCTCCATTCAAACGAATGTTAAAATACATTCTTTCATAGGGGATGGGTCTGGGATTTAGGATTAACTACCACTTGGGAAGGACCAAGCATCAACCTAGATCTCAGAAAATACTTACGTCCCTACTTAATTCCAAACAGCTCACAGAGAAGAGGCATGAAAACAAGCACTGACTGGCCGAGGGACTGGACTAATTAAAATTTTGGACATTTATGGTAGAAATTGGCCATCATAGGTAGTACATTCAAAGTGTTAACGATGAAAGTGAGGTATCTCTTTCCCCACTGAGTGTCTGGGTGAGGTCCTTATGATATCTCAAGAAAAAGAATTTTCTGAGACTTGCACAGAAGGATGAGTGATTTTATTTGTGTGAAATTATATCCTTGGGTTTTCAAAGCCCCATTTCCCGCCCTAGCCGGTTTGTCTCAGTGGATAGAGCGTCGGCCTCCCAGGTTCCATTCCAGTCAAGGGCACATCCCTTGGTTGCAGGCTCCTTCCCAGCCCCGGCCCTGGTTGGGGCATGTGCAGGAGGCAACCAATCACATCGATCTATGTTTCTCTCTGCCTTTCCCTCTGTCTTCCACTCTCCCTAAAAAAAAAAAATCAATGGAAAAATATCCTCAGGCAAGGATTAACTAACTAACTAACTAACTAAATAAATAAATAAATAAAATTTGTCATTGCGTTGGGAATCTAGTTATTAGAAGGGAGTTAAAAAAAGAAAAAGAAAAAACAAATACAAAAAACCCCCACAAAGTCCCATTTCCCTCAATCCAGTCCTAGATGATGTGCAGTTGGGGATTTGGTAGAGCTAAAAGCAAAGCCTGTGTCCAAAGTTTCCTTTCCATGTTGGAATTGGGTCGGGCACAGCGCCAGGCTAGTTGCAATCCACTGTGTGGGGTTCACATGGCCGTGAGCTTTGAGGGCAAATTCAGGGGAGCCAAGAGTGCGTGCCCCCAGTAACAACGTTCCCAGGAGTCCCAAAAACGCAAGAGCAAGAGCTCAAACTCCTTTGTTTAGGGAGTTAAATATCTTAAATCTTCCCTTGCTTGCAGTGGCCAATGACCAGTTCCCAGGTGTGACTGATGGGCAAGTACCTTTCTTATTTCACCCAGATTTTATTGGGCAGGCCTCTATTCTTCCCCTGTCCTGTTCCTCCTCCAATGATCTGCAGGGAACAGACTGGTGGCACCCTGGAGAGTGTTAACATGCAACTTCCTAGCAAAACTGCATAAATGATATATTTGGCCTTCCTTTTGCTCCTTTCCAGTTATTCATAACTAGGTTAAATTACAATGCTATCAAAAGTAACAAAAATTTTTATCGTCATAATAAAAAATTCTACACGTGTTAAAAATTGTATTTTTGAACAATATTTAGCAATATGAGAAAATGCCCATTATAAGTGAAAATATCAAAACAAGTTATAAAACTGTATCAGGTAAGCCCAACTAAAAATATTGTATATAGTCCTGGCCTGCAGAATGAGGGTCCTGGGTTTGATTCTGGTCAGGGGCACATGCCTGGGTTGCTGGCTCTATCCCCAGTGTGAAATGTACAGGTGGCAGCCGATCAGTGATTCTCTCTCATCATTGATATTTCTGACTCTCGCCCTCTCCCTTCCTCTCTGAAATCAATAAAAGTATATTTAAATAAATAAGTAAATAAAAATATTGTATATATGTACAAGGTATAAACAAAAAAAGAAAACCCTCAAAATAGTCAATAGTGACTATCTTGGGCAAGTGATATCACAAAAGATTTTAACACTACTCTTTGTATTATTCTACATTTTCTATATTCTCAACAATAATCATATATTAATTTAATAAACTAGAATAAAAATAGAAAATATTTTCAGAGGAACTTGCATCTCGAAAACTTAAACTACCCTATGAACTTATTTAAATTGTTTTACTAAATATATGTGCTTATATGGGCACAAGAATACTATGGCAGGATAATAAAAAAGCTGGCAATGATAGTTGCTTTTATGAAGAACTAGTTGACTTAGAAATTTGCTTTTTACTCTATATTCTTTTATTCTTTCTGAATGTTATCCCATGTACTTGTATTATCTATTAAAAATTAATACAATAATTACTTTTACAGTGATTGCTATTACCATGGATTTATTCAGTGATTCCCACAGTCAATAGGGAAATGATAAAGTATGACTCCAATTCAGCAAACAGCAAATGGAGGTACAAAAAGGTAATTAAGTAGATGTAATCCCAAATTAAGATGTGGTTAACAGAAATAAAATGGTATAACTGAAAGAGTATTAAGAAAACTTGTGCTCTAGGCACAGCTCTGTCACCTATAAACAAATAACCTTGGATGAGTACTTGAGATACTTGTGCTTGTCTCCTCCTACACAAAAGTAAGACATGAAATTAAAACACATCTAAGACTATGCCAGAAAGGTCTAAACAGCAGTCTCAATATTTCAGTGCTACTAGCTAACCTGCCAGAGGTCCCCAGTTCTTTGCGGCTTGGGTAGATACCATGTTCTAGGGCCTTATTTCATATCTTGTCTTTATAAATCAGGGGGAAAAGCATTTACTTTCTCAATTTGATACTGTAATTAAATTTATGGTAAAAAAAAATACCCACAAGAAACAAAATCCTGTGAGTTCTTATTTAGCTGAGGTGTCAGCTCACAGAGACAGGCATCTTCCAACATAAAGGCTGACATTTTAATTAAACAAAGATGGCCAAGTAATACTTAGTATCAGAATCATAGCTTCATGATTTGTCCTCAGATGTCATCAAGCCCAACTGCCTCATTTATAGATAAGAAAACTGTGGTCAAGCCATGGCTGGGTAGGTCAGTTGATTAGAGCATCGTCCAGACACTCCAAGGTTGTGGGTTTGATCCCCAGTCAGGGCATATAAGAAAATCAACCAATAAATGCATAAATAAGTAGAACAACAAATCGATCTCTCTCTCCTACTCCCTTCCTCTTTCTCTAAAAATCAATCAATAAAAAAAAATTTTAAAACAGGAAACTGTAGTCAAGAGAATTTATCTATGGTCACACAGCTACCTAAGGTCAAATTATAACAAGAAATCATTTTCTAACTTCAAGATCATTACTCCTCCCCTAACCATGTAGCTTATTTTCATAAGAAGATCACATCAGCTATCCAGACTCTGTGCCTCAGTTTACACTTTTTATCCAAACATCACATTATAAGCAAAACAGAAAATGACCTATTGTAAACAAAATTTTAAAACATCATCACAAAGCTCACTTACAGCACTCAACAGGTATAGAAGCTGTCTGCAGAGAAAGGACTTTTCCATTGGGCTGTGGGATGTGTACACGAAACACAAGTCGTACTCTAGTATTCTTTCTGCCAATATCAGTTTCTCCTTTTCGAAGTTCTATATCTGAATTTCGGAGTTTCAAAATACCTGCACAGTCAATACTAGGGAGAAAAAATAGAAAAATTTTACTTGCTGACTGATAATTAGTGGTTCTAAACAACTCAACTAAATAGCCATTATTAATTTGGCAGGGAATAACTATCACTACCTAAAATAAAAAATGTTTGAAAAAGGTAAAGGGATTAAGCAAAAAACAAAACAAAACACCCTCATAGACACAGACAATAGAAGGATGATTACCAGAGGGAAAAGTGGGTTAGAAGAGGTAGAAGAGGGTAAAGGAGAGATAAATGGAAATTTTTAAAAAATGTTTTTGGCCCTGATCGGTTTGGCTCAGTGGATAGAGTGTTGGCCTGCGGACTGAAGGGTCCCGGGTTCGATTTCAGTCAAGGGCATGTACCTTGGTTTTGGGCACATCCCCAGTAGGGGGTGTGCAGGAGGCAGCTGATCGATGTTTCTAACTCTCTATCCGTCTCCCTTCCTCTCTGTAAAAAATCAATAAAATATATCTTTAAGCCAAACCGGTTTGGCTCAGTGGATAGAGCGTCAGCCTGCGGACTCAAGGGTCCCAGGTTCGATTCCGGTCAAGGGCATGTACCTTGGTTGCGGGCACATCCCCAGTGGGGAGTGTGCAGGAGGCAGCTGATTGATCTCTCTCATCGATGTTTCTAACTCTCTATCCCTCTCCCTTCTTCTCTGTAAAAAATCAATAAAATATATTTTTAAAAAAAAAATAATAAATAAATAAATAATGTTTTTGTATGACAAAATGTAATAGTAAGTGTAATAGATTGTCTGTAAATATGGCTGTCAATAATTCCTTCCCATTCCTGTACTTGCATGCCCTCCTCCTAGAGTTCCTATGTCTCCTGTCCTTGAGAGCTGGCCTTACAGAATGTGGCCAAGTGATGCCGAGTAAGTTATAAGCCTAGCACTTAAGAAGCCTCATAACTTCCTCTTGGAGCCCTAAGCCACCATGATGAAGTCCAGATAGCAGGACAGAATGGTTGAGATAATCTTTATTCCAGTCATCTTGGATGTTCCAAACCCAGCTGAGTTACCAGCTGGATTCAGGTGCATGAGTGATCCTAGCCAACACCATATGAATGAACTGGCTGAGTGTAGACAACCCAAAGAATGATGAAAAAAAATAGTTATTATGCCCTGGCTGGTGTGCTTAGTGGTTAGAGCAGCGGTTCTCAACCTGTGGGTCGCAACCCCTTTGGCGGTCGAACGACCCTTTCACAGGGGTCACTTAAGACCATCCTGCATATCAGATATTTACATTACGATTCATAACAGTAGCAACATTACAGTTATGAAGTAGCAATGAAAATAATCTTATGGTTGGGTCACAACACGAGGAACTATATTTAAAGGGCCAGAAGGTTGAGAATGGTTAGAGTGTTGGCCTATGCAGGTTCAATTCCCGCCCCCAGTCAGGGCGCATACGGGAGGCAACCAGTAGATATATCTCCCTCCCCCCACCCACATATCCTCATGTGAGGAAGGAAGGAAGGAAGGAAGGAAGGAAGGAAGGAAGGAAGGAAGGAAGGAAGGAAGGAAGGAAGGAAGGAGAGAGAGAGAGAGAGAGAGAGAGAGAGAGAGAGAGAGAAAGAGAGAGAAAGAGAGAAAGAAAGAGAGAAAGAGAGAAAGAGAGAAAGAGAGAAAGTAAGTTACTACTTAAAGCCATTAAATTTGGGGGGTGGTTTGTTTTTCAGAACTAGGTAAGTGAAACACAAAGTAAAAAGACTTTTTACTCCTATATATGTAATTATACCAGAAAAGATTCACTTGTCAGACAACAAATCTCATTAACAGCATAGATTTTTATAGTGATTCAGAGGCACAGTGCACAGATTTGTGCACACTGAAAGGAAATTAATTAGAAGAAATATTTTAATATCACTATTCGTCCTTTCTCTGTAATAGAAATGTCAACCAATTCACAATCGACAATGCCAGATCGAAACACACGTGTGCGATTGGCACCAGCAAGAGCTTTCTATGTATCGTGCATGCGCAAGTCAACTTAGTCTTTTATATATGTAGAATAAACTTGCCTAATTAGACCTGCTTTCTGATGTAGCTGAACTTTTTCCAGCCCAGTGAAGCACCCCAACTTCTCTTTCAGGTAATTGTCAGCAACACAGCAGTAAATATCAACAGGAAGCAGATTATTGTAGATCAGGCAAGGAGAACAAAGGGTAAAATATTTTTAACTGCAGCAGTGTTTGATTATATTCTGCACAGTGAGAAAACCTGAAGTCATTTTCAAGGTCCACCATTTCTTTCTTCTTTTCAGTTGGGTCAAGTTTCTAAGCTTTCTAAATCTCCATTTTCCGGCTAATGAAAAGAAAATAGGATTCCACCAAGTCTCCTTTCTACCTACTCCAGGATTTCTGTGAGGATCAAATGAGATGAGGCATGGGAAAACCCATCACAGACATTTGGTTAAAGTGTAAAATGTTTCCACCTGGCCTATAAAGCAAGTTGTGCTCCTGGGCTGAAGAAACTCCAAGGAGGCTAGTCGTCCCTAGGGAGAGAAAGCTGGGCGTTGCTACATGACGTAATTACCCAGTGTCCACAGCGACAGTTTCTGGGCTGGGCGGGGCTGTGGACTGCATTTTGCGCCATGGGGTCTCGGTAGCATCAGCTGCGATTTGGTGGGCAGGGGCCTGTGTCCCATTTGGGGGAAGCCGAGTGTTGCCTAGTGGGCGCCAGGGCCATGGTGCTGTTTCTCTGTAAATGGCCAGTGTATGTCACAGCAGCTCCTGCGTTGAGAGTCTGCCCCCTGGTGGTCAGTGCGTGTTATAGCAAACGGTTGGACAGTCAGACACTTAGCATATTAGCCTTTTATATATATAGACACTTATTAATAAGACAATCCATCAGGCTAAGATTCTTGCATTTTTAACTATATTACATATTTCTAAAGTTTCTAAATTTTAAGTGTCTGTCATTTCTAAACTATATTACATATTTCTAAAGAATGCATACACAAAATTAGTTTTGGCATTTAAGATCTAACATTCATTACCTTCAAAATTTATCTATTATTTTTAAAAAATATATTTTATTGATTTTTTTCAGAGAGGAATGGAGAGGGATAGAGAGCCAGAAACATCAATGAGAGAGAAACATCGATCAGCTGCCTCCTGCACACTCCATACTGGGTATGTGCCCACAACCAAGGTACATGCCCTTGACCGGATTCGAACCTGGGACCCTTGAGTCCACAGGTCAACACTCTATCCACTGAGCGAAACCGGTTAGGGCCAAAATTTATTACTAAGTATGGTGTGCTTAACACGTAACTATGGTAGGAACTATGTAACAGTACCTACAACATATCTTTGTTACTCACATATTGGAAGAATTTAGCAAACGGATAACTAATGGTCAACATTCTAGTTCACGTTTACTCTCTCTTATGGCATTTACTGTTATTGATCCTCTTACTGTATCTACCAAAAGTTCCAATTCTAATGTGCACTGCCAAAAGGCCACAGAGGTTGCTTTGAAGGACAATGTGTATTACAGAACTAGGTTATCAAGATAAGAACCAGTAAAACACAAGAAAGAATCCCAAAAAGGATGAATATTTTCATCTTCAGAAAAAAAAAAAATTTCTAAAAAAGAAAATACTTTTGAAAATAAATATTTAATTAATGTCAAACAACTGCACTTTAGTTCAAAGCAGTATTGATCAAATTGTGTCAAGTAGTGATTATTAATGTTAACATGCCAAAATGAGTCTTTAGGGGAAAACACCAGAGAGTATACATTTTATTAAGTTTTGAAGGAAGGTATTTTAGTAGAAAGCTAAGCTTCTAATAGAAAATGTGGAATAAGAGAATCAGAAAGGACAATCTTAAAACTCTGGCCAAGAAATGCCAGACAAGAGAAAAAAACCAACCAACAAAAAACTACATATATCAGAATGAAAATAACTATAACTACTAAAGTCTGTTTACAACTAAAACTATATTTTAGATCAGAATGTAACTCTGCCACATCCATATTCATTTAGTTTTAAAAACAGGAAGGAGTTATGAGTAGGGTAAGGCAATGAGTACTGACATGCTATAATTAAAGTATCTTATAGGGTGGTGGCTCTATGATTTATCAGTTAGTGAACTGGTTTTAAATAAAGGGTCTTACACATCCAAGAGAGATTAGAATTGAAATGACAAAGCCTGAGGGATAGTAGGCAAAACAAGGGGAATATCTACCAATCTTTTCCCATTTGTTGTTCAGAGAACAGTAGAGACATTTAACACATACTTATAATTCACTTATGCATCAATTATTTTGAACAATGAATGGTCTTATCTATCACTCACAAAATTTTACCTCCCACTATGTGAAACTATATTACATTCAATTACTATAGCTTATCATAGTAATTAGTTCTTGGGTAAAACAAGCTCATTTAGCATTTTAGCTACCTTATCTAAGTACATGGAAAAGGTTTCTTAGGTTTGGTAACTTCCTTGATGCTCTTCACTCAACCCTTTCGTGGACACATACAAAGTTGCTAGAAGCCTTGGTTTCCATAGAATTCTTGTTTCCCGATCTAACAGTCCAGAGTGCATAAAATGGCCAGAGAAGTTTCAGGTATGCATCTGGCAAAACAGGGTGAGGGGGCTAGTTGCTCGTTACTATTAATTGTATTTCTGCAACTTTGTCCTTTATAGTGTGATCCAGGCAGGCAGTATATGCCAGCTCTGTTGGAAAAGGGACATGAAATCATGACCACCAGCTCTGTTACATGTGCTAGTAGATAGAAAGAGGAAGAGGCAGATATGTTCAGACCCTAGTTTTCTGATCCCCCCCCCCCCGACACACACACACACACACACACACACACACTATTAATTGTGTGAGGCTTTCCTAATTTTGTGAGAATTTGTGTTTTCTTTAATATATTTATTTATACTCTATTGTTTAGAAAGAATATGGCATTTTACAACATAAATACAAATAAGATAAAAAAGAAAAGAAACAGCCAGGCCGGTGTGGTTCAGTGGTTGACCATTGACCTATGAACCAGGAGGTCACTCAATTCCTGGTCAGGGCACATGCATGGGTTGCTGGCTCAATCCCCAGTAGGGGGTGTGCAGGGGGCAGCCAATCAATGTTTCTCTCATCATTGATGTTTCTATCTCTCTCTCCATCTCCTTTCCTCTCTCTCTAAAATCAATAAAAACATATTAAAAAAAGAAAAAAAACATACTAAAAATGCAGGGAAGGAAAAACAGGAGCTTGGAAACCCAATGACTTATGAAGCCACTGTGCTAGCCCCTAAAATGCCTATGTGTATATTTCTATTAGGGGAAACAAAACAAAACCTGTTTTAGCCACTGATTTTGGGTTTTCATAACAGGCAGCTATATATAATCCTAAGTAATACACTTGAACAAAACTCTATTGCCTACTCATTTGGAAGCTGGCCACCTAAAGGTAGTCAAAATTTTTCTTAAAAGAAACAACGATCATAATTGTACCACAATTGTTTATTCATTGTTTACCCTATTAGTCTATGACCTACTTGAAAAAAGTCAAAATATTTTTATCTCTACCACCTTGTATACTGCTTGGCAGGTACTACGATGGGTTCATAAGTTTCTACTGAATTGAAGTTTCTTTCTGGAAATATGCTACCAACCTTAGCAAATGTACTATGATTATTTATATGTTATTCAGTTAATTTAGAACAACAAATATTTCATTTTTGTACTATAAAAAAGAAAAAAGGTATGTTTTTTTCAAAAGTTGTTTGAGGAAAAGAAAAAGCTATCCATTTGGGGGTGCTTCAAAATACCTGGCTGACATATTGTTTTCAGGAAGAAGTGGAATTTCCAGAACCTTTGTGCTGGCAATTATTATCTCCTGGCTTGCAGTAGCAACTGTCTTCCCAGTGATTCGATGCACCTGGTAAAATGCATGAGGTCGTAAATATCGATCATCTGCTGTTCCAATAAACATCTGTAGATTTATCGGCTTTTCACTATAGCCCAGCAGCTAATCAGGAAGAAAAAAACACAGAAAAAAACACCCAATTTATTATCCATGCATTTTACAAGAAGCTTACACCAGTAAATCTTTATATCTTTATCATATATATATATGTATATAATTTTGGTATCATATATTATTGATATATGAAATATTTTTTTAAAAGACAACATTTTCAAAAGTAGTAAGTGGGTGTGATCTCCCTCCCAGGAGCAGGCCCACACCTTTCTTCCCTCTCAGGCCAGCCTCTCTTAAACTCTAAGGGTCCCCATGAGACTTGCAACCAGGGGAGCAATGAGGAGGTCCGAGGCTGACCCCCTGAACCTGTCTCCAAGGCCCTCTTTTCTTTGACTTTCCAGTGAGCCAAAGCACCTCCACCTAGCTCATTTCTTTCCTATAACATCTGTACTGAGCCAAAGCAGCCCCACCGAGGCTCTCCTGTTGCTTCTTCTATCCTAAGCCCTTCCTTGTTTCATTGTCCCCAGCTTTAATAAATGTACTTCTCTAAATGAAAAATAAATTAAATAAAAAAGTAGTAAGTGAACAACCTTCAAAATTTTGGTAACTTAAAGTAGTTTAAGAATTATAAAATTCTGGAATATATTACAAAGGTATCATAGTGTGTTTTTTAAAATTTTGTTTGTTAGTTTATTTTGTCCATTAGATTCCTCAGATGAGTAAAATCATATGGTGTTTGTCTTTCTCTGACGGCTTATTTCACGTAGCATAATGCTCTCCAGGTCCATTCATGCTGTCACAAAAGGTAAGATTTCCTTCTTTGTTTATAGCCGAGTAGTATTCCATTATGTAAATGTACCACAGCTTTTTTATCCACTTGTCTACTGATGGACACCTGGGCTATTTTCAAATCTTGGCTATCTTTCTATATAATAAAAGGCTAATATGCAAATTGACCGAAAGGCAGAATGACTGGTCGCTATGATGCGCACTGACCACAAGGGGGCAGACGCTCAACGCAGGAGCTGCCCCCTGGTGGTCAGTGTGCTCCCACAGGGGGGGCGCTGCTCAGCCAGAAGCCAGGCTCATGGCTGGTGAGCGCAGCTGCCATGGCGGGAGTCTCTCCCACCTCTGTGGCAGCACTACGGATGTCTAACGGGGAGTGGGCCTAAGCCATCAGTTGGACATCCCCCAAGGGCTCCTGGACTGCGAGAGGGCACAGGCTGGGCTGAGGGACCCCCCCCCCGAGTGCACGAATTTCATGCACTGGGTCTCTAGTATGTATGTGTGTGTGTGTGTGTGTGTGTGTGTGTGTGTGTGTATATACATATATATATATATATATATATATATATATATATATATATATATATAAACCCTAATATGCAAATAGACTGAACAGCGGAACAACCAAACCACCAGTGCTATGACGTGTGCTAACCACCAGGGGTGGCGGGATGGTGGAGCAGGTGAGTGGGGGTGGCGGGATGGTGGAGCAGGTGAGTGGGGGTGCCAGACCAAGGTGGGGCGCCAGTCGCTGTCATCGGGGCGAGCCTCTGATGGTTACTGAAAATTCTTTGCTCCTGTGCACCGCAGTCCCGCCCGGCATTCGCACCTGCTGCCGGCCCTGATCACACCTGCTGCCGGTGCCAGAACCGCCACTTGCACCCGCAGCCAGTGCCCAGTACCGGCCCCGATTGTTTGGTGCCATCAGCGAGTGCAAGTGGTGGCTGACGGCCCCGATTGCCCCTCAGGAGCAGGGGGAGGTGGAGAAGCCCTGAGGGGCGATCAGGGCTGGCAACCGCCACTCGCACCCACTGCCGGTGCTGGCCCCAATTGCTCCATGCTGTCAGCAGGTGCAAGTGGGGCCAGTGCCATCAGCATGTGAGAGCAGCAGCAGCGGGAGTAGGGCTGCCGGCAGAGAAGGGAACGGGGACTGCGGTGAGAGGGGCTGGTTGGGGGCATGGAGGTTGAGCCGAGACCTGCCCCTGTGCCCACCACAGCCTCATTGCCCACAGTTCCTTTCAAGGTGCACGAATTCGTGCACTGGGCCCCTAGTTGTAAATAATGCTGCAATGAACATAGGGATGCATATATTCTTTTGAATTAGTTTTATGGACTTTGGATATATTCCCAGAAGTGGAATCGATGGGTCATAAGGAAGTTCCATTTTCCAATTTTTGTTGTTGTTGTTAATCCTCACCCGAGGATATTTTTTCCATTGATTTTCAGAGAGTGGAAGGAAGGGAGGGAGAGAGGAGAAACATTGATGGGAGAGACACACAGCAATTGGTTGCCTCCTGTATGTGTCCTGACCTGGGCCAGGATCGAACCTGCAACCTAGGTACATGCCTTTGACCAGGAATTGAACCCGTGACCCTTCAGTGCATGGGGCAATGCTCTAGCCACTAAGCACACCAGACAGGGTGGCATGCTATTTATTTTGTCAGATCACCGTCTTAAGCTTTTGCTGGGCTTTATTGCAGCTTTAGTCTGATTCCTCTGCTTTGAGATGGCAGCTTCCTTGTACTTGGTAGAGGTCTTAGAAGCTTCGGAGAGATCTCTCACCACTCCTATTTTTGGCTCCAAGTGCTTCTAGGAGAAAGATTTTTCTCTGTAGCTGTTTAATCCATTAAACCAGAAAGGGAACAACATAAAATATGGCTTGCATAAAGTCTATTTTTCAGTAAGCATAATGGAGGAGGTATCAGCTTTTCAAGGCAGTACTTAGGTGGAGTATCTGGTGCCCAGCCCCAAGCACTGTCAGTACAAGTTGTGGTCAAATCACAGTGTCAGTGATGTTTTCACTACAGCAATACTGCGTAGGTGGGTGGACAGTGTTCCAGGCCATGTAGCTTCCAAGCCTGAGATTTTATGAGCTCCCTAATAACCTTTAAAAAAAATTCTCTTCGCCAAAGAAAAAGAAAATTCTCTTCTGTTTTTGTACTATGGTTTAGAAAATATCCAAATATGTGATAAAAATATAGAGTGCCTAGTACAGTGTCTAGCATGTAGTTAGTGATAAACAATTAGCTATTGATCTGCATTCATGATTCTAAGTATGGAATCAATCAGAGTTTCAAGTGTGAATAACGAGTTTTTTTTTTTATTATGTGGTCCTTCAGATGAATGCTTTACTCCTTCACTGCTGGCCCATCCCTGGCTTTATAGTGGAGTTTGTAACTGAGCAACATCATAATTTATTGATGTATCCTCTGCTACCCAGGAAAGGACATGAAGACTTTTGACTATTATCAGATAATATAATTTACCCGGGATGGTTTTCAGTCCTGTAACATTTATAGAGAAGCAATTAAAGCCTGGACCATTGCAATAGCCTTATACGTGCTCTCCCTGTTTTTACTTTTGCTCCCCTACAGCCTATTCTTTGTCCAGGAGCCAGAACAAACTTATACTAATCGAAAATTTTCAAGCCCCTGCTCAGAACTATCAGGTGGCTTCTTTCCACACTTAGAACTAAATTCAAATGCCCTATGATGATTTACAAGGCCTATGTGATCTAGGCCCTGGCTAACTTGTTCCCTTACCTTCTACTACTCTATTGCTTCCACACTCTGCTCTGGCCATTGTGGTCTTGCTACATTACTCCCCAAGCTCATTCCTAACCTCAGGGCCTTCACACTTAATATTTTATTCCTTTGAAATATTCTTCCCTCTCATCTTCATATTACCTTACTCCTTCAGCTCTGTACTCAAAGGTCAGCTCCTCAGAGAAGACCACCCTCTCTAAAATACCACATCTCTATCCCCTTATCCTGTTTACTATTTTTTATAGTAACTGATCACTTAAAAAGTTTATTATACATTTGTTTATTATCTGTCTTCCTCAGTATCATGTAAGTTACAAAATAGCAAAAACTTTTCTT
Source organism: Myotis lucifugus (assembly GCF_000147115.1). Lineage (NCBI taxonomy): Eukaryota > Metazoa > Chordata > Mammalia > Chiroptera > Vespertilionidae > Myotis > Myotis lucifugus. The sequence continues at coordinate 1,359,725 of NW_005871322.1, read as the reverse complement.
GGTCACCACTCTACCACTTCCCTCTTTGTACTGAGGATCAATTATGGAAATATCCACAGTGAATGTTATTGCTTCAGCCAATATTATATAGGTGACACATAATAAAGAACAAAGTAGCATGTATTAAACTTTAAGAAGTTAGTGAACCTTGGCTGGTATAGTTCAGTGATTAGAGCATCAGCCCTCGCACCTGTGACAAGGGTTCCATTCCGGTCAAGGGCACATACCTGGGTTGCATGTGGGAGTCAACCAATCGATGTGTCTCTCTCACATTGATGTGTGTGTCTCCCCCCTCCCCTCTAAAAATCAATGGAAAAAAATATCCTTGGTAAGGATTAACACACAAAAAAAGTTAGTGAAGACCCTGAAAGGCAGACTTTTTTTTTTTTTTAAAATCTAAGAATATAGGAGAACCGAAGATGGCGGCATAGAAAAACACCGGAAATTGCTGCCTCCGACAACAACTTCAAAAATACAACTAAAAGGGAGAACGGTCATCATCCAGAACCACAGGAAGGCTGGCTGAGTGGAAACTCTACAACTAGAAGGAAAGAGAAGAGCACACAGACTCAGAGGAACTACGAAAGTGAAGTGCAGAGGTACAGAGGCTCCGGCGCGCGCGGAAAGGGGCGGGCACCTGAGGACGCGGCTGTCTTTTTGAATCGGGAGGGAGTCACAAGCTCCCGACTGCTCTGAACTCCGGTTCCGGGAAATCTCTGGGGTCCCAGGACTCATACGGGGAGAAACTGGACGGTCTGGCAGCAGGCAGAACTCGGAACTTGAGGACGGCTTTCCCTCAGAGGTGCTGGCAGCAATTACCAGGACACTGAGACGCGCAGCCCCTTAGGGCAGGGCTGAGAATCAGCCATAGCTGCTTGCTCCGCCCTGTTGATTCCGAGACCCCCGCCCCTTCCAGGCTGCTGCAAAGCCTTTTGCATATGAATGCCTGGGTCCTTTGCAAACTGACAATTACCTAACAAATTGCAGCTGGGCCAGACAGACCCAGAACTTCCAAGAGAAGGCCCAAGGCCCCACAGTAACTTGCATTGCTTCTCAGCTGGGCCTCATCTGGGCACCCCCAAACCCCAAAAAAAGGAAGGGGAATCTGCATATCTCTTCGTAGCTCCTGCTGGGTAACCTCAGGAAGAGGCTTAATTAGCACCTCCTTAGATCCAAGAGCCAGTGTATCCAGTGGTCAGAGTGGGACCACCCAGATTATAACTCCTCAAATTATAAGGAACACACTCAGGGGGCAGACTCAGTGAGCACCAAAGCCCCACTGAAGCAAGTCTTGCCCCAGAAGGGTGTCTTCAGCACAGAAGTTCTCCCACTGCAGACACAGCTGATTCTCACTGCCAATTGGCCTGGAGGTCAATTCCTCCCAGTGACACCTAAAACAACCAAGGCATAACTACAACAAGACTGTGCACAAAGCCCACAAGGGGGTGCACCAAGAGTGTCCACCTCAGGTAACTGGGGAGGCTGAGCCACTGGGCCCTGTAGGACACCTAGCACACAAAACCACTCTACCAACACAGGGAAGCAGACAAAATGCGAAGACAAAGAAACAGGTCACAAATGACAGAAATGGAGGAAAGCAAACGACTGGATATAGAGTTCAAAACCACGGTTCTAAGATTTTTCAAGAATTTTATGGAAACCGCCGATAAAAGTAGTGAGATCCTCGATAAATG
>NW_005871322.1:1065216-1357931 GCF_000147115.1 Myotis lucifugus | reverse complement strand
CAACCTGTGGGTCGCGACCCCTTTGGGGGTTGAACGACCCTTTCACAGGGGTGGCCTAAATACATCCTGCATATCAGATATTTACATTACGATTTATAACAGTAGCAAAATTACAGTATGAAGTAGCAACGAAAATAATTTTATGGTTGGGGGTCACCACAACATGAGGAACTGTATTAAAGGGTCGTGGCATTAGGAAGGTTGACTCCTTCCTAATAAAGAAAAACATGTGTTCAACCTACTATATTTAACTGGAAGTTACAGTTTTCTATGTTTATATGGTCAAGAAATCTATCAATATTTTCTGTTGTAATTTCTTTATATATATTTTGGTGTAAGTTAATAAATATTAAAGTTTTAATTAAATGGAAAATATTCCAGAAAGAAACAATACAAAATAAAGTATAAATAAGTCAATAACTAAAGAAGAAATGGCAACAGTGAGGGGATATGTGTGCATATTCACACAAGTTAACTTAATTCATTTTTCTCTTTTGGTTTGTATGGAGGCAGATGTTTAAGTGACAAAGCGGAAGGAAATTTATCCACAATTCTATAGAGGTGAAAAAGTGAAGGTAGAAAGTAGTGATATACTGTTTTAACTAAATTATTCATTTAACCCTAAAACTCCTGTGGCGTATATGTCATTTTTTCCAATTTACAGATGAAGTAACTGAAGTTAAGAAAGATCAGGAAACTACCCCAACTGATGGTTAACACATGATTATCCACTCCTTTCTGCTATACCTGCTTTTTCTTGCTCTTTCTTATTTAATCCTAAATTGGACAAATTATTCTATGGAACCAAGTGTTTAGTAGAAAAAGAAATACCAATAATTTTACCACTTGCCTCTAAGTACTGTGAAGGGGACAGTATCCATCCTGTCATCTCCAGAGCCTAGTATATAGTACCTACCACATTACAGGCATTCAGTCATTGTTGATTGAATGAATGAATTTTGGAATAAGAGTACAACTAGTTGGAGCAAAATAACTCATGAGGTTAGCCAATAGAACTATTTAAATAAGAATTATAGCCACTAAAGTAGGTGTTCAAAATGAAGTAGTTACATCTAAAATAAAGAACACAAATAAAAAATTTTATTGCTATCTATTAAGTTACCCAAATATCACATAACGTACCAGTAAGTACTATATACCGAAGTATCCTAGTCATATTAGATGACTCACATTAATGCCTGCTTGGTAAAGACATAAGCCACTTGTCCTTTATACTTCGATAGTAAAATGAACCAGTAATAGGGGAAGGTAATCATGCATATAAAATTTCAAAGGGAATACATTTCATAACATATATTTTGGCCAACATTTGCTCCAAGTGTACATACTATTGCATAAGAAAAATGGGGCTTCTCCTTTGCATCTTGGGAATTTTAAAAGAACATGAAATAAGTTAGATTATCATCCCACCCCATTTTCAGAGGAGCATTATGTTACAGGCAGTAAACAAATTCTTGTTAATATTCACACTACTCTTTAAAAACATTCATCTAGTATCAGTATACTTCTCTTCAGGCCACCCTCTGCTTCATAAAAGAAAGTAAGCCAAGTTGTTTGTTATGTTTCTGTATCGTTTCCATAGCAAAGGTCTGTGCCTGCTTAATTTAACTAAATCTGGAGGGTTAAAGCCCAAAGGACACTATAGGACAGACTAGAACAGCTTCAATAAGAGTAGTTCTATTATCAGTTCTACTAAATTACTTAGGGGGAAGGGATTCCAATATATTAGAATCATGACAACACATTATAGGGATACTAAAAATACAAAATTAAATTTCCATACTATAAATTGCTTCAAACTGAAAATGCACACATAACAATATCATATAAAATATCATCACTTGCATAGTTCATGGACACAGACAATAGTGCAGTGACGGCCTGGGGTGGGAAAGGAGCCAGGTGGAGGAAGGTAAAGGGGGGGAAATGGGGGACATCTGTAATACTCTCAACAACTAAGATAAATAAATAAAAATAGTTAATGAAACTACATAAACAGATATGGAGAAGGAATGGGGAAAACACAAAAATAACTAGTAGTAGACTCTGGTGATTTTTTTTCATTTGATTTTCTAAATTGCTGTAATAAATAATATTTCTTTAAAAGTAATTCTTCCCTAGAGTTTCCCCAGGTGCAGAGTCGATCCAGGAGGAATATCTTTTAGCCCAGCAAAAATAAAACACACACAAAAAAACCTCAATGTGGAAGTGCTGCCATATCAACAAGGACATAAAACCTCAACAGAGGCTTTTTGGTTTTGAATTTTCTCTCTCCAGGCTCAGTAGTACCTAACTGAATAGACTCCATCATTAACAGATGTATGGTATTTGCATACCTTCACAACAGGGTGTCCGCCAGTAGATGCTTTTACTGCTCCTCGGCTACCTTCAGTTTCATAATGGGCTCGATGATGAGTTTTAGGTTGCACTTCTATTTTCAGTTCACATTGTCCAAAATGAGTAGGTAAAGGCCAGTCTAGTGGAGGTAATGAAGATGTGCTATAAACAAAACACAGAAAGACACATTTCACCATGCTATTATTGCCAAGCAGTGATTCAAATCACTTATTGTCAGCACCAACACTTCTTCCTGTGGTCTTAAAAACAAACTATTCCAAAGTAAAGCTTCACTTAATAAGTTACACCATCCTATATGGTGGGTGTTAAAGAAATAATGGATTTAATGATCATTTCTTAGCCTGAAAAATAAAATTGATTTTATCATCTTTAGTTTCCTGTATTTTTTTAAAAAAGGACAAATTCTAACATTTGTAAAACTGTAACTGTTTCTCAACTGTGTGTGCATAAGTACAAAAACAATCAAAATAATAATAATTTGATTTCTTAAAGAAAGATGCACATCTCTGTATATGTATCAGTATCTCTTCAAGGATCCAGAGGCCCCTGTGTCTCAGGATATATGTCCTCCTCCCTGGTGTCAGGCTATAAAAGTCAGTCTACTGTACATGTGGCTCCCCCCATTTCCTTCCTATTGCTCTTTACCCTGTCTCTCTAAAATATTGATTATAGTTAGCAATGTACTGCAGTTTGAGGTAAAATTTTAATTTTAGTACATACCTGGCTTTAAAAATATAAGGCCTATCACTGCAGCATCTCAAATGATCAGTAAGATAATTTCAACAGCTTAAAGGGCTACCGATTCATTTAAATATACTAACACTGAAAATACAGAATCAGAAAAGAAACAACTTATATAGCTATAGGTCAAATATTAATGAACCCAAAGCTAGAATGATTTGTATTAAAGTAATATCTTCTCGCCTGGCTGGCGTGACCTATGAACCAGGAGGTCATGGTTCAATTCCCAGTCAGGGCACATGTCTGGGCTGCAGGCTCGATTCCCAGTTTGGGGTTGCAAGAGGCAGCCAATCAATGATTCTCTCTCATCATTGATGTTTCTATCTCTCTCCCCTTCTCCCATCCTCTCTTATATATTTTTAAAAGTAGTATCTTCTCGATGATTGGTATGGGACTTTTAAGGTCTCTTCTACCTTCTAAAATGCTATTAATCTCACTGTAAATTTCTAAATTATTTCATTGATTCTTGGCTGTCCTCAGTCTAGCTTTACGGGGTACTGTGTAACTCAACAATATTAATTTTTATTACTCTCAGCTAGTTTTTGCAGTTGTTCTGCAGACTTAAACCCTTAATAAGATTAAGATTATTTTCAGAAGCAGAGTGATGAGCTCAAAGGTATCTTCAGAACTATAATTTTATATTATATTTTTCTAAAGATCTGGATACATAAATAAACATTCATACCAATGAAAAAATTTTCTGAAAAAAGTAAACAAACCCAACTCTATGTGGTGATTTAATACATGGTAAAGTTGTCTTTTCTAATCAATTATATACTAGAAAGATTCTATAAATGGTATTGTTATGACTGATAAGCCATTTGGAAAATAAAGTCATTACACTATTCTTCAGTCCTTAGCTGGACTCGAGACTATATAAATATATACATATAAAATTTACAAATATGCCCTGACTGGTTTGGCTCAGTGGATAGAGCATTGGCCTGCGGACTGAAAGGTCCCAGGTTCGATTCCAGTCAAGGGCATGTACCTTGGTTGTGGGCACATCCCCAGTAGGGGGTGTGCAGGAGGCAGCTGATCGATGTTTCTCTCTCATTGATGCTTCTAACTCTCTATCCCTCTACCTTCCTCTCTGTAAAAAATCAATAAAATATATTATAAAAAAAAATAAAAAAATAAAATTTACAAATACAATATATAGTACAAACACTATAAATATTTACAATATAAAATATAACACATATATATTATGTTACACGCATATATTATACATATAAAAACTTTATTAGAAACATGTGAAAATTAGATTTTTATCTATCTTTAAATTATTTGAGAGTGGAGTAAGACTTTCAAATATAACACAAAACTCAAAAGCCATAAATTTGAACACATAAAATTTAAAAATTCCTCTACACAGTGAAAAAAATCAAACTTATGAAGTTAAAAGATAAAAATTAGGGAAAAAAACAACCACTTGCCACAAATATGAAAAGGCAAATTTCATTTGTATATTGAACTCTTAAAAATATAAAAAGCTTATTCCCAATTAATTTTACTAGTAACTTAATTCATACTATAATCCATCTTTTACAAAAAGCTTTTTTAGATAAGAAAATTCCTTCTAGCCCTGGCCTGGTAGCTCAGTTGGTTAGAGCGTTGTCCCAATATGGCCAAGGTTACAGATTTGATCCCTGTTCAGGGCACATACAAGAAACCACCAATAAATGCATAAATAAGTGAAACAACAACCAATGTCTCTGTCTCTGTCTCTCTCTCTGTTTCTGTCTCTCCCTCTCTCCCCCCTTCCTCTCTCTCTCTCTAAAAATCAATAAATTAAAAAAGAAAATTCCTCCTAGGGATTCTTAAATGTAATTTGTTATCTACAATTCATTATCTACACACTTTTTTTTAAAAACTATTTAAAAATATATTTTATTGATTTTTCACAGAGAGGAAGGGAGAGGGATAGAGAGTTAGAAACATCAATGAGAGAGAAACATCGATCAGTTGCCTCCTGCACACTCCCTACTGGGTATGTGCCTGCAACCGAGGTATATGCTCTTGACCGGAATCAAACCTGGGACCCTTGCGTCCGCAAGCCGATGCTCTATCCCCTGAGCCAAACCGGTTAGGGCATATCTACACACTTTAATTATAACTTTAGCCTATCTAAAGATACTTTTAAGACTCAGAAGAAAATAAATGCAGACTTTGTTATTTGTCTGGAAGAAACAGAAAAACATAAAAGAGGAGAAAAAATGGTCAAACAATTCCATATAGATAATGTAGTTTACATGCCGCCAATAATCCATAAGGATGAATGACAGGCAACCATTTCATCAACTCACCGAAATATAGGGGTGTGGCCAGGCTTGGGTTTGCTCCAGGTAAAGGGTGAAGGAACTGAAAGAAAGTGGTCACCAGATGAATCTTTCTTTAAAGCATACTGAGATCCAAGGCCATCATCTATTGAAGTCTCCCGGGATGGTGATAAATTCCCTTGGTCATCTGAACAGAGCTCTAAGTTTCCTGGTAGTACAGTAGCTTGATCTTCAGAAGTCTTCCTTGTTTTTAGAGGGATATCAGTCTCTACGTAGTATTGAAATGGTGGAAGAAGTGCTGGACCAAGGCCTGATCCACCCTGGACAGAAGCATTGAGCCACGTATCTTCTGTTACACTTCCCCTGGGGGAGTGACCAGGAGAAGGAACAGGTGAGTGATGGGGTGAAAGGGACCCAGCATAACAAACCTCAGCACTAGAGTGTCGCCGTTTCCCACAGGGGGAAGTAGGCCTTGATGAGGGTCCTGAGGCTGGCCTGGGGCTCAGCCAATTCTCATCAGTGATACTAGATCTAGGAGAGTGGCAAGGAGATTGCCTGGGTGACAGTGAGTGTCCAAGTCCATATTGCTGATGCCAGGATTCTTCTCCAGGGCAGCCCCCTGGAGAGCCACCAGGAGAAGTCAGAGGGGATCCAAGAGTAAATCGGGCAGCAGCTTCATTCAATTCTGAATCCACATCATCATAAATATGTGAAAGAGATTCACAAGAAGATGCATCTGAGAACCAGCTTCTAGAAGAGATGCTGCTGGCAGGACTAGGACTAAGGGAAGACTCTCGGTAAGATGGCTCAAGAGGAAGATAGAGATGATCTCTAGAAGGTCTTTCCAAATATTCCTTTTCTGGGTCATTTATGTGTAGGTCATCTTCATGAGCATCTACTTCTTGATGACAGTTAGGAGAGATGGATGTGATTTGAATACTTGGGCACTCAAATGGTTTGGGACCACCTAATGGGCTGTATTTAGATTCTGGAATCTCACAAGTTCCTTCATAGTTTTTGTGACCTTGGAGCTGAAACGATGATGACAAAATAGAAGGGTGAGACGGTAATCCATGATGTGGTAAGCAAAGTGGTGAGTTTAAAGTAGATGGAGGTGGATCTACATTAAAGATGTAAATGGATGCACAATCATCTGGTTCAAGATCTATGGAGGGGAAACAAAAAAAAAAGATCAACAAAACAAGAAATTAGAAAATTTAGATGTATAAATTACTAGATGGAAAGTAAATAATAATAATCTTGAGAGAAAAAAGGGGGAATAGGAGCACATTAGCTCCATTAAGAGTGGTGTGTGGACCTAGCCGATGTAGCTCAGTTGGTTGAGTGTCATCTCATGGCCCAAAAGGTCACTGGTTGGATTCCTGGTCAGGGCATATGCCTGGGTTTTGGCCTCAATCCCTTGTAGGGGTGTGCAGGAGGCAGCCAATAGATGTTTCACTTCACATAGATGTTTCTCTTTCTCCCTTCCTTTCTCTCTAAAAATCAAGAGTGGTATGTTTAACCAAATGTATCTGGTTATTTCCATAGATATGTATATAATGTTTTTCTATTCCCATACTTTCTAAAATGAGAATCAGAAAACATTATCTGCAAACAATAAATGCTTTACAAAAGAAATAATCATATCCGTAATTCTAAAAAATATTCATAGAATTATAGAATGATATAATCATATAAATTCAGCCTCATCTGGAGTCTGTAGGCTAAAAGAGTAAAGAATAAAACTGAGTCTTTGAAAGGTTTTTAGTTGTAAGTATACACATTAAGTTTATTCATGAAAAGGACTATAGATGCAACTTAGGAGACCAAGACTCTAGTCTACCTGTGCCATTAACTGTGAGCTCTTAATCAAATCACTTAGTCTTTCCAAGGCCTTAGTTTCCTTGCAGTAAAATTCATAACTTTTCTTTTTGTTAAGGAAATTTTTATGATTAACAGTAACAGCTTTTTCTTCCACAGTCACACCATCAAGACTCACATCTTTGGTCATAGCAGACCAGATTATGAAAGTCCTGTGATGCCACTGGGTCGTTTTCCTCAACTAGAAAATAATTCACTGGAGCCTTAACTTATGATTGATTGTTAAAGCAATCCTAATAAGGATTGAACTTTTTAAATGCACCCCTTGCTGGAGTATTTAACACTAAACAGCTCCTGGCAAATTAGCTACTGAGAGTGTTTGTAGCAATAAGGATATTTTGCAACATCACTTTTAGGAAAAAGTAATTATGATCTATTTTCACAGAGGCTGAAGTACTAAGCCCTAGTATAAGGTACTGGTTGAATACCTTCACTTTTTCCAAAGAGATCATCATTGGGAAACCAAAGATAAAATGTTCATAGATACAACAGAGAGAAGCACAACCTCTCCTCAAAAGCACTCAAGATCACATTGTTTCATTACATTAATACCCCCATTTTTAGACTTCTGGTGTTGCTATGATTAGCCAGCATCCTACTATTTAACTATTTCCATAAGTCCTAGATTTTGGAATGTTTAAGGTGTTGTTAGTGAACATATTCAGTAGAGTTTTTACATGTTATTAAAACAACAAAACCCCCTAGATTTAAACCCTGGCTATGCCAGTCCATAGCTGTGTGAAACTTAACCTGCTCAAATCTCAGATTTCTGAGGCTGTTTTTTTCTATTAAACTGACAGGAGGTAAGTAGAGTGATAACACATAGAACTATTTTTAAGACAAGCAACCTAACACAATGACTAACAGTAAGAACTCAATACATGACAATTACCCTGTCTTTCCCTTTTTAAAATTTAAGATGGGCATACTATATTTTATTTTTTTAACTCTAAAATATTAAATTGAATTCTTATATATATATTTTTAATTGATTTTTTACAGAGAGGAAGGGAGAGGGATAGAGAGTTAGAAACATCGATGAGAAACATCGATCAGCTGCCTCCTGCACACCCCCTACTGGGGATGTGCCCGCAACCAAGGTACATGCACTCCTACTATGTAAAGACATTTGTTTTAAAAGACTTGTTTTAATTTGTAACATTGGAGGGACATGAGTATCATCAGTCTTACTTCAGTTTCTCCACCCAAGAGGTTATTTTTAAATTTAGTAGTAAAATAGCTCTATATGAACTGTGGTGTTTCTAGGCTTCAAAGAACCAGAAAACCCAATTCAAAGTAGCTGAAAAGGGGGGGGAGGGTGGAAGAGGTTACTTATTATCCAATATAACAAAAGGTCCAAAGGTAGGACAGCTCCAGAATTAGTTATTTCATCAGTTGAACAAAGTCACCAAGAAATCAGTTTCTTTCTACATCCACATTATTTCCCTTTTTGGGGTGCTAACTTTGTGCTATTCACTTCAACCATATATATGTGTATTTGTCCTAAACAAGAAGCAATGTGATCATTTACTTAACAGTAATTTTTTTAGCAGCCACTAATAGCTGTTATGTTCTAGACCAGCGGTTCTCAACCTGTGGGTCGCAAACAATGAAAATACATCCTGCAGCCCTAACTGGTTTGGCTCAGTGGATAGAGCGTTGGCCTGCGGACTGAAAGGTCCCAGGTTCGATTCCGGTCAAGGACATGTACCTTGGTTGCGGGCACATCCCCAGTGGGAGGTGTGCAGGAGGCAGCTGATCGATGTTTCTCTCTCATGTTTCTAACTCTCTATCCCTCTCCCTTCCTCTCCATAAACATAAAAAAAAATCAATAAAATATATATTTAAAAAAAAGAAAATACATCCTGCATATCAGATATTTACATTATGATTCATAACAGTAGCAAAATTACAGTTATGAAGTAGCAACGAAAATAATTTTATGGTTGGGGGTCACCACAACATGAGGAACTGTATTAAAGGGTCGCGGCATTAGGAAGGTTGAGAAACACTGTTCTAGACACTGAAAACAGGACTGTGTACAAGAGTACACAAAGCAAAGTCCCCATCCTCAACTTACATCCTAGTAACATATGTCAGGTGGTGACATCTGATTTAAGGAAAAATAAAATAGGGTAAGGTGAATAAAGTAAGAGAATGAGAGAAAGTTATTTTAGATATGGAAGTCTGGAAAGGTTCTTTCTCCAATATTTGAGGAGATAGCCAAAGGATATTTGGAACTGAGCTATACAAAGTCTAGGGGAAGAACACTGCAGGTAGAGGAAATAGTGTGTGCCAAAGCCTAAAGATAGAGGATGGAGTAGTTCTGGAGTATATGAGAAAAAGCAAGAAAGCCAGTGAGGCCCAGCCGGTGTGGCTCAGTAGTTGAGCATTAACCCATGAACAAAGAGGTCACTGGTTCGATTCCCCATGAGGCATATGCCTGGGTTGCAGCCTCGATCCCCAGTAGGGGGGCATGCAGGAAGCAGTCAATCGATGTTTCTCTCTCATTGATATTTCTATCTCTCTATCCCTCTCCCTTCCTCTCCCTAAAAATCAAGAAAAAAAATATTAAAAAAACAAAGATAAAAATGAAAGTGTGTGGGAATAGAATTGAGGGGTTAGAATGATAAGAGATGGGGATGAGGGTTGGGGAGGGGGCACTAGCTAGTCAAGTAAGGCCTCCTAAATCAGTAGAATGAATGGTTTATATTAGAACCCACTGTAGGGTTCTAAGCAAAGTAATGTCATGATCTGATATATAATCTGATATACATTTAAAAGACTATTGCAATAATCCACATACAAAATAACAGAGCATAGGACCTGGGTGGTGATGGCTTGTAAAAACAGAAAAGCAGTAAGAAGTGAGGTGTTTTTTATTATTATTAAGGTAGAGCTGACAACTCGCTAATGAATTGGATGTGAGCAAAGGAGAAGTCAGGTTTGGGGCCTGAACTATTATAAGAAAACTAGAGGCCCGATGCATGAAATTCGTGCAAGGGGCTTGGCCCTTGCAGCTCCGGCTTCATCCAGAAGGTTGTCGGAAGGTCGTTAGGCTGTCGGGTCTAATTAGCATATTATACTTTTATTATTATAGATGAGAGACCTCTGGCCTGTGTTTCTAAATGGTTAGAGCGTCAGCCTGCAGACTGAAGGATCTCGGGTTCAATTCTCAATCAAGAGCATGTACCTGGGCTGCAGGTTCAATTCCCAGCTCCAGTTGAGGTGCATGTGGGAGGCAACCAATCGATATGTCTCTCTCACATCAACGTTTCTCTCTCTCTGACTCTCTCTTGCCCTTCCACTCTCTCTAAATAATGGAGAAAATGTCCTCTGGTGAGTATAACAAAAACAAACAAACAAAAAACCCAGTTAAGATGGTCAATTTTATGTTATGTATATTTTATCACAATTTTTAAAAAATGGTGTCACCTTAGTTCAAAGGAGGACAACACCCAACTCTGAATTCTTAGCAGTCACTGAATTCTTTGCCACCACACACTTGCAGTTAAAACATAAAAATCAAGTTTTATTTAAGAATGTTACTTGATAAAGTAGCAAAAATTATTAATTTATTAAACTTCAACCCTTTGAGTAAAAAAAGAAGGGGGAAAGGAAGTCGTTCTTGAAAGACTATAGTTTCATTAAAACATAATTATCGTATCAATGTCATTTCAGTGTTTGATTGATGCTGAAATCCATACCTTTCCGCCAAATAAACTTTAGATGAAGCAAACATATTCTGAATCAGAATGATGTCTTAAAGCAGTGATGGCGAACCTATGACATGCGTGTCAGAGGTGACATGCGAACTCATTTTTTTGGTTGATTTTTCTTTGTTAAATGGCATTTAAATATATAAAATAAATATCAACAATATACATCTTTGTTTTACTATGGTTGCAAATATCAAAAAATTTCTATATGTGACACGGCACCAGAGTTAAGTTAGGGTTTTTCAAAATGCTGACACACCGAGCTCAAAAGGTTTGCCATCACTCTCGTAAGCCCAGATTCCCAACTCTAGACTTCTCAAATTCATGGTGCTTCAGAAATTTGACCATCTCAAGATTTATTTGTTCTGTGTTCCTTTAGCCACCAGGGGGCCCCAAGCAAGCATGCAAGTAATCTGGACAACAGAGGTTGCCTATGTATGATTTTACACAATAAAGCAGGGGTTGGCAAAATACAGCTCACAGGCCAAACCTCACTTATTACCTGTTATTCTTACACAATTAAGGATGGTTTCAAATAGTTGAAAAAAGATTAATACTGTTCCATGACACAAAATGATATGAAATTCAAATTCTGGTGTCCGCAAATAAAGTTTTATTGGAACATCGCCATGTTAATTTGTTTATGTATGGTCTCCGGTTACTTTCACACAAGTATAGAGTTGAGTAACTGTGGGAGATACTGCTTCCCACTACTACCTGGAATACAAAGAAATTGTAGTGACACAGTTCTAACTTCACAGCACATTAAAAGGGCCAATAGCACATTAAAAGGGCCAAACAGAATTTATCCCAGGAATGAAAGGGTGGTTCAATATATAAAAATTACCATATTACTAGAAAGAAGGGGGAAAACACATGATCATATGAATTGACACAGAAAAAAATATCTGACAGAACTCAACACTCTTTCGTGATTTAACAAAACAAAACAAAAAAAACCTCAGTATGCTAGGAATAGAAAGGAACTTCCTTAAAATAACAATGGCATTTATGAAAAACCCACAGCTAACATCATACTTAATGGTGAAAAACTGAAAGCTTTCCCCAGGAGTGGTAGGCAAACTGCGGCTCGCGAGCCACATGCGGCTCTTTGGCCCCTTGAGTGTGGCTCTTCCACAAAATACCGACTTCTGCGCATGGGCCACAAAGTTTCGCACCAGTGGTAGATGCACGCCCACACGTGGTATTTTGTGAAAGAGCCACACTCAAGGGGCCAAAGAGCCACATGTGGCTCGGGAGCCGACCACTGCCCTAAGATAAAGAACAAGAAGATGGCAGCTTTCACCAATGCTATTCAACATTGTACTAGAAAGTCCTAGCAAGAACAATTAGGCAATAAGAAGAAATAAAAGACATCCAAATTGTTAAGGAAGAAAGAAGTAAAACTATTTCTATTTGCAGATACATGACTCTATATATACAAAGTCTCATGTAATCCATAAAACACAACCAAAGCTGAAAAATAAATTCAGGAAAGTTGCAGGGTAGAAGATAAAACATAAAATTCAATTGTGCTTTTACACATCAACAATGAACAATCCAAAAAGGAAATTAAGAAAACAATTCTATTTACAATAGCCTCCACAAGAATACAATACTTAGGAATAAATTTAACCAAGGAAGTAAAAAGCTTGTATACTAAAAACTACAAAATATTGCTGAAAGAAATTAAAGACCTAAATAAATGATAAGATTTCTTTTGTTCATGGATTGGAAGTCTTAATATTGTTAACACTCCAATATTCCACAAAGCAGAGTCAATGCAATCCCTATTAATTTCTATGGGTTTTTCTGCAGAAATGGAAAGACCAATCCACAAATTTATATGGAACTGAAAGGGGCCCGAAACAGCTAAAATAATATTGAAAACAACAACAACAAAGAAAGACAACTCACACTTCACAATTCAAAACTTACTACAAAGCTATAGTAATCAAAACAGTGTTGTGTTGGCATATAATGACTGATATATAGACTAATGGAACAGAATTGAGAGTCCAGAAATAAACTCAAAACATCTATGGCCAACTATTTTTTACAAGGGTGCTAAGACAATTCAATGGGGAAAGAACAGTCCCTTCAACAAACAATGCTGGGACAACTGAATAACAACATACAAAAGAATGAAGTTGGGAGAGACCAAGATGGCGGCATAGGTAAACACCTGAGATTGCTGCCACAAACAACCACTTCAAAAATACAACTAAAAGACGGAACGGACATCACCCAGAACCATAGGAAGGCTGGCCGAGGACAGACTCTTCAACTAGAAGGAAAGAGAACAGCATACCGAGGCTCAGAAGAGGCGCAGTGTGGAAAATTTAAAGGTGCGGAGGAGCGCGCGAAAAGCGGGCTGGTGGCTGAGGGCGCGGTTGTCGTTTTCAATCAGGAGGGAGTCTCAGACTCTGAGCTCCAGATCCGGGCGAGTCTCTAAGGACTCAGACTCAAACGGGAGAAGTGGGATTGTCTGGCATGAGTTGAAACGCGAGGGCAGCTTTCTCTCCGAGATTTGCAGCCTTTGCCGGGGTTCTGAGAAGCAGAGCCTCTGGGAACGGGACTGAGAGCAGCCATAACTGCTCCCTCCGCCCGCCCTGTTGATCCCATGCGACCCGCCCCGCCCAAGCCCTGCGCAGAGCCATTTGCCGGATCGCCTCAAGCAAAGGCTAGATTAGCACCTCCCCAGAGGACAGAAGTTTTCCACACAGCTGATTCTCACAGCCAGTCGGCCTGGTGGTCAAACCCCTCTAGTATTAACTAGAACAAGACTGCGCACAAAGACCACAAGGGGGTGCACCAAGAAAGCATAAAAGATGCAGAGACAAAAAAACATGACAGAAATGGAGGATATGGAGCTAAAAAACGCAATTTTGAGGGCTTTGCAATAATGTGTTAGAAGCAGCCAATAAACTTGATGAGAGACTCACGAAAACTAATGAGACCCTCGATGCTATGATAAAGAACCAACTAGAAATTAAGCATACACGGACTGAAATAAAGAATATTATACAGACACCCAATAGCAGACCAGAGGAGCGCAAGAATCAAGTCAAAGATTTGCAATGCGAAGAAGCAAAAAACACCCAACCGGAAAAGCAAAAGGAAAAAAGAATCCGAAAATACGAAGATAGTGTAAGGAGCTCTGGGACAGCTTCAAGCGTACAAACATCAGAATAATAGGGGTGCCAGAAGATGAGAGACAGCAAGATATTGAAAACCTATTTGAAGAAATAATGGCAGAAAACTTCCCCCACCTGGTGAAAGAAATGGACTTACAGGTCCAAGAAGCGAAGAGAACCCCAAACAAAAGGAATCCAAAGAGGACCACACCAAGACACATCATCATTAAAATGCCAAGAGCAAAAGACAAAGAGAGAATCTTAAAAGCAGCAAGAGAAAGAGACTCAATTACCTACAAGGGAATACCCATACGACTGTCAGCTGATTTCTCAACAGAAACTTTGCAGGCCAGAAGGGAATGGCAAGAAATATTCAAAGTGATGAATACCAAGAACCTACAACCAAGATTACTTTATCCAGCAAAGCTATCATTCAGAATTGAAGGTCAGATAAAGAGCTTCACAGATAAGGAAAAGCTAAAGGAGTTCATCACCACTAAACCAGTATTATACGAAATGCTGAACAGTATCCTTTAAGAAGAGGAAGAAGAAAAAGGTAAAGATACAAATTGTGAACAATAAACATGCATCTATCAACAAGTGAATCTAAGAATCAAGTGAATAAGTAATCTGATGTACAGAATGAACTGGTGATTATAATGAATCAGGGACATAGAAAGGGAATGGACTGACTATTCTTGGGGGGGAAAGGGGAATGGGAGATGCGGGAAGAGACTGGACAAAAATCGTGCACCTATGGATGAGGACAGTGGGTGGGGAGTGAGGGCGGAGGGTGGGGCGGGAACTGGGAGGAGGGGAGTTATGGGGGGGGGGAAGAGGAACAAATGTAATCTGAACAATAAAGATTTAATTAAAAAAAAAAGAATGAAGTTGAACCTGTCCATCTCATACCTTATATAAAAATAATCCCAAAATAGACCAATGAGCTATATATAAGAGCTAAAATCATGAAACTCTTAGAAGAAAATACTAGTATAGGTATGTACCTTCATGACCTCAGATTTGGCCATGGGTTTCTTAGATTTGATACTAGAAGTATGAGCAACAGAAGAAAAACTACATAAAATGGACTTCATAAAAATTAAAAACGTTTGTGCATCAAAAGGTACTATCAAGAAAGTGAAGACAGACAACAGTGTGGTGATTGTGGGGGATGGAGTGGGTGGAGGAGGGTATCTATCTATCTATCTATCTATGTATGTGTGTGTGTGTGAGAAGGGTATCTATCTATCTATCTATCTATCTATCTATCTATGTGTGTGTGTGTATACACACACACACACACATACATATCCTATATAATAAAGATGTAATATGCAAATGGTCATTATGCCGTGACACCTAACGACCAACTGCGTAATGACCAAATCACGGATCAGCAGAAGGGTGGGGCAGCAAGCTACAAGCAGGTGGCAGAGAGCTACAGGAGGGGGCAGGGCAGCAAGTTATGGGAGGGGGCAGAGGGAGATACAGGAGGGCGGGGCAGCAGGCGGAGAGCTACAGGAGGGGGCAGCAAGCTACTGGCTAAGTGGGCGGTGGAGAGCTACAGGAGGGGGCAGGGCAGCAAGCTATGAGGGGCGGGGAGAGCTACAGGAGGGCGGGGCAGCAGGCAGAGAGCTACTGGAGGGCGGCAGCGAGCTACTGGTGCACGGATTCGTACGCAGGGCTACTAGTATATAATAAAGAGCTAATATGCTAATTAGACCAAACAGCAGAACTACCATCTGGGCATCCTTCCAGACGACCGTCCATACAACCTTCCGGACGAAGCCGGGGCTGCGAGGGCCAGCTGAGGCTGCGAGAGGCTGCGAAGGGCTGTAAGGGCTGGCTGAGGCTGCGAGGGGCTGCGAGGGCTGAGCCTTTGAACAAATTTCGTGCATCGGGCCTCTAGTATATATATAAAAGGCTAATATGCTAAGTGTCCAACCGGTTGCTATGACACACACTGACCACCAGGGGGCAGACGCTCAACACAGGAGCTGCCGTGATGTAAACTGCCTGTTTACAGAGAAACAGCATCACTGATCTGGCGCCCACAAAGCAACACTCGGCTTCCCCCAAGTGGGACACAGGCCCCTGCCACCACCCCGGAGTGACAGCCCACCAAATCGCAGACAATGCTGCCAAGACCCCCATGGTGCCAAATGTGGTCCACAGCCCAGCCCAGCACGAAAACAGTCACTGTGGGCACCAGGTAATGACATCATGTAGCAACGCCCAGTTTTCTCTCCCTAGTGACGACTAGCCTCCTTGGAGTTTCTTCAGCCCAGGAACACAACTTGCTTTATAGGCCAGGTGGAAACATTTTATACTTTAACCAAATGTCTGTGATGTGTTTTCCCGTGCCTCATCTCATTTGATCCTCACAGAAATCCTGGAGTAGGTAGAAAGGAGACTTGGTGGGATCCTATTTTCTTTTCATTAGCCGGAAAATGGAGATTTAGAAAGCTTAGAAACTTGACCCAACTGAAAAGAAGAAAGAAATGGTGGACCTTGAAAATGACTTCAGGTTTTCTCACTGTGCAGAATATAATCAAACACTGTTGTAGTTAAATATTTTACCCTTTGTTTTCCCTGCGTGATCTACAATAATAATCTGCTTCCTGTTGATATTTACTGCTGTGTTGCTGACAATTACCTGAAAGAGAAGTTGGGGTGCTTCACTGGGCTGGAAAAAGTTCAGCTACATCAGAAAGCAGGTCTAATTAGGCAAGTTTATTCTACATATATAAAAGACTAAGTTGACTTGCGCATGCGCGATACATAGAAAGCTCTTGCTGGTGCCAATCGCACACGTGTGTTTCGAACTGTCATTGTTGATTGTGAATTTGGTTGACATTTCTATTATAGAGAAAGGGCGAATAGCAATATTAAAATATTTCTTCTAATTAATTTCCTTTCAATGTGCACAAATTCCTGCACCAGGCCACTAGTAGGTGGTATAAATGGTGATGGAGACTTGACTTGGGGTGGTAAACACACAATACTATGTACAGATGATGTGTTGTAGAATTGTGCACCTGAAACCTGTATATTTTGTTAACCAGTGTCACCCCAACAAATTCAATGTAAAAAAAGGAAAGTGAAGACAACCCAAAAAATGGGAGAAAATATTTGCAAGTCACATATCTAATATATAATTGCCATCTAATATACAAAGAACTCTTACAGTTCAACAACAAAAAGATAATCCAATTTAAAAATGGGAAAAGGACTTAAATGGACATTTCTCCAAAGAAGATACATGAATTGGGAACAGCATATGAAGTGATGTTCAACGTCACTGGTTGGTCATTAAGGAAATGCAAATCAAACCACAAAGAGGTATCATTTCATACCCACTAGGACGGCTTTAATTTAAAACACACACACACACACACACACACACACACACACACACAGAAAATAAGAGTTGGTGAGGATGTGGAGAAATAGCAACCCTTATACATTAGTGGTGACAAAGTAAAATGGTGCAGCAAAAATAGTTTGACAGTGCCTCAAAAAATTAAACATATAATTAGCATAGGACCCAGCAATTCCACCTCTACCAGTACATACACACCCAAGAGAATGCAGACATGTCTTCACAGAAAACTACTAAAATGTTTATAGCAACATTATCCATAATAGCCAAAAGGTAGAAACAACCCAAATGTTCATCAAGAGATGGGCGGGGAAGCAAATTATGGTGCATATATACAATATGGACAAATGCTGCAACCTGGTGAACCTGGAAAGCACCATGCTAAGGGAAAGAAGCCAGACAAAAAAGGTCACATATTGTATGATGCCTTTTGCCTTTTATATGATGTATCTAAATAGTCAAAAATCATAGAGACAGAAAGCAGACTAGAAGTCATCAGAGGACAGGGGGTAGAGTGGGAAGGAGTAGTGATAATTGATAACTTAATGGCGATGGGTGGGGTCTTCTCGGTTTTTTAAAAATATATATTTTTATTGATTTTAGAAAGGGAGGGGTAAGAGAGAGAGAGAGAGAGAGAGAGAGAAACATTAATTATGAGAGATAATCACTGTCTGCCTCCTCCTCCATGCCCCCAACTGGGGATTAAGCCCGCAACCCTGGCATGTGCCCTGACCCAGAATCAAACTAGTGATCTCTTGGTTCCTAGGTCAACCACTGACCAACACTGACGGGCTTAATTGTATACTTTTAAGTGGTTAATTGTATGTTAGGTAATTTTCACCTCAATAAATAACAAAAACAAATTGAAAGACCTTCCACCAGTGAACTGAAGACACACTTGCCATTCCCAACTGAAACTCCACTAAATGATAGTAAAAGGATTTTTTAAAGAGTGTAAACTCACACTCTTTAAAAAGGACAGGAGGTGAAACCGTGGCAACAACAATTTTAGAAGCTGGAATGCAGTACTCATGGTAACTGATTTAGCACCTGAAAAAGCTAAAACTTAAGCCAGCAATGAAAAGAAAACTGATTTCCAACAAAAACCACTCAACATTCAGGAAATGTGCTACCATCAATTAAATACTTTTGGAAGTAGAGGTGAAGACAAACCTGAAAACAAGATTGGCACAAAGCTTGTTCGAGGGCTGCAGTTAGCAAGTGCCGCTTATGATTAAAGAACTGTCATTAATATTTTGGTGCCTCATTTTTAAAAATAAGCAGATAGCCATACATCATCAAATATCTGAGAAAAGCTTCAATATTAAAGACAAGTGAAAAGTGGAGGAAAAAGTCTACGCAGTAAGAGGGAAACCTAAACCTATCCTCAATAACCTGAGAAAAAGAGATACTGTAACCTTGAAACAAGAACATGTGCTTATTTTTTTTAAAAGATAAAATAGGCATGCTCTCCCTTCTGGCTCCTACCCCCTACCCCCGTCCCCATCTTCTTCCTCCACAGGTGTGCATCTCCTAAACTCCAAGGGCAACCCCCACAAGACTTGCAACCTGGAGAGCAGAGCAGTGGCAGCTTGTCCCTGACTAACCCCCTGAACCTGTCCAAGGCCCCCATTTCTCTGACTTTCCATTAAGCCAAAGCAGCTCCGCTTAGGCTCATTTCTTTCCTATAACATTGCTAGAGAGCTGAAGCAGGCCCATCTAGGCTCTCTCTCCTGCTGCTTCTTCTGTCCTAAGCCCTTCCTTGTTTCACGGTCCCCAGCTTTAATAAATGTACTCTCAAAAATAAAAATAAATAAAAATAAAAAATAAGCCCTGGCCGTGTGGTGGCTCAATTGGTTGGAGTTTCATCTCATACACCAAAAGGTTTCAGGTTCCATTAGGAGGAAAAAGGAGGTGAAACCATGGCAACAACAAAAGTAAAAGAATTTTTTCAAAGGGTTAAGCAAAGAGACAAATAGGAAATGGAAGAGAATATTAAAATTTTCTAGGAGTCCCACAGTTGAAACTTCCAGTTCCAGAAGAAAACAGAAAATGAAGAGAAAGAAATAAAGCATCACTGATGACCAGCACAATGAATGAAAACAGATCCATTCTAACATACATCATCATGAAATTTCACAACATAAAGGACAAAGAAAAGAATCTAAAAGACTGGCACTTTCTACAATGGAAAGTCAAAAGAAAATGGTTAAAACTGAAAAACATAGCAGTAAGAGCATTTTATCTAGAAATCTGAAGGCAAATACCAAAAGAAACTGATAAAAGAAATGAAAGCAACTGCCACGAGGCAGGAGAAAAAGGAAAGTGAGGTAGAGGCAGAGTCAAGGAACTTTTCCACAATAAGCTTTACTGAACACTGATTTTTAAAGCAAAGCATGTATAACTTCGATAATACTTATAATAACTTAAAAAAGAAAGAGAACTTTGCAAGAAAAATGAGAGTTAACAAGCCATCAACTGGCAAAATTCAAGACGATTCACCAAACTTGGAAAGGAAAATTATTAGCACATTAGAAAGGAAATTAGAACAAAAATGATGAGTGATTTTAAAAGAAGGAAAATTAATGTTGAAAATGACATTATATTAACACAGCTAGAGTCAGGGGGAAAATTCACCAAGAAGCAAAAGAAATTGAACTAATTTATCCCCAAATTCATTAAGCAAAGGAAATCCACTTTATTCAAGAACATATTTTAAGCACAGTGTGGCCCTGGCTGGCATGGCTCAGTTGGTTGAGCGTTGTCCCATTCATGGAAGAAAGGTTGTTGGTTCAGTTCCCAGTTAGGGCACATGCCCAGGTTGTAGGTTAGGTCCCTAATAGGGGTGCGTGCAGAAGGAAACCCACTGATGTT
The DNA here is from genome assembly GCF_000147115.1 of Myotis lucifugus. Lineage (NCBI taxonomy): Eukaryota > Metazoa > Chordata > Mammalia > Chiroptera > Vespertilionidae > Myotis > Myotis lucifugus. The sequence continues at coordinate 1,337,533 of NW_005871322.1, read as the reverse complement.
TCTCTCACATAGATGTTTCTGTCTTTCTTTCCCTCTCTCCCCCTTTTCTCCCTTCCTCTCTCTCTAAAATCAATAAAAACATATTTAAAAAAAACAAAAAACAAAAAGCCCAGGGTGCTAGAATAAATGTGGAATTTCACACAGGTACTCAATTCTACTATATCCTACCAAAGCAGAAAGGAAATACTTCCTGAGAAGAGTTTTAAAAAATAAATGATTCCACTATTTCTGGGTTCTATCATTGCTGAAAAATAGTAACAATGAACAGTTGATCAAAGGAATTCTCACAACAAAAAGAAAAAAGTGGGAGAATCATTTGACAACCATTTACAGTACATTGCACTACAATGCTTGATTGTAGGAACAAAGTCAACATTAATAAAACAGTATAGAAATAGTGCTGCAATCCAATCACAGCTTAACATCCGCGAGTGCATATATATATATATATATATATATATATATATATATATACATGCCAGCCAGCCAGACAATGGCTGCTACTATGGAAGACAAAACTTAGAATGACCATGAGAAGCTGTGGGGGGAAATCCCTTAAAAGCAGAGAGAAAGAAAAGTGGTCTAATTATGATTCCAACACAAATACAGAATGAAACCACACTAAGCAAAAATTAGATTGTGCATCACAGTATTTAGGAGGTAGTATAGAATAACCCAACAAGTGGAGGACAGGGAATCAAAGGAGAAAAATAGAACAGAGAACACTTACTTTGGAGTCAAATACATCACTTAGTTTCAAGTTAGTCTGTCTGAGTTTCAATTACCTTATCTGTAAATTGAGGATAATATCTACACTGCAGGGTTGTTGTGAGGATTCTAGATAATCTGTATCAACACCCAGCATCATATCCAGAATAGACATCATATAAATGTTAGATTTATTATATATAACATTAATAAAACAGAAACCTGGGTCTCAACAACATACATATTACTATTGACTATAATTTTTAAGTCAATAGGGTTCTATTACTTAAAAAACAGCATATTATCTATAATAATAAAAGCATAATATGCTAATTAGACCAGATGTCCTTCTGGACGACCTTCCGGAAGAAGCCAGGACTGCGAGGGAAGCCCGGGTCCCGGGTGCCTGCCACGGCTGGAGGGAAGCCCGGGTCCTGGGTGCCAGCAGCCGGGAGGAAGGAAGGCCTACTCTTGCACGAATTTCGTGCATCAGGCCTCTAGTCAGATAATAAAAGCATAATATAAAAAATTTAAAAGTAGTCCTGTAATAAATCACATCAGTAAGTCCTTTACCAAGTGATATGAACACTAATCTTTATAATTTCAATGAGTATACATACAAGATCCACATTTTCTAGAAATTCATGTAATATAGTCCTTCCATTCCTCCCAAATACAACAATCTTTTATTTATTGATTTGTGAGAGAGGGAGAAGAGAGAGACGGAGACAGAGACAGAGACAGACATTGACTTGTTGTTCCCCTTACTTATGCATTCACTAGTTGATTCTTATATGTGTCCGGACCCAAACCGGGAATCGAACCCTGGCATATTGGGAGGACGCTCTAACCAACTAAGCTAGGGTCAGCACTCTTTTAGATAGAATTTCTTCTCTTAATCCCTTACTACTCTGCACTTTTCCCCTGGGCTTCAGGCTACTGACAAGGATGACACCTCCCACCTGACTTCTGTCTGCTCTCAATCTCTTAACAGGAGGTTCCCTCCATCCCCATCTCTCTAACATAGGCTGGTTCCCTTGAGGATGCTGCTTCTCTGGCAGTTATTGTAAGTGACACACCATTTAGCAAGGGATCTTTGATCCTACTTGACAAACATAGCAGAGAGCCACTAATTCCTATACCACCTTCAAAAATATATGTATCTCTACAAATACCTAATTTATCCTTTTCCTTTCTTTCTCATGAAAAAAAAAATGACCTGTCTTCCATTTAAAGCTAATTTCTCCATCTAAATTCCATTCCCTAGTTCCATCAGTTATCTTCTCTCCCACAGCTTCAACATTCCCCAATCTGTCACTTCCTTTAAAAAGCTGCCCTGAGATCTGAATTCCTCTTTAGGGTCCTCTCTCTCCTCCTTCCTCTAAAACACTGGTTCTCAATGGGGACAATTTTGCTCCTCAAGGATCATTTGACAATGTTTGGAAGTGTTATTGGTTGTTACCTCTGCAAGGGTACTTGTTGGAATATAGCAAGTAGGTGCCTGGGATGCTGCTAAACATCCTACAATATACAACTAAGACCCCCAAAACAAAGAATTATCAGTGTGAATTGTCAATACTACCAAAGAGACCTTGATCTAAAAACTAAATTTTTAGAAAGAGTAGTGTATTGTCACTATCTCCACTTACTTGCTTTATTTTTTCTTTATCACTTTCAAAATTATCTAGCTTCAGGTCTCATCCAGCCTTTAATATAGTCTGCACACCTCTATCAATATCCCTGATGAAGTAGACAATAACCACTCCTTCTTAAACTACTCTACTTGAAAGGCAATAATAAAGATGAAAGCAGAAAATAAATAAAAACCTGTGACTCTTTACAGAAGATTTATTATTAACTGCCAAATTGCCGGGAGCCGGTCCATCCTTGCTGCTTGACACAGTCGCTGCAGAGAAGAAACGTCTGCACAGCATATGTTTCAAGGGACCTGGCGTATACAGCATACTGGTTTTTTGTGTGTTTTTTTTTAAACTGAACAATAAAGATTTAATTTTTAAAAAATAAAAAAAAATAAAAATAAAAAAATAAAAAAGAAATTAAGGCTGCCTATCTAGGCCCAGCCCAGCTGTGGGTTAATATCTAGAGTCCCCTTCTGCTAGCAGCCCTGTGGATCCCCTTCCACATTTGAGGGCTACACTGACCCCAATGGCCAAAGATTTTGTGGGGCCCGATCTTCCTCTGAGACTCTAGTCTCCTCTGCACAGCATACTGTTCTTAATATGTTTGCTCCCCTTAGCGCTATGTGTTTTAACCAAGGTCACCTCTCTGAGAAAGGTTGTTTCCCCAGGTAGGGATTTTTCCCTGAAGTTAGGGAGGAGATAAAACCCCTTAACTAAGTGCCAGGCGGGTAGTTAATCACTTTAACTACAAACAATCACGCTTAAGCTACATAATCTTTACTCCCTGGAATGGAGATAAGAAACACCCTAACCTTTGGAACAGAAATTGATAGGATTAAAATCAACTGGTATAAATACAGATGTAACAAGACAACAAAAAACAGAACCTAGAGACAGAACCTAGTGAGACAACATGGCAAAAGATCCTGGACAGAACCTGGCTACAGATCTTGGCTGGAGAACCTAGACAGAACATGGCGGGAGAACCTGGATAGAACCTGGGGACCGAACCTGGCTGGAGAACCAGAACTTCGCTGGAGATCCTGGCTAGAGATCCTGGCTAGGCTGCTGATCAACTGAACGCTGTCTCCATGTCATTTCTTCCTCGCCGACTCCGTCCACACCTTTGGGTATCCCTGGACCTGCTGGGGTTGGACCCCAACACCAAATATCAGGAACTAAGAGCTATCTTTCAACAGGTGACTGTATAAACTAACTTCAGTACATCCATACAGTGGAATGCTTTATAGTGATAAAAAGAAACTAGCTAGTAATACATACAATGCCATGGTTGAATGTCTCATCTTTAAATGCATTATGCAAATTGAAAAAAAAAAACTAGACACAAAGGGAAGAGGGAGTGGGTAACTACAAAGGTGGTCCATGGGAGATTTTTAAGATGATGGAACTGTTCTGTATGATATTGGGGTAAGGAATACATAACTCTATACATTTGCCAAAATCCATACAACTATACATCATAAAGAATGAACTTTAACATATGCAAATTTTAAAAAATCAACCAGAAGTTTGGGGGATTCCAAGATGAAATGCACACAATGTAAAAAGAATGTACTATATTACAAGCATAGAACATATCATAAAAAACTCTTACAACTCAACAAAAAGACAAACAACCCAATTTTAAAATGGTACTGCTTTTAGAACTTGAATACACATTTCTCCAAAGACAATATACAAATAGCTGGTAAACACATGAAAAGATACCCAACATCATCAGTCATTAGGGAAAAGCAAATCAAAACCATAGTGAGAGACCAAAAATTAGAAATAATAATTATTAGCGAGGGTGTGCAGAAATTGGAACTTTCATACATTGCTAATGGGAATGTAAAATGGTGTTGCTAGTGTGAAAAAGTCTGGCAGCTCCTCAAAGAATTAAACATGGAATTAACATATAATTCAACAATTCTACTCTTAGGTATATACCCAATAGAAATGAAAACATCTCCACACACAAAAATTTGTACATGAATGTTTATAGCAACACTTATAATAGTAAGACCTGTATACTGAAAACTACAAAACATTGCTGAGAAATTAAATAATAGTAATATGTAATAAAATAATAAATATATAATAAAATAATAAAGGAAATGGAGAGAGACATTTTATTCATGGATTGGAAGACTTAATACTGATAGCAGTTCTCCCAAAACTGTGCTATAGATTCAATACAATCCTAATCAAAATTCTGATAGGTATTTTTGTAGAAATTAGCAAGCTGATTCTAAAATTTACATAAAAAGTCAAAGGATTTAGAATAGCCAAAACAATTTGATAAAGAACACAATTGAAAAAGTGACACTATTTGATTTCAAGAGTTACTATAAAGGTACAGTAATCATGATATTGTAGTATCAGTAAAGGACACAGAGCTCAAAATAGAACAGAGTCCAAAAGTAAACTCACTCATGTATAGTCAACTAATTTTTAACAAAGTTGCAAAGACAATGCCGTGGAGAAAGGACAGCCTTTTCAAAGGAGATAGCCTTTTCAATAAACAGGGCTAGAAGAACTGGATATCCGTATGTTAAAAACAATGAACTTGGGGCTTGGCCCGGTAGCTCAGTTGGTTGGAGCATCCTCCCATATACCAAAAACATTGCAGGTTCAGGGCATGTACAGGAGGCAACTGATCCATGTTTCTCTCACATCGATGTCTCTCTCTCTCTCCCTTCCTCTCACTCTGAAAATCAATAGAAACATATCCTCAGATGAGGATTAAAAAACACACAAAAACAATGAACTTGGGTCCATACCTTACATCATACACACACACAAAAACTCAAAATAGATCATAGACCTAAATGTACAACTGAAAACTCTAAAACCTCCAAAAGAAAACCTAAAAGAAAATATTTGAGAACTTAGTTTAAGCAAAGATTTCTTAGATATAACATCAAAAGTATAATCCATAAAAGAAAAAATTGATAAATCAAATTTCATTAAAACTAAAAACTTCTGTAAAACACACTGTTAATGAAAAGACAAGCCATAGAGTGGGAAAAACTCTTTGTAAGGTGTGTATCTGATAAAAGATGTGCCTAAAAATAGTAAAGAATTCTCAACACTTAAGAAAATCCAGTTTTAACAGAGGCAAATACTTCAATGGATACTTGACTAAAAATGATAGATATATGATAAAAACAATGCTTAATAGTATTAGTCATTAGAGAAATATAATTTAAAGCCATAATGAGATACCACTACTCTTCAGAATGACTGAAATAAGAAATAGTGATACCACTAAATGCTGCCTAAGATGCAAAGATACTGGGCAACATATGCTCTGCTGGTGGGAATGTAAAAGCTTGGCAGTTTCTTACAATACTAAACTCCCATATTGGAGGTTGGGAGGCAACTACTTTTGGGAACTTACAACCAAAGAAATAAAAACATATTCACACAAAAACCTATACACAAATATTCATAGTAACTTTATTCATAATAGCCAATAATTGGCAATAACCAAATGCCCTTCAATGGGTAAAGATTAAACAAATTGTTTAAACAAAGGTTAAACATAGAACAACATAGACTGATGAACAGGGACAGATCCAAAGACAGAGAAACAGCGATCAGACTATCAATCCCCAGAGGGAAAGCAGGGGAGGGTGGGGGTAAGAGGAAGAGATCAACCAAAGGACTTGTATGCGTGCATATAAGCCAAACCAATGCACATGGACAACAGGGGGATGAGAGCATGAGTGTGGTGGGGGGGGGGGGGGAGGTTGGGGGTTAATGGGGGGGATGAGGACACACTTGTAATATCTTAACCAATAAAGAAATTAAAGATTAAAAAAAAGGTTAAACAAATACTACTCAGTAATTAAAACTTAATATATGCAACAACTTGTAAGAATTGCTAAGAAATTAGACTAAGTGATAAAATCCAACCTTAAAAGGTTAAATACTATATGACTCAATTTATATAACATTTTCTTGAAATATAATTATGGAGATGGAGAACAGTTAGTGGTTTACAGAAATTAGAGACTGGGGAGGGGAGGAAGGAGGGAAGTGGGTGTGACCATAAAGAGGTTAGTGAGATGGAACTTTGTGGTAATGGAATAGTTCTGTATCTTGACTGTGATGATGGTTACACGAATCAACATGTGTGATAAACTGCATAGAACTACACACACACACACACACACACACACACACAAATGAGTGCATGTAAAATTGATGACATCTGAATAAGTTTGGTGGATTGTACCAATTTTATTTTCCTGGTCCTAATATTATACTATAGTTATACAAGATGAAACTGGAGAAAACAGAGTGAAGGATACCCAGAACCTCCCTTTGTATATATATTTTTGTAACTTTCTGTGAAACTATAATCATTTCAAAATAAAAAGTTTTAATAGGCAAGACCTGAACAGACACTTCACCAAAAAAGATATACAGATAGCAAAAAAAACACATAGAAAGATGCTCAGCAGCATTAGTCATTAGGGGAATATAAAATAAAACCATAAGGAAATACCACTACACACCGATTAGAATGCCTAAAATTAAAAGGACTAACCATACCAACTGGTGAGGATGTGGAAATGTTCATTCCACTGCTAGTAGAAATGTGAAATGATACATCCACCTGAGCAAAGTTCAGCAGTTTCTCGAAAAGTTAAACTTATACCTATCATCCAAAGGCAAAGGAAATATGTCCGCACACAGACGAATGCATGAATATTCATAGCAGCTTTATTTGTAATAGGTCAAACCTGGAAACAATCTAAAAGTCCATCAAGAGGTGAACGGGTAAAATAGTTGTGTTATATGCATACAATGGAAATTACTCTCCAATAAAAATGAATAACCTACTGATATGCTCAGTAATGTGGATAAATCTCAAAATAACAATGCCAAGTGGAAGAAGCCAAACCAAAAAAGAGTATATACTTCATGACTCCATTTATGTGTTTTCTATAGTGACTTCAATGGTTGTCTAGGTAAAGGGGAAAGGTGAGTGTGAGGGAATGATTACAAGGAAACTTTGGGGGTGATAAATATGTCCACTATCCTGAATGCAGTGAAAATTTCATAGATATACATGTGTCGAAACTCATCAAACTGTACACTTTAAATAAGTACAGCTTATTATTGAAGGGGATCAAAATATAGCACATCAAAACATACCACTTCGGCATAAGGACTGAGCTGAAGGTAAATGAAAAAGAGCAGATATAGGAAGAACTCTTTGTCTCTCCCTTGCTGCCTAAAAAAACAGCAGGGCATAAATTTCTCTTTGTAAAGGGGACATAAATTTCCATTTATAAAGGTGTTCCCTCTCTAGTACCAGGAAAAGGAGAACTACTCTTATCTGCATAACAAATCTTACAACCCTTATTTATCATATATTTCGCAAGCATCTTGCCACAATTTACACTCTCCAGAAGCCAAAACTCCTCTTTTATTTTGTCTAGTTTCTTCTCCACACTTGATCCTTCTGGTAAAATGATATATAAGCCTCTCAGACTTCTCATAGTACGTGGCACATTTTACTAAATTGAATCATCTTCCCCCTCTCTCTACCTTCAAACTTGTTTCTCTATCTACCACAACTGACCCAAACTAGAAAAATAAAAATCATCCTAGCCTCCTTCCTTTCCTTACTCAATTGATATCAGGTCCTATTGATTTCTTTCTCCTAAATCTGTCTCAGCTTTATTCCCACCTTGTCATCTCTACTACTCTGCCCTTATCATTTCTCAGGTACAACATTTGCCCCACCTCCATTCCTGCCTTACACAACCCATTATCCACAGTGTAACAGAGAGATCTAAGACAAATCTGACATTCCTGTCCAGCTCAGAATCCTTTGCAGCGGTTCTCAACCTGTGGGTCGAGACCCCTTTGGCGGTCGAACGACCCTTTCACAGGGGTCGCCTAAGACCATCCTGCATATCAGATATTTACATTACAATTCATAACAGTAGCAACATTACAGTTATGAAGTAGCAACGAAAATAATGTTATGGTTGGGTCACAACATGAGGAACTGTATTTAAAGGGCCAGAAGGTTGAGAACCACTGCTTTAGTGGCTCCTTGCTATCTTTAATCTAAAAGCCCAAAACTCCTCACTACAGCATAATAGGCTCTCCATCTCTAGCCACATCTGATTACTATAGCCTGATCTTCAACCTTTCCAAATTAAAGGACTATGCTCTCTAACTTGTGTCTTCAGGTGTGGTCATCAATGGGCCTGAAATGTACTTGCTACCTATCTACCCAGGAAACACAATATACTGGATTTAGCTCAATTGTAACTTCTTCTCTGACCTCTCAAAGTTAAGCTGTCACTTATGCTCTCAGAGGGCCTTCTCCGTACCTGTATTATTAACATGTCCACTCCAATAAAGTGACACAATAAGTTTTATTAAAAGATTGAATAGTTTAGTGTATTCACTCAGCTAATGGTCCCTTCCCTTTTAAGATCTTATACAATGTTCTTATCTAGTTTCTACTTTCTCTTCCCAGATCATATCCTTCTATTTTATCTTTCAGAGTAGCCTTAAAGACAGAGAGTAAAATAACACACTTTCAAAAAAATTTAAAAATACTTTATTATCTCTATTTTGAAAAATCAGGATTGGCTTAATTAGATGACTCTGTCTTTATGCTTCTGGATATTTGCTTGACTATCTGATTCTACTTGAACCACAAGGAACACAGAAATCTACTAGCCATACTTCATTCTCTGCACTTACATAAGCTCCCATGTCCACCCCCAAGAACTCTAACAACATAAGAGAAAAAGCCAATATCAGAAAAAGTAATTACATAGTAAAAGCCAAGGCCAGAAAAAGTAATTGCATAGTAAAAATCGTGTTTATATTTTAAAGTTCCTCAATTGCTAGCATACTATGAATAGTAAGTGCAGAAGATTATTTTGGTTGATTTCAACCCCCACTTCGGCATCTATTTTCTCCTCCCTCCCAACAGATTTTCTCCCATATATCTACTCCACTTCCATGCAGCCATGTGCTTCAGGAGAAGCCAACCACATCCTCCGGCCAAGGGATGGGCCTGGCTGGCTAAGAATAATTCCATCAGTCTTTACCAGAGACTAATTTAGGAAAAGGAAAGTAACCCAATTTTGGTCAATGAATGAGAGGTTAAGTTTGCTGTAGGTTTCTGGAAAAGTCCTTCCTCACTTTTAAAGAATAGAGCCATGTGAAGTCAGTGTATCTCTTTCCCTTCCCCAACCAAATGTAACTAATTGCAAATGTTTAAACTAGAAAATTTAAAGAATTACTATTCCTTTCAAATAGTGATCAGATGATAAAAGTCAACAAGAGTTTCAAAATAGGGATCAGTCAATATTTACTAGGTAACATAACAAAAAAGCCTTCTTGTCTTTGCTCTGAAAAAGAGTTCTGGAAAAGCTCAGAAACAACTGGGTATGTGTAATGGAAAAGCTCAGAAACAACTGGGTATGTGTAATAAAGAAATAGGTACTAGACAAAGAGAAGCCCAACAGGCAGTGCTGATCTTAGGAGATAAAAATAAGTGGCAGATGGCAAAGTGATCCAAATATCGAGGGGAAAAATGTGTGTCAGTGTTAGTAGCTACAGAAGGTAGAACAGTTTTACTTGGGTTCTAAATTCAACCAAAGAAATAAGTAGTACTCATATACCTTTTGGAACATGTGAAAGCAAATGTTTAAAAAAAAAAACCACAAAAACCTGCCCTAACTAGTAATTTAGCATTTTTAAAATTCTGAACTTTCCCCTCATTTAGGTTCAGGGCAGTTTTAATGACAAATCTAAAAATGTTTTAAAATTTAAATCTGAAGTGCAAAATAGACTGTGAAGGTCACAAATCAAACTGCAACCAGCACAACATGGGAGGGAGTTGCCAAAGAGAAAGGCCAAATCCTCAGCATTTAAACTACAAGGCCTCTTGACCTCTAGGTCCACAAGGAAGCAAAGAGAAAAGGCCCAGAAGAGCCAAATTTGGGCCTAGCACAGTTAGCTGTGCAGACACTCTACTGGCTTGGCTGTATCACTGCTACCATTAAAAAAATTTTATTTTTAATTTACTCATTTTAGAGAGAGAACAGGGAGAAGGGGGGAGAGACAGAAACATATAAGTCCTGACCAGGGATGGAACAGGGAACCTTGGCTTATTGGGGCGATGCCCTAACGGCAGCCCCTTGAGTGTGGCTCTTCCACAAAATACCACGTGCAGGCGCGCACATACAGTGTGATTGAAACTTCGTGGCCACACTCAAGGGGCGAAAGAGCCACATGTGGCTCGCGAGCCGCAGTTTGCCACCCACTGCTCTAACCAACTGCGCTACCTGGCCAGGGCTCCTCACTACTACCATTTTAAAATCTCTTGAGCAGGCAAGGAGTAAGAGGCTTCCCTCAAGTAGCCATTTTGAGTCAAAAGAAGAAAAATCTAATCACAGTAATACACGTGTGAATTGTAAATCCTGGCTCAAATATGTTTGATTCCATGTGTTTGCCCATGAGTATTGGCTTCACCAAAGGAAAAATTGAATATTTCTGTACTAAACTCTTTCTGGGAGTAGTGGTGAAGCAAGTTGCATAGTAGTAAGAACCCAAGTCAAAAAACCAAGATTCAAATACCAATTCTTCTACTTTCCAGATGGTCAATTCTACCTCAGGTATAAAATGGAAATACCTACCTCTTCCAGTTATCTTGAGGCTTGGAGATAATGTATATAAATATACCATGCACATAATAGGTACTCAATACACTGAATTAAATATTTACCTAACAGAACACAAACAAAAAACAGTTACAAAAATGATCAAAATTATAGGCTGTGGGGGAAAATAAACCTCGAAGATTTTCAAGCATAAATTAAACAATTTACTGGAGAAGACCAAAAAACTAGGAGCCAGAGGTCCTGGGTTTCAGTTTTGCAACTAACTAGGTTAAATGATGTTGGGCAAGTCAACTTGAACCTTAATTTCCTCTCATAAAATGAAAGGATTGACTTAGCCTGAAACTTTTTTAGCAATGTTACACAAACACCAATAGTGATGAATCTAGAACCCAAATCTAGAGCTCAATACTACTTCAAAAGGATGTTTTTAAACTGCCTCACAAAAAAGGAAAGACTATGAAATAGCATGTGGATGACAGAGGCTGTTCAGACAAATGTGTGGAGGAAAAAGGACTAAAAAGAGATGAATAAAATTAAAGATGATGAACCTGATATTAATGCAGAGAGTGAGCGATATAAAACAGACGGAGCACAATGATGAAGACCAATGAGGAAGCAGGTTATAGATGCAAAGAAGCAGAAATGGAAGATAACCTTAGCTGTGACTTTCAAAACTGAATTTGGGGGAATATAATATGAAGAGAAAATTATAGAAACCCAAACAGGAGATGACCAAGACTTGACTTTGGCGTAGAGCAGAGACAAAAGGAAAGATACAACTCATTTTCAGGAAGTGGCAAAATTTAGCAACCAATTAACCCACTAAAAAACAATAACCTAATTCAATAGAAAATAATTTTTAAAAAATGTATTGAAGAACAGACATAGGAAATATGGCTTGAATAACAAGAACATCCCAATGAACAGTTTTAATATAATCAGAACTATGGAACCATCTCCTAGAGTTCTGTTTTTCAAACTGAAGGTAGTGATCTATTAGTGAGCCATGAACAATCCTCCTATATAATAAAAGGCTAATATGCAAATCCACCGAAAGGCGGAACAACTGACGCGCTGACCACCATTCAACTACGAAGGCAGACACTCAACGCAGAAGCTGCCCCCTGGTGGTCAGTGCACTCCCACAGGGGGAGCACCGCTCAGCCAGAAGCCAGGCTCACGCTGGCGAGCATAGCAGCGGTGGTGGGAATCTCTCCCGCCTCCGCAGCAGCGCTAAGGATGTCTGACAGCTTAGGCGGGAGCGGGCCTAAGCCATCAGTTGGACATCCCCTGAGGGCTCCCGGACTGCAAGAGGACACAGGCTGGGATAAGGGCTCCCCCGTGAGTACACAAATTTCATGCACTGGGCCTTTGGTTGTTGTTTTTTTAAAATATATTTTGTTGATTTTTTACAGAGAGGAAGGGAGAGGAATAGAGAGTTAGAAACATCGATGAGAAACATCGATTAGCTGCCTCCTGCACACCCCCTACTGGGGATGTGCCCGCAACCTAGGTACATGCCCTTGACCAGAATCGAACCTGGGACCCTTCAGTCCTCAGGCCGATGCTCTATCCACTGAGCCAAACTGGTCAGGGCTAAAAATCTGTTCTTATAATTAAGACCAAGTTCTGTAGTTTCATTTCATAAATATAAAAGTTCAAGTGAATTGACAATACTCAATAAATATTAGACTGATGGATACAAGCAACATGATCAAACATTAATTTCTTTTTAATTTTCAAAAAATAAATATAATAATTTTAAACCGTTCAATTACGAAATAAGTAAATTTTTCTAACCCCATATAGTCACTTCTTAGAAAGCATTTTAAAAATTAAAAAATACCTACTTGAAAGTATATAAAAATCAGTCTACTTTATATTTATATACACCACTAAAGTCACTTCACCATCCCACTGCTAATATTACCCAATCAAAAAGAGAAATGGATTTAGTAAATCAGACATACCACAACTAATTTTTATTTGTTTGTTAAACCACTTTTTAAAAATTACATATAATAGCAAATCCTATTAACTTCACAATGCTATTTTTTAAAGTGAACATTTTTCCTACCCTAATCTGCATCTTGAAGAACCTGAAGACTTTTTTAAATTTATTATGAAAATTTTAAAACATATACAAAAGTACAGAGATTATAATGAGCTCCCATATACCATGATCTAGCATCAGCAAATTTTGAATATCATTTTTTTCCTGAATGTCATTTTTACTTAACAACCTTTTTTCTTTTAAAGTAATACTAAAAAATATTTACATTTAAGTATAACTCACAAATGTCCATTACGGTGTTCTGGCCAATGATTAACTTGATGGGGAAAAAATGCTTTTAGAAATATTTTAATATATAATACAAATCAACATTACTGAAAAAATTTATAATTTCAAAGCTCACATAATCCTACCTATTTTATAATTAAACAACGAAGATGAAGAAAATGTAACACAAAATTAAGAAATACAGAAATTCTTTTTTATATTAATCCTCACCCAAGAATACTTTTCCCATTGATTTTTAGAGAAAGTAGAAGGGAGGGAGGGAGGAGGAGAGAGAGGAAGAAGAGAAAGAGAAACACTGATGTGAGAGAGACACATCAATTGGTTGCCTCCCCCACATGCCCTAACCAGGGCTCAGATCGGATTGAACCTGCAACCCAGGTATGTGCCCTTGGCCACGAATCAAACCTGAGACCCTTCAGTCTGCGGGCCAACACTCTAACCACTGAGCATACCGGCCAGGGTTAGAAATTTATTTTAAGACAACCAAAACATATTTCATATTTTTATGAAAACATATTTAAAACATTAAAACTCTTACCTGCTTCTGTAACATAAAACCTACTGAAACCGTACATTTTGTCAGAAAATGAAGCCTTCAAGTTACTTCTCTAGTGTACCTGGGGTTTTCAGGCTGTCAAAGACATGTAGTTCCCTTATACCAAGCATGTCAAACTCACGGCCCACAGGCCACATGCGACCCAGCCAATATAACAGTATGTAAAAAATGTTTTAATAAAAATTTCATAACTTAATTTTTACAACATCCTGGTACACATAATTATTAATAACGAACTATAACGTTCGCTAATGACTGATTACTATTATTGTGTTGCATTCATTTTCCTTACACACCTTACGTGCAGATGCACCATTTCTCTCCACTAATACTAGCAGCGAATATTTTAGCAGCCTATTGCCATGTCATTAGTCTTGGACTGACTTGTTTGGTGTGCGCAACAGGAAATATTTCGCCTTCGGAGAACAAGAAAAATAGGTTTATTTGTGTTATGCTTATTAATTTATGCAGTTATTCAGTGTCTGGTAAATTAATGTTCAAGAAGAAATATTACTTTTTATTAAAATGTTCTATTATTTTATGTTAAAGATTACTCATTTACTTCAGCCCTTTATATTCAGCATGTCTCTATCAAAATAAACCTATGTTTCTATGAAAATTGAAGCTTTTGTTGTTTTGCGGCCCACATAAACTTAAACCTTGTTTATTTGGCCCGTGTTAGCCTTTGAGTTTAACATGTTTGCCTTACACACAAGAATACCAATATGTTAATTAGAACTGTCCCAACAATTAAATTTCAGCTATCAATTCAAAGACAATTCACAGACCATTCTACAAATCTTACAGGTCCAATTGTTCTTCTAAAGTTTACCAAAGTGAGGCAAACAGGTGAGAGTCATGCAATGTATTTATATAAACACTAGAGGCCCGGTGCACAAAATTCATGCACGGGTAAGGTCCCTATGCCTGGCTGGGGATCAGGACCCATCTGCAGGGCGACCAGCGGGGCAATCGGCGAGGACTGGGGGGGGGGGGACCCCCCACGGCTCTGCCCCCCGCCACCGCCGGTCAGGGCCTGCGGGCTGGGGGCAGCTACTGCATTGAGTGTCTGCCCCCTGGTGGTCAGTGCACATCATAGCAATCGATCATTCTGCTGTGCAGTTGATTTGCATATTAGGCTTTTATTATATAGAGTTACCAAATATGCAGAAATATATGTATACACAGGCTATGTTTGAATTAAAATTATGGCTGTTAATAAAGTTTGCTCCTGCTTGTGACTCTCCTAAGCCTCCCTGAACAAACTCCTCTTAAATTCCACTGTTACTTGAACCTCATATGGCATGCCTGGGCAAATTTGATGACTTGGATTTTGTTTTAGAAGCCAGGCTTACTGCCAAGTCTGCTGTGTCTACTCCCCTGACCCACCAGGACAGCTTTAGACAACACCTCCCTTATTTATGTTACTGCTGTGAGCAAACTACCGCTTACTATCAAATGAGGCTCCACTTACTCGGGTTTCCTCTTTCTCTTAAGAGTAATGCAATTGACTTCACTGTATTATGGCTACCTCAATACCGCCTCTTATTTAAAATAAAACATCATCCGCCCTAGCCAGTTTGGCTCAGTGGACAGAGCGTGGCCTGAGGACTGAAGGGTCCCAGGTTCGATTCCGGTCAAGGGTATGTACCTCGTTTGCAAGCTCCAGGGCGAGTGCAGGAGGCAACCAATCGATGTTTCTCTCACATCAATATTTCTGTCTTTCTCTCTCTCTAAAAATTAATGGGAAAAAATACCCTTGGGTGAGGATTAAAAAAAAAAAGATGTTGAAAAACAAACAGATAAATAATAAGATAATTTTTAAAAATAAAACACCACCATATTGAATGATCAACTCCTCAATAGTAAGAAGGAAAATAAAGGACACATTCAACTCATTATATGCTCTTAAAAGATTTCCATTTTATATAGCAGTATTTCATTGCTTTCTCTCAAGAAAAACAAATTCCACATTTTCTTAACAAAAATGTCTTTCTGATCACACTTCATTGAAAAAATAAACATAAGCCCTAACTGGTCTGGCTCAGTGGATAGAGCATTGTCCTGCGGACTGAAGGGTCCCGGGTTTGATTTCCGTTAAGGGTACATGCCCGGGTTGCAGGCTTAATCCCCAGGAGGGAGTATGTAGGAGGCAACCAATCAATGATTCTCTCTCATCACTGATGTTTGTTTCCCTCTCTCTCTCTCTCTCTCTCTCTCCCTTCCTCTCTGAAATCAATAAAAAAATTTTAAAAAATAAAAATTCTTTTAAATTCAATAGTGAAAGTTTATCATTGACTCAATCACCTAATACATATTCTCTCTGCATTCAAGTCTAAAGAAAAAGCTGACCTATAGTATGAAAGTACGGCTCAGCAGTAACCAAATCCTCCTGCACAGTACCTAATGCACTGTACGAACACACCATTAACTTCTATAGGAAACCATACAAGCAACTTCCTTTTTTCATACTGATTTAAATATCCAATTATACTTAGTATGGTTTGCAAATCAACCATCTTTACACCATACTGAGTCAGTAATGAAGTTATGAAAACATAAGAAAGTAGAAAAACATAATTAAAAGTGAATGACCATCAGTTCTTATATTTACACTAAGATATGAGAAAGGAGGCCAAATTGAAAATAACAGAATTAAGAGATTAAAATAAAAATGTCTATGATACATATTCCAACTTATCTAAGTAAGATTTAAATGACTGGCTCTCCAATATGTTTTCGTTTAGTATAGGGAAAAACATCTAGGAAAGAGGAGGAGGTTAAAAATAACCTATCACCAGTTTTTTGTATGTATGTTTTTTAAAGAAATGTTAACTACCACCACTTAATGAGCACCACTAGACCAAAGACTGTGCCAAGAGCTTTAAATAGTACATTACCCCATTTAACACAAGATAAAGCAAAACTGTTGAGTAAACAATATCAATAAAAACTGAAAAATGAGAAAATAAATTTATCTAAGACAGTAGATTATAAAGAACACATGAATTAGATTTCCAAGCACTAAATGAAGTAAAACACTGCAGATTAAAGATTAGACAATGATCTAGGAATAACTCAACTTTGCATATGAAAAAGATGGATGTTAAAGTGCTATATGACAAAAGTACACATATCAAAAATACATCCTGTATCTAAGATATTTCTCCCCCTTTAAAAAGTGGCAGTAGATAGATACTACACACAATATACTAGAAAGTCAATATTTAATAATGAACAAACCCTTAGAAGAAAACTTTGAATTTGAAAAGTAAAGATTTATATAACATCAAATTAACTTAGAGATATACAATCAGTATACTAAAGAAGAGCATCAGAAGATACCCTTTATAATGGCAAATAATGTTGATAAACTACATCAAACACTTGCCAATTTTAAATTCTCTATTATTGAGGTATATCTTCATTGTGAAGCTAGGTGTCTAGTAAAAGAAAGTTTAAACAAAATAGCTTGATTCATTTATATATATATATATATATTTATTGATTTCAGAGAGGAAGGGAGAGGGAGAGAGAGCTAGAAACATCAATGATGAGAATCATTGATTGACTGCCTCCTGCACGCCCCCTACTGGGGATGGAGCCTGCAACCCAGGCATGTGCCCTTGACTGGAATCGAACCTGGGACCCTTCAGTCCGCAGGCTGATGCTCTATCCAGTGAGCCATACCCGCTAGGGCAGCTTGGTTCATTTTTAACTGTAAAAATCAAAGCTAGGCCCGCCAGGCATAGCTCAGTGGATGAGTGTCAAACCATGAACAAGGAGGTCATGGTTTGATTCTTGGTCAGGGCACATACTGGACTTGTAGGCTCATTCCCCAGTGTGGGGCATGCAAGAGGCAGCCAATCAATGATTCTCTCTCATCATTGATGTTTCTCTCTCTCCCTCTCCCTTTCCCTTCCTCTCTGAATAAAAAATATCTCAAAAAATTTTTACAAAATATCAAAGCTAGCACTGTCTTCATAGTATAAAACAAATAAAAAGCTAAAGACTCTAAGGTCGTAAATTTTCTTTAATGGAAAAAATCTCAAAACATCTCAGTAAGCAAAAATCTTTAAAAGTCGGTCACAAAAATATCTGACATTATCAAGTATCAAACCATCTAATTTGTTCTTTAACAAGTACATTCTTAGGATATTCCTTAGGACATTCATTAAATTCAGCCCTTATGACTTGTTTCAGTCTCCAACCTCTACCCCCCTCCCCAAATATTTTTCAAAAATCTCCTAAATGGAAATTAGACGTGATACAAGTAATCTCAAATCTTTAGAGATGGAAAACCTGCAGCCCAAAATTACCAAGATCTGCTGCCTTATGGATCTGACCAATAAAAACCAAAGAACTGAAACAAGTCTCATCAACATCCTCTACCACACAAAAAAGTGAGCACTGACTCAAAACTTAAGTATTTATTAATTAATTCAACAAATATTGTGTGTCTACTGTGTTCAAAGCACGATACTAGGCACTGGTAATAACAAGTACCAACAAGATCTAGACAATACCTGTGCCCTCATGGAACTTCCATTCTAATGAGGAAGAGAATCCAAAAATAAGTAAAAACACTGATATAACCCAATACTGATCTGAATTCTACCAAGCAATTTTATTCTCATGGCCCATTTTACTGCATATTATGATCTTAAAACCATGTCAGTCAATCCGCTTAGTTTCTTCAAACTACACTCGTAATTATGCTTATTAAAATGAAAACTAATTTTGTGACTCAATAATTTTGAAACCTTAGCTCTGAATATATAATATACAATATACCCTTCTCAAGAGAATTTAAAAATTAGCTGCCAGGTATTCATAGCAGCACTATTCAACATCAATGGGTGAATGTATAAACAAATTGGGGGATATATACAATAGAATGTTATTCAGCCATAGGAAGGAATGCAATACAACATGGTTGAACCACAAAAACATTATAAGTGAAAGAAGCCAGACACAAAAAGTCACATATGTATGATTCCATTTATATGAAATATCCAGAAGAGGTAAATCCACACAGACAGATCCCTCCCAGATTAGGGACTGGGTTACCAGGAACTGGGAGAGGGTCAGGGAGAATGAGGAACAACTATTTAATGGGTTCAGGGTTTCCTTTTTGGGGTGATGAAAATATTTTGGAACTAGCCTGGCAGGTGTGACTCAGTGGTTGAGCATCACCAAGAGATCATGGTTCAATCCCTGGTCAAGGCACATGCCTAGGTTGCCAGCTGGATCCCCAGTAGGGGTGTGCAGGAGGCAGCCACTGATGATTCTCTCTCATCATTGATGTTTCTATCTCTATCTCCCTCTCCCTTCCTCTCTCTGAAATATATATATATATATATACATATATATATATATACACACACACACACACACACACACACACACACATATATATATGAACTAGAGGTAGTAATTGCACAACATTGTGAATGATGTATTGCCACTGAATCATTAACTTTAAAATGGTTTATGTCATGTGCATTTTGCCTTAATTAAAAAAACTTTTAAAAAGTAGCTACTAGATTATTTTAAATTGAACTTTTTTGTCACAAATAAAATTGCTCAAATTTAACTTTAGAAATTTTAGTTATAAATCAAGTTTCAAACCTTAACTCCTTCTAAGACCCATATTAATATCAAAATGATCATGTGGGCTTTTTTGGCAAAAATAAATAAATAAAAATCATTTTTTGGTCCTGGCCTGTGTGGCTGTTTTTTTGGGCATCGTCCCATGCACCAAAAGGCTGTCAGTCCAATTCCTGGTCGGGGCACATGCCCAGGTTTCAGGCTCGATCTCCAGTAGAGCACCTGCAGGAGACGAGGTACCCCATCAATGTTTCGATCTCACACTGATGTGCTTCTCTCTCTCTCTCTCCCTCCCTCTCTCTCTCTCTACAATTCAGTTTTTAAAAATCTTTTTAAAATCATTTCTTTTTTTTTAAAATATATTTTATTGATTTTTTTACAGAGAGGAAGGGAGAGGAATAGAGAGTTGGAAACATCAATCAGCTGCCTCCTGCACACTCCCCACTGGGTATGTGCCCGCAACATACATGCCCTTGACTGGAATCGAACCTGGGACCCTTGAGTCCGCAGGCTGACGCTCTATCCACTGAGCCAAACCAGTTAGGGCTAAAATCATTTCTTAAAAAGCTGTTTTGCCTGGCCGGCATGGCTCAGTAGTTGAGCATCACCTATGAACGAGGAAGTCATGGTTCAATTCCCTGTCAGGCACATGCCCAGGTTGTGGACTCAATCCCCAGTGTGAGGTGTGCAGGAGGCAGGCAATCAATGATTCTCTCTCATCAATGATGTTTCTCTCTCTCTCCCTCTCTCTTCCTCTCTGAAATCAATAAAAAATATATTTTCTAAAAAAGCTGTTTTGATGGGTTTTGAATGTTATGCAGTATTTTGGATGTACATAAAATTCCCATTTACATGATGATACTCCTTTGTTTCATTAATATTTATTTATTTATTTATTTGGGGGTGGTGCTGAGTAGAGAAGACCTTAGAAATAGACCCTGAGCTGATCAATCCTGGTAACTGCAGATAAACTCAGCTGTGTGACTTGTCTATATCCCAATACCCCAGCTGACTCTGGGCTGCCTGCCTTTGTTTGCTGTTTAACCTAGACCCCAACCTGGTTAACATCTTTACTGATCATATATTTGGTATATAAATATTTGGCATATGATGTGCTCTAATGAAGTTTGTGCCCATTAAGTTTGCTGACATCACCAACTGTTTACCTTCTTTTCAATGACAATACTCAAGGTAGTTTTTATTTTGTCAAATCTCAATAATCTAGGTACAACTCAATGCCGCCATCTCCAGAAATACAACTCTCTCCCTTTCTACCTCTATGATACCAGAACCACCATTCAGTCTGCCTGTGGCTCAGCAGCAGAGTTATTTGGGTCTGTGCCCCCTCAGCCCCATTTCCCACGCTCCTGGAGGGGCGTCAGTCCTTTCTGCGCCTATCACAACACTACAGAGTATCTAACAGCACCTTCCACAGAATCGGTGCTCAAGTGATGTCAGAGGGATTGAAATGAACTATTGTAAATTATTTATTATGTTGAAAAGACATCTAACGTGTAGAGGCTAAAAGGACTGATTAAAAAAAAAATACAGCCCAGAGAATCCTTATGACTCACATTCAAATATGTTTTTTCAATGCAACTCTACAGAACACTGTTGAGCATCAATATGAACGTGAGGTAATTCACCTAATACCCGTAAAGAATAAATAGGGATTAGTCTTAATCCACCTCCCCTTTAAAGTTCGCCTTACGTATGTAATAGGGAAAGTGAACTTAATGAACCACCGTATTTAAAACCAGGTCACCGGAGAGCTCTAGGTCCCCAGCCATCCTGTTTCTATTTCCTGACGGGTCTGACCTCCATGTATTATTGTGCCCAGCCTTCCCAGCTCACCATCTCCTTTAAACCATCTTCTGAGGTGAACTTTTTCTTAAAATAAAATTGACTTCCAGAACTTTCAACAATTATGAACAAAGCACCCCACTTTCTCCTCACCTTCCGAAACACTTCGCTTAAGAAAAAAAGCAAAAACACCACACCTAGTTTTCACAAAGTCCCGTTACAAGTTACACCTCGAAGTAAAAGTGGACCATAAACTTGCACAAGTGGAACTTAACACGAGAGCATTCCTCTCCCGGCAAAAGCAGACTTCACGACGTGTGCACGCATTTCAGAGAGCTCCTAACGCTCCAAGAGTGCGCATCTTTCAAATAAAGATGTGTACAGACTCGGAAGAGATGAAAAACCAAGTGCGCTTACACTTCACAGGGGCCACATTCTCTCCGCACCACGCGACGCCGACCCTCGGCCTCCGAACCCCCCAGGAGTCCGACTGGCCCCCGGCGTCCCGCAGTCGAGTTCCCCGCTCGCTCGTTCGCTACGAGCCAAGCCCGCGCCACTTCCACGTCGCTGCGACCCGCACGCCTCCTCGGCGATTTAAATCCGCTCTTCACTCACCACACGCACGCAGACACGGTGTCACCAGACACCGGACGAGCAAAGGACCAGGGAGAGGGTGAGCTCGTGCGAGCAAGAAGAGGAACGGACGCTCCTCCGTCCCGCCCGGCCCGGCACCCACCTGCAGGCCGCGAGCCCGGAGGCGGCGGCGCCGGCGCCCCTTCCTCGCCAAAGACGAGTTTGAAGTCGAGCTCGTCGTGGGCGCCACAGTTTGCAGTAGTCATCGGCGTGGCCCAGGGTGCTGTGGCTCCTCAGGCGGCGGCAGCGACGGGGGCAGCTACAGCGGCGACAGCTCCTCAGCGCCGCTTCATGCCGGGTCGCGCCAGCCTGAAGGTAGCGGCTCCGCGACAAACTTTCCGGGCGGGATCCGCGACGCCGAGCGTTCCGTTCCGAACTTTAGAGCTGGCTGCGCGCCGAACTGCACCAGGAGCTGCCGCCACTGCCAGCCTAAGCCGCCACAGTCGCCGTAGCCGACATTCCCCGCCCTGCAACAGCCGCCACCGCCGCCGCCGGCGCGCTCCCGCGCCGAGCCGCGCGCCCGACCCCGCCCCCTACCGCGCACTCGTCTGACCGGGCCGCCCATAGGCCACTGGCGCCTCGGGCTAACCCGACGGCCCCGCCCTTTCACCCGCCTACTGCGTGACCTCGTCTCCCGGAGAAGGAAGTCACGTGATTACGGAGCGCTGACTAGCCCCGCTACTTCTTGGGAGTTGTAGTTTGGCCTCTATTCCCGTCCCAGCTTCTGAGCCAGGCCCGCGCACCGGTTGTGAAGTCAATAGCCCTCTCTAATTGAGGAGCCCACCGGCCAATCGGAGGCAATCCCTTTCCTTATTGGGCGGAGCTCACGTCGAGGAAGGGGCCCCGGAGCCCGGAGGTTACGGGTTCGGTGACGAGCTGCTGCAGTATTGCTCTGCTTGACTGGGTTTGGGAAAGGTATCAGGGCCCCGGAGGGTTACGTGGACACCACTCAAACCTTCTCAACCTGGCGAGGGCTCCAGAAGGCGGGGACCAGACCGAGCCTGGGCGGAGCGAAGCCAGGACCTGGGCAGCCCCCCCAGTCCTGAGTCGGAGCTTCGCGTCGCTGTAGGCCCACCCCTACTGGGCGGGTCCCGCGCTTCCTAGGCTGCGCCTTTGTCTGCCCCCGTGAGCCGGCCTGGCAGCTGCTCCCTGGAGCACAATCGGCGGCGCGTTCGAGGCCTCGGCGCGGCCTGATGGGCAAAGTCTGTCCCCTGCTGGAAGTTGGGGAGCCCTTCGTGAACTGGCGACACTCGTGGACTAGTGACCTCTGCGTCCCAGTGCACATGAAAGCGGGAGGGATCGTGCTGTTAGTGGGGAAGTGACACTGTGTTAAAGAACCGTTTGCTCTTTTGGCTCCTCCCCAGCAAGCTAGTCTTCCTTCCCCTGAGACAATCCAAGACGCCTCCTCCTGGGGCCTGGGATGGAGGCAGTGCCCGGGGACGCTGAACCTGGCTTGTTTACTTACAGCTGCTCCGAGGCCCAGGATGGACGCGGAGCTGGGAGAGCGGAGGTGGCCAACTCCACTAGCTCCAGGCCCACCGCGTTGCAGAGGAACCCAGGGGGGACGCAGAGATGAATGGGGGACGCAGAGATGAATTAGTGTCCTTTCAGGGGTGAGGGAGAGGCCAGCAAATCTATAATCACTGTAGAGATTAGAACTGTGCCAAGAGCTCAGAGGTTCATAATCCCGTTGGCTACCAATTCTCCACCAGGGCTAAGTATGAACTGGAGAGAGGGACAAGAGGTGAGGAAGATAGTTCCAGGCAGGGACTAATTTCCAGTCTTGGAGACCAAAAGTAACTGCAGTGAGTCCTGACCAGAGTGCTCAGAGGTTAGAGCATCAGCCCGAAGGGTCTTGGGTTCGACTCCCAATCCATGGCAAGTACTTGGGTTGCAGGTTCAATCCTGGCCCAGGTTGGGGCATGCAGGAGGCAACCAATTGATGTCTCTGTCTCTCCGTCCACCACCACCACCACCACCTCCCTCCCACTCTCTTTAGAAATCAATGGGAAAAATATCCTTGGGTGAGGATTAACCAAAAAAATATATAAGAAAAGAAAAGTAACTGCAGTGAGAAGACTTGAGTGTTGCAGGTCACTGCAGGACATCTGAACTTCATGCTGAGGGCAGTAGGGAGCCACAGAAGGGTTTGGAGCAGGGTACTTCCATGTTCAGGATTCTGAATGAATCCCTGGATTAAACTGAAAGTGGGGGAGGTTGGAGGCAGGAGAGAATAACAGTCGCCAAGGAGAGGGAGCAAATGGCATTAAGTGGGTGTAACATCAAATGGCATTAAGTGGGTGTAACATCCCCCGATAAGCTGTTCTGATTTCAAAGGATCTCCAACCCTGAGGAACTGAGTGTAAAACTTAGAGGCCAAAAGCCACACTAACTTTTCAAAGCCTTCTGCCCCAGGCAGATAGATAGGTGGCTGGCCTGCCAATTAGTACCACATGTAATACGACCCTGGTATAGTAAAAAGCCCCAGGAGGTTGTCTAACTTACCTCCCTCTCCCCATTAAAAAAAAAAAAATGCAATTTCAGGATGTGTCCCCTGCCCCCTCACACATACCTCCCAGGTTATCATCTGGATGGTGAAAATAGACCTTTATCTAGCCTCTCTGTCCTCCAGACATGATTTTACCTGAAACAGTGACTCAGCCAGCCAGGCCAGGGGAAAGGCAAGAGGGAGACTGAGCCTGTCAGCCCCACCGACAGGAAGGGACCACAGAAGCTGTAGATGGCTTGAAAAATTCACCGATCCATCAAATGCTGGGTGATGCAGCTGTGTTCTCAGCCACTGCACCTGGAGACAAACTTAGGAATCAGGTCTTGGGGAAGATTTCTGGTCTGGAGGAAACTAAGAACCCTGCCATGCAGTGATGAGAGCTGGGCAGTAGGCAGAAACTTCAGAAAGAATGTCACTTTTGTAAGAAAGGCAGCAATGGCTGGAAGCTCTGCAGGCTGTGACAGGGCCCCGCCACCACATACACACACCAATACACGAACTCTCGCCACCCCCTTTTCCTCAGTTAGGGCCAGGACCTCCCGGATGAGCTCTTCCTCGGGCCAGCTCCAAAACTCTCTGAGATGGCAGGAGGCCATCTGACTCACCTCCAGCCTCCTGAGAGCCCTGTGAAAGCAGGAAGCTCAGGGGACCGGTGCAGTAGACGGAACCCTAGTCCGGGCTAGTTGTGGGTCCCTTCATGCCTTCTCTCCCTCCTCTGTGAAGGCCAGCCAGGCCTGAGATTTAGGTAAGGCCATCTATTTCATCAGTTGCTGCAGGCCTGGCTCTGAGCCCCCTTTGCTGAAGGCTCTCCTGTGGCCTCTGAGCCATGAGATGATACAGCTTAGTCCAGTCTAGGCCCCCTTGTTCCACATTAGAGGGAACAGAAGCCTTGGAGGAAAGTCAGAGTTTGGAAAACTTTCTCCATTCCACACATCCCCTCCCCCCAAACTCTTGTTCGATACTTTTTTTTAAAATATATTTTTTCTTGATTTCAGAGAGGGAGAGGGAGAGATAGAAACATCAATGATGAGAATCACCGATCAGCTGTCTCCTGCACACCCGCTACTCGGGATTGAGCCTGCAACCCAGACATGTGACCTTGACCACACTCGAACTTGGGACCCTTTAGTCCACAGGCTGATGCTCTATCCACTGAGCCAAACCAGCTAGGGCTGATACGTCTTCTGTGCCTGTTCGCCACCCCATGACAAGGCTGGCCATCCGCGACATGAGGACTGCCCTTGAGCAGCTCCAGTCTACAACTGAAGAAAGTTAGTTGCTGAAGTCAGCACAGGGTGCTGAGAAGACAGGGTCAGCACTTTGTCCTCAAATGCTAGGCTAAGGAGTTTGGACTTGATCCAGAGGGCAGTGAAGAGCCATGGAAGACTTCTGAGCAAGAGGGACACCTGGAAGGAACTACGTGCAGGACTGCAGGGGTAAGAGGTTCCCCAATCATCTGCACAAAATCCAGTCTTCTTGCTGTGGTCTTTGGAAGACCTGCCACCCTCTCTACCCTTACGCATCCCTCCCTCTCATGTTCTTAGCAAAACCATCTGTCCCAAAATGTGATGAGCGAGGAGGAAGTCCTCAATCAAGACGGCTGGAATGGATGGATAAGTATTGTGGCCACTAGCCCAGAGAGGGGTTTGGGTGTCTAAGCGGCCTTAGTTTAAGGCGGGCATGGTGAGAACAGTGGCTGGAACTTTCAGACCTGACTGGGCCCTCCACTCAGTCCCAGATCTTAGGCACGTCACTCTGAGACCAGGTGGGCCTCACTGAGGTATGCTGAAGTGAGACCATTTGTGGGCAAACATATTTAACCAAGATCTTTGTCAGACATCCTTAGACATGGAACATGTACTGGCCCCTACCTACCTGCTCCCCTGGGAATGACCCTCTCCCCAGTACTTCTCCTGGGCCCTCGAAGTCCCCACGCTCCAGCCTCTATCTTAGTAGCTGACCTCTACCCCTGCCTCTCCTCTATAGCCCAAAAATGAATCTGACCCCACCAGAGAAGGGATTTCCCCAGGAAACCACAGTGGTGGGCAGAGAGGCTGGAGGACAAAGCCCAACCCTACTGGGGAAGTGAATCTTCAGACTGAGGACCTGGCCCACAAGGGTCCTCCCATTAGCTCTGACTGGCTCAGGATGCCTGGGGGTTGGGGGAAGGTCCATTGGGGCTTCACTGTCTGCCCTGTTCCAGTCAGGGTATAAGGAAAAGCGAATGGAGCACTTTTACGAAGACAGTTTTTGTGTAAGAAAAATCAGAAATGGTACCTAAAGCTTGATGGCCGAGACCAGACTAAGCCTCAGTCGCCCTCCTGGGTGGGGTCTCTTTTCTGGGAGCACTGGTTTGGGGAGTTGGTTAGGGCAGGTTCATCACAGTGAACCCATTAGCCACATAGTGCCCTATCACAGGGTAGCCTATTTACCCTCCAGCCAGCCTCAAGCAGGCAGAGAACAGCTGATTCCACTCTGAGAGGAGGGCCCTTGGCCCCAGAGAGGACTTGCCCAACATCAGAAAGCCATGGACTCTGGAGGCGTAGTGTGGTAGTGCGGTATCCTTATCTGTACACAGAAGAGCAATGCGGGTGCAGGGAGAGGCAGCCCCAGGACTGAGAGACTTCACCCGCCCAACCCCTGACTCAGGCTGGAAGGGTCAGGGGCTCCTGGCTGGCACAGGGACCTGACCCTGGGGAGACGGGAGGAGCATCGCCTTGGCCCAAAGGGGAATCCCCCTTCCCACAGAGCTTGGAAAGGGGGAGGAGAAGCAGCGTGTTTACAGCTGAGGAAGCAGGAGTGGCACTGGGCAGGGACCTTTGGTCAGAAGGCCCCTCCCAGTAAGCGTGGGTGGCCTCACAAGGAGTTGAGTTGTGGTAGCCGTTTGTTTGCTTCTCACTGCCAGGAGGAAATTAAAGAGAATCTGCCACTTCCTTCCGGCCCAAACGGGATGGTGGGGGCGGAGGGCGGGGCAGTGGCGTGGGCGGGCACTCACAAGGGCCCAAAATTGTTGTCCTCAGCAGTCTCCAGTATCCTCTGCCCAGAGCAGGCACCTCATAGGTGTGAGCTCCAGACAGCTGGAGCTCAGACCCAGCATTCCCAATGTGCCTGAGCAGATCCAGATAACCCTAACCGTTCCCAGCTTCCATATCTTCTTTCTTCAGGAAAGCCAACTGATGGCCATGGCCTCAGGTGTACCACCAGTAGAATGGGCTTCTTGGGCCTTGCCTTCCTGGTTCAGTTCAAGTCCATTGAGCACTAAAGGTGATTACCCTGCCCCCCACCTCCACCCAGACTCATACTTTTTAGGACGCTCCAGCTCTTCAGAGGGTGGAAGTAGAATAATTATGCCAGCTCATCCATTAGTCTGTGTGTGAAAATGCCCAAGGCTGAAGCAGCCAGCCATGGGGAAGGGAAGAGGGTGTCTTTATTGCACTGTACCAATGTCAGGTTAGGGAGGTGCCACCTGAAAAAGCCCGTTTTTAAAGAAAATACTGAGATCACTGGGAACTTGGCCCTGCTACTCAGATCTACCAGGAGAGATGGGTACACTGGGCGCACTTTGGCCCATATTCCAGACTGATGGCCCAGGCTAACCCCTTAACATCTGTCAGGCAGGGGCAGCAAATTGTCCAATAGCATCTGGTTCATGCTCTGCACCCACAGTCATCTTGGGGCCAGGCTCACTGACCAGGGCTGAGACAGTGATCACCAGCCTTCCAGGGGGCTCTCTTTCTCACTTCCCAAGGTTACCAGGGGCTTCTTGCACAGCTCCCCAGGCATTGCTGGCTCCTGAGCTCTGGGGCCCCCAGGGTCTTGGTCAGATGCCTCCCTCTTACGCTTGTGCAAAGAGAGGCTCTCTTCACTCAGTCGACCCTCAGGGAGGCCCTGGCTCCGCAGACAGACGATGGCTGCAGCCTG
This sequence comes from Myotis lucifugus, assembly GCF_000147115.1. Taxonomy (NCBI): domain Eukaryota; kingdom Metazoa; phylum Chordata; class Mammalia; order Chiroptera; family Vespertilionidae; genus Myotis; species Myotis lucifugus. The sequence continues at coordinate 1,309,179 of NW_005871322.1, read as the reverse complement.
CTCCGCCAGTTTCTTGGACTTGTCCCTGGGCAGATGAGGCATGGGGCATTAAGGCAGGTAGGCAGGCACACTGGTGGCAGGACTAGAGGCTGGGAGGCCTTACTCTCAATACCCTTGTCACAGATTCTGACTGAACTGAGGAAGGGGTCATAACCCAGGGATGCCACTATCCAGGTACACCATCCCCCCAAACTTCCAGGCCAATGCTACAAGCAGGCCCTCCACCCCAAGCCTCATGCCCACTGATGGGGAAACTCACCACAAGGTGGACTGATACTTTTGCTCAGCCACAGTGACAACAGAGCAGAAGAGGCGATCCAGGGGGCGTTGAACCTGGTGCAAAGAGAGCAAAGGAAACAAGGATGGCTGCATGAGGACAACAGGAACAGCCCTGGAGGCCCCCCTGCAAGGTCACGCCAAAGGCAGAGAAAAGGAAGTCCTTCCCACCTCAGTCACATGAAAGCTACGTGTTCCACATGCTCCTCCCCAGCAGAAGTGTGTGGTGCGCCTTCCAGGGAAGAAAGATGGACGCACAGACAATGACACCACAGCGTGTCAGGAGTTCTCTCGTGAACCTAAGCAAAGGGCCATCAGGGCCCTTAGCTGTGCGTGACTATGGAGTCTCCTCCTACTGACATCTGGATGGGTCAGGTCTCCAAAATAAGTAGCTCACCAGATGGCAAAGGGGTAAGAGGAGACAAGGACGGGGGCAAAGAAGATCCACCTGGCAGAGACCAGGTGATGTGGCAGGAGAGCTGAGTGGCGGGGGTGCAGCCGGGGGAGGGGAGAGTTCTCATGCTCTGAGCTGCTGAGGACTTGAGCAAGGGAATCAGAACTCAGATTTGCTTTAGAAATGTTACTCTGGCAGAGGAGGACACACGGTCCAGAAGGGACAAGCCTGGAGGTCAGAAGGCCAGTCCAGAAGAGACAGAGCCACCTAAACAAGATAGCTATAGGGACCAAAGGAATTGAACCAATACTGTCTCCAAATTTTCACCAAAGGGCCCTATGTCTGGGGCCCAATTCTGTGCCCCAATAGCTGAGGTCTGGTCCAAAAACGTGTCTAACTTTCAGGTTTGAGCATCCTTCCTAAGCCAACTGGCCATTTCCAGAGACATCTCCCCTCCCTCAGCAACACTACTGGACTAGCCCAGGCAGCCCTTTACTTAAGTCTCTAGTTCAGTTTTATGAGAAAAGCAAGAATTAGATAACAGGCCCACTGTCAAAGGGAAGGCACTCTCAGCGACTGGCCCAACCACCAGTAACCACTCTGTGCCTACAGAGGGCAAAGCCAGGCTCCAGCCAAGCAGCCTGGAGTCCAGGGTACAAGCCGTAGGTGTACTGGGGGTGATGGCCCCAGCTGTGGGAATGCTGTAGGGCTAGATGCAGGGCAGGCCACAGCCAGGAACTCACCGTTTCATATACGGGTTGCGCCAACTTCTCCCTCCGGCACCATTCCAGCAGGCACATCTTGGGGGTGATCTGGGGTGAATATGCTCTCCTGAGGAAAGGAGGGAACGTAGTCAGGGCCCACCCACTATCACCAACTCATTTCTCGGCGGGGGCACTATTCAGTTCCCGGTAGGAGCTACAGGAACGGAGACATCGAGCTGCTGCCTTTAAGATTCCTGGATCACCTACCTTTGTGGCCTGGTGGTTGAGCATGAACCTATCAACCAGGAGGCCATGGCTGGATTCCCGGTCAGGGCACATGCCCAGGTTGCGGGCTCGATCCCCAGCGGGGGCTGTGCAGGAGGCAGCCGATCAATGATTCTCTCACCATTGATGTTTCTCTCTCCCCCTCTCCCTTCCTCTCTGAAATCAATACAAATATATTTTTAAAAAATAAGACTCCTGTACCTATTCCCCTGACCATTTCTGTTCCACCAGCAATTTGGAGCCTGCATTCTGCCTAAAGGGAAGATGGGCTTCAGCATGCTTAGGGAATTGAGGTGGGACGTGAACTCCCAGCCCTCTGAGCTCCAGCCTGGAAAATAGCCTTTGACAGCCAAGAAGGAAGGTCCGGTTTGCCTCTCAAGACAAGATCTGGGGGGAGTGGGTGGGAGTGGGGAACGCAGGTGGCCATACAAAGGTCTCAGGAATCTAGCTTAGTACACCCTAATTATGTCTGCTGAGTGTCAAAATGACCCACTGCTGCTGATCCACAGTGGACTCTGGTTTCAGAGTCAGTCTGCACCACGGTCCAACTTCCTACCAGGAGCTCTCCATGGATGTGACTGCCCAACAGCTGTCCCTACACGCCTCCTCCCAAGCCGTTGCCAGACAAAACTAGCTCCTGGCCTGGGCCTGGAAATCCGAGAAAGGCTTGGATACCAGATTGCAGAGGACAAGGATGAGGGACCCAATCAAAGCTGAGTCACAGTCTGAGGCAGTAATTGGCCTGAAGCTACATCTGCCTAGAGAGGATGCCCTAGGGCTGGTGAGGGGCAGTGGGTATGGGCAGGACTTGCCTGATAAAGACAAGGGTCCCTCTGCTATTGGAGAGCTCCTTGTAGGCAGCTAGTTCCTCGGGGGTAGGGAAAAGCACAGACTTTCAGAAACAGAAGGAGAGAAGTCCTCTCACCCGAGAGGTGGGGAGTGGGTCAGGGAAAAGGTGGAGTCCACTGGCCCTAGGGACAACAAGCACAACCTTGACAGCACTGCCTGGGCTTTCAGGGACTATCTTCTCCAAAACGCCTTCGTTGGGTGGCTAAAAATTGAGAACAAGTATCCAAACCAAAGAGAGCGGTGGTCCCCAAACTTGTCGCTAACCATGTACAACAGCCAGCTTCCCAGCCCGGGGAAGCCCAAAGGCACTGGCCCTGGCCTAAGCTTAGGCCAGCTGGAGACCTACCGGTCAAACTTGACAGCCATCTTAATGACACCGGAGGTATCTTCAGCCGGCTCCTCCGCCTCCTCTGGGGTCCTGGCCAGGAACTCGGCCCGCCGGGAGTCCAGTTCTCGTGTGGTCTCCTCATAGAAGGCACCAAGGCCAAAGGCCTCACTATATAAAGACAAGTCAAGCGGGGCAAACCCCTTAGTAGAGGCAGCATCCAGGGAACTAGTGCAGGAACCAGGGCCCCACCACTGAGAAATGCCACTCCATATCCACCAAAACACCTCCAGGACCTGGCCATCAGAAGAAACCTGCTACCCACCCCTGGGGTCAGTCTGCACTGGTGGATGGGCAGTGAATGTGGACCCCTGAGGGTGGCCACTGGAGCTTTGTACCACTTTGTAGGCAGGGCTGGGTGGGAAAGTTTGTTAAGGTCACCTCCATCATCTGAGCCCAGCCTCTCTTCCCAGGAAGAGCATCCAGGCAGGTCTCCCCAGCCAGCAGTGACTAAGCTGACCTACACAGATCAAGCGCCAGAGGCAGGCAGAGCTCATCTTCATGTGTGCCCACAGGAGGAAGAAACGGAGGCCTGGCCACTGAGTGGTTCCCCACTTCCTGCCCCGGCCACAAGCAGTTAGGCCTCACCTAAACTGAGGTACCACCCAGAGCAACAGTTATACTCTTGAAAAGTATAGTCTTGAGCTCACAAGACGCCTGGGTCAAGCTGGTTAAGTTAGGTGGCACAGGGACAGAACCAACACCACCAGCCCAGGATGTGGAGGGTTTGGGCAAGGCTTTTTCTTCCAGGAAGCATCGTAAGGACAGGTGGACACTCACAAAGATGGCCGTCTGGGGGTGAGAGTGGTTCAGAAAGGCTTCTCTGGAGGAGGCAGGGTACAGACAGCCAACATGAGGGGGAGAAAGCATTCAGGTAGAAGAGCCAGTGCGAGCAAAGGTGTGGAGGTGGGAAGAGAAAATAGGGAGTTGTGGGAGCAGACACTAGGTCAGGCTGTGAGGGCCCCAAATGTCAACCACCTGAGTAGAGGAGCAAGGGGTGGTCTCTCAAACGGCAAAGTGATGGAGCGTGGGCGCAGGCTCAGGACGGGGCTCCATTCTGCACCCCCAACTCTCCTGATAACTGGACTTGGTGGCATTGCATGTGATTATAGACTTGTTACCAGGAAAGGCCCTTCCTCCCCAGGAATTCCCAAGCCCAGACCCCGCATTCCTCCATCCTACTAGTGCCCTGGTATCCGAAACATTGCTGCTGAGACCAGTCCAGGGACGTAAAGTTCCAAAGCTTTGACAGTATCCCCTTCTGTGCGGCAAAGCTGTAGCACAACCCCACTCCTGCACATCTGCCTCCAAAAGCGGTGTCCCTGGCTCCCTGGTAGAGTCAGCTTAGCGCTCAGGGTCAAGCCTAGGCAATGCCTGCAAGGACAGATGGACAGCCCGTTGCCCCTCTCACCAAATTTCCCGGGAAGACTGGGCGGCATGGAGCAACTTTCCCTGGGGTGACTCCAGATGTTCTCGCAGCATCTGGCACAAGCAGTGCTTGGTGTTGGTGTAGTGATTGTCATACTGCACGGCCTGGAAGAAAAACCAACATGAGCCCACCTGCTGCCCCCGAGGCGGAAGTGTGCTTGCAGCCAAGGGAGTGGGACCTCATAAGAGCCACCTCCATCCTGGCCATCTAAGCTTCCAGTTAATGCTACAAAGCTCAAGGGTCACAGCCAAAGCCCCCAATCAGGAGCACTCTCTACTGGACAGCCTGCCTGAGGTCCAGATGTGCAGGGAGCCCCTCTTGCTTCAGCCACCATAGTTAACCATAGAGGACATGCTGCAAGAACAAGACAAATTCTGGTGTGGCAGGAAGAGCCCAGGACAGGGTGGGATTCTTCTATTCCTTATAACCATGGTAGGTACCTTCCCTGCCCATATCTTAAATGGCCTGTCTCCAATTTCCTCTGCATGAGTACAGTACGGCACCATCTACTCAGCATGTGCACGTGTGTTACTTGTCACTTCACTGAGCTATACAAGCATGAGGTGCAGCTGTTAGCGCTACTTCACAAACTGGTACGTGCAGGGTCTGGGAGATAAGACAACCGACTGCCCAGGATACCAGTAGAAGCCTGCCTCGCTGGGGCAGGCCAGAGAGCGTGCGTGGAGGGTGCCCCAGTCCTCCAGAACCCCCTCAACTCCTTGCCCCCTACGCTCTTCTAATAGGCCTATGTCTCCAGTGCCATGACTCGCTCAGGACAAAGCAGAGATATGTGGGTAAGCCCCAGCCGGCCTTGAGTCAGCTTACTTGGGACAGAAAACTGACTGGACCAGAAACAGCCCTGCCTGTGCTTGAAAGCCGCTCCCTTTCTCCAGGAAAACAAACATTCTTTGTTTTGTTTTTTTAACCTCACCCAAGAACATGCTTAGAGAAAGGAAGGGAGAGAAAGAGACAAAAAAAGAACAACATTGATGTGAGAGAGAAACATCAATCAGTTGCCTTCCATATGTGTCCTGATCGGGGATCGAACCGGCAATGTTTCAGTGCACAGGACGATGCTCCAACCAACTGAGCCACTCCGGCCGGGCAGCACAAAAACACTCTTGAAGGTCTGCCACAGGTCAGGCTGAGCAGGAATGATAGAAGCACCTTTCACCCAGCTCAGCACAACTGAACATGTCTTCTCTATTACAGACTTGCCAAAAGAGCTAGACAGCTGACCTGGGCTGAAGCAAGCCCCCTGTGCCTCTGGCTGACCCAGGCCACTGGAGAGGGAGCAATGCAGTGGTGATCGTGAGAGGAAGGAAGGAGGCCCAATTTGGTCACCAACTGGCCTAACAGGACACCCAGAACCAAGGGAAGGACAGCTGCAGCATCGAGCAAGGGAGGCTCTAGGACAGAGGCTGCCCAGCTCTGGACACAGGCCTCAGGGACTCCTATCATCCCCAGCCCTGGGGAGACCCCCAAGCCATGACAGCCACAGCTGCCCAGGGCTTGAAGCGGACAGAGGCAGTCTTAGGATCTGAGAAGCTCCTGACCTTCCAGGAGGGTGTGAGCCCCAGGATGGGAGAGGATGGGGAAAGTCTGCTCTGGGTGACAGCGCAGGCCCAACTCACAGAAGAATGTGAGGCCATTCACTACCTCCACCTGCAGACATGCACGGCTGACCATAGAGTCCCACAGAGTTCCAGAGCTGTGCCAAAGGGACAGGGTAGGTGAACTTGTCAAGAAAATTCCTTTATAGGGAAATGCCCTTGGCACTGCCATCAAGCTCCCAGTGAGAAGAAAGGGCTATTCCCTGAGGAGAGGGTTAGCAATGGGTTATTCGCTAAGTTAGGGGTTAAAGCATTCTGAGAATTCGCAAGAGAAGAGTTTCGAGTGACTCTGACTGAAGACAAGGTGAAACATCTGTATGGAGATAATCAGTCCTCAACAACAGCAGCTACAATGGCTCCTCCTGGCTGTGGCTGCTCTGTGCCAACCCATTGGCATGGTTATCTTCAGTGACACGGACCCCACTGTCACTGTGCAGGCACGTGTATGTGTGGGGGCTGAAAACGAGGAAAAGGTCGTGTTTGGGGCCCCAAAAGCATTCTAGATCCAGAGGTCCCTGCTGTGACCCCACACCATGGAAGCTTTAGAAGGAGGTAATTAGGGGGACGCCTCCCTGGCACTCCTTCTTCATACTGCAGCCTGGGGGAAAAGAAAAGGAGAGGGACAACAGGGGCTGCTGGCAGCTGGGGGCTGACCCAATGCGCTTTCTGCAGGAATGGGGCAGACAGGGAGAAATGTTTGCCTCGAAAAAGTGCAGAGACGTACGTATCGGATGTACTTCTGCATGACCTCCTCCAGGGGCCGCAGACCCTCCTTGAGGAAGATGGATGGGTTCCACATGGCAGCTCGGGCCACCATCACTGAAGAGGCTGCTGTAGCTTGTCGGAAGTCCTCTATGTCCAAATAATCTTGGATGTGGTCGTGAGATCCTCCACTGAAAGGCAACGGGGATTGGCAGGGGGGGGGGGGGGGGGGGCGGGGTGTCACCATCTTTGTCCCAGCATTTTCAGAAAAAGGCAACTCCCAGGTCTGTCTCCCATTAGCTGTGTGCTCAGTTGTGAGCACCTGTGGAGCCTGGAGATTCACACACACACACACACACACACAAACTGTGGGGTCAGGAGCACTAACTGAGATGATACAGGAAAGCAGCCCAAACCGTGCCTGACACTTAACAGGTATCCCCAAGATTTTAGCTTCCTTCCACTTCATCCTAAACAGTGGCTAAAGCCAGCCCAATCTCAGACAAGTGGACACTGAGATTACAGGAACCCCCACCCCCTAGGCTGGGGCACCTATATGCCCACTAAGGGCTGGTCAAAACCCTAGAGCAGTGGTTCTCAACCTTCTGGCCCTCTAAATACAGTTCCTCATGTTGTGACCCAACCATAAAATTATTTTCGTTGCTACTTCATAACTGTAATGTTGCTACTGTTATGAATCGTAATGTAAATATCTGATATGCAGGATGGTCTTAGGCGACCCCTGTGAAAGGGTTGTTCGACCGCCAAAGGGGTCGAGACCCACAGGTTGAGAACCACTGCCCTAGAGAGAGAAAGAGAGCGCAATGCAGTGATGATAGTGAGAGGAAGGAAGGAGGCCCAGTTGGGTTGCAATTTCCCTTCCTGCCACGGTGCAGCCCCAAGGGCCCCCTTGTAAACTGCTGTCTTCATCTGTTCCATTAGGAGCCAGGCAGCAGCCTCAGTCCAGAAACAGCATTGTGTGTTTGGGGGGCGGGGGGAGGAGGGGAAGGGGGAGAGGCAGTAAGAGGGTCCAGTGTCTTGAGTAGCTCTACCCTTTCCAGACCACCCCTAAAACTCCTTGGCCTGGGAAAGGCTGGGCCTGGCTACCAACCCCACCCTCAGCTCTCTCCCTCCATCCCAGCAGGCAGGCATGCCTTTTGTCAGGGCTTCAGGGCTTTGGAACTTCCCTGTTCCCATCCTGTCATCAGGCTCCGTGCCATCCTAAGGTGCAGGGCTGTTCTAGACTCCCCTCTGGCCTATACAGGAGCAAATGGACAGTGTCTGACTACTACGTCTTTGGGCGGGCCACTGGTACCTCACACCTGCCAGCCTAGGTTCCAGGTCCTGGAGCTGCCCAGATTGCTTGCTTGGACTTTGGACTGTGATTGGCCTTATGAACCTTGAGCCATACAGGGTGGGCAAGAGTAGGTTTACAGTTATTTGTATGGAAAATAATACAATAATTAATAAATAATACAAGAATAAACTCTTTGTTTCATGGACTCACAACTGAAACCCTATTTTGCCCACCCCTGGACAGCTCTATGTGCTCTGACTTGGACCTCCTCACCCTACATCCTGCACACCTAACTCTGGTGTGACATCACCTTCCCCTGGGCCTGCTTCGGTGGCCACCTCCTTGCTCTCCCTGTCCCTTGAATACTCCTGCCCTCAACCCATCCATCAGAATGCCCTGAGCCCCTGCCTACTGCACACCTACATCAGCCACTCACCAGAAGCCACTTGTCTGACAGGCACTTGTCTGACTCGTTACCAACTTCATTTTTCATACCACCCTTTTTTCTTCTCCCTTAATGTCAGTTTTTAATGCTAATTCCTTCCATTTTTATATGCCAGATCAAATCCCCTCGGAGTGAGGTGGGGCATGAAGACGTCAATGATGAGGAAGGGAGGCTTACTTGGCTATGACAGGAATGGAGAGGGTTTCAGCAATGGCTTTGATGGTTTCACAGCTGACAGGGTGTTGAGGTCGCTCCTCCCGCTTCCTTGGAGATAAACAAAAATGACGGGCTGAGGGCTGAGTGGAAAGGTCATGTCACAGTTCACACAGGGTTACATTAGTCAAACCCTACTGTCCTCCCTACTAAACCTCAGAAGGTCATGTGGCCATCATGGATAGGGGTCCAGGCTGCAGTGGATGGCTCTCATGACCTCTGCTGTGAGGGGCAGAAGCAGCACAAGTCTCTATTGAGGAGGCAAGTCCAGCTCTTGGAGGCCTACAGGTGAGGCATAGCTGCAGGGGGCTGACGCAGAAGGCTGATGTGGGTGGCCTGACTCCCAAGGTCACTCTGCCTTTCCCTGGCTTCCTCTCACCTTGGCCAGAGATGAGGGACAGTGCCATAAGGATGCTACCCCCAGTGAACTGGTCCTGCCCTCCCCAAAGGACTAGGAACAGCTGCTGCTGCTCAGACTGGCCACTCCCACACAGCTGCCTGTGCTGAAGCCAAGTTGCACAGCTGATCCTGGGGAGAGGCACCTGGCACAGGGTAGGCCCAGCAGCCAGGGCAGACCATGGCTGTCACGAGCCACAGGGGAGGCAGCACCACAACTGAGGCCCCTCCTTCCAAGGTCAAGTGCCAAAAGTTCTTGTGGATGAGATGAGACTTACAGATGCTGAGGTGAGCCCTGACCTGAGCTGTGCTCAGCAACAAGAGAGGTGGTTGACCAGATAGCTCTTACCCAGGTCTTGTCTGGGTGTGTCCCCTCTGCTGCACTCCTCAACAAAAGGGTCAGGGGCCACAGGGCCTCAGAAAGCCCAGTTCAACCCAGCCTCTGCCTTCGCCTTCCCACTCCCAGCAGCCAATGCTAGCCATCCTTAACAGCTTTGATGGCCAGAGTCCATTCTTAAAGGTGCTGAAATCTCTCTTCCTAGTGTTTCCAACTACTGGTAGAAAGGAGCCTTATTAAACAGAAATATCTTAATTTTCAAATGAGGAGTATGGCACTCTGAGAGGTTAAATGATTTGTCTAAGGCTACACAGCCAACAAGCAGTAAACCATGCAGTCTGGCCCGGCCAGGGTAGCTCAATGGTTGAGCGTCACCCATGAAAGAGGAGGTCATGGTTAGATTCCCGGTCAGGGCACATGCCCGGGTTGGGGATTCAATCCCCAGTAGGAGGTATGCAGGAGACAGCCAATCAATGATTCTCTGTCATCGCTGATGTTTCTATCCCTCTCTCCCTCCTCCTCCTTCCTCTCTCTGAAATCAATAAAAACATTTTTTTTTAAAAAAGAAAGAAAGAAAATTAAACCAGGCAGTCTGAGCCAGAGCCTATTGCCTCAGGGTATATGAGGGGTATAGCCTTTCACCTCCCCCTACTGGCTTCCATCAATACAGCTCTGCTTTTCTATTTTATATGTTGGGGTTCTGGGTCCCATTTTCTGAAAATGCTATAAGAGGCACAACCAGCAAAAAAAAATGGGCTGTTCCCTCAAGACCCCTGAACCCAAAAGGAACATCACTCAGGGAAGAGAGGTCACTGTGGCCAAAGTCTACTGACCTGGGATCCTGTACAAAAGCACAGCCTGGACATAGGAAACAAGTGTGACTGGGAAACCCAGGGTAGCCTTCAGCAACACCTCAGCTCTCAGCACAGTGTGCGTCAGCTACAGACACAGGGACTGCTTCAAGCAGTCACTGTGTCAGCCGGCAGTCCAACAGGGGCAGACGAAAGAGGCAGTGCCTTTGAAAGAACAGCAATTGCTCAACGTAGTGGAAAGAAGATGAGATTCAGAGTCAGTGTTCTAATTCCACCACTTCCTGGCTGCATGATGCAATTTTGAGCAAATCATTCCATCTCTACCATTTACACATCCTGAGGGTAAGGGCACTTCTCCTTCCTCCTCCTCTCTCTGTCTCTAAAGCTCAGTGAAGTGCCTACCACCAGCAGATGCTCAATGAATGAAACAAGGGAAAATGCAAGCCCATAGAGAGATTGACCACCACCAGGATGTCAAAGAGCGAGGCAGAGGTAGGCTGCATATGTAGAAGAGAACTAAGCTGTCACCTGGCTGAGAACCTTCCTACATGTCAGTCACTAGAAAGGCAACCACTCACCTCCCGTGAACTGCGATGGCGGCAATGCCAGTCCTCTCTATCCGCTTCACAAGGTTCAGGGTATCTTCCAGCTGAGGAAGGGGACCGCACAGGGAGGTTACTGAGGCCACAGAGGGAGCAGCTGCCAGCTCCTAAAGTGGGCTCAGCTCTAGGCCCTCCTCCAAACTTAATTCAGCTCCTCAAAAGATACTGACACCCCAAATAGACATCCCCCCAAAAAATGGACATTCAGATGTAACACACCATCCTTACCGATGGTAGGATGCGAATCTTGCAGGTCACAGGTCTGCTTGTCCCTTTAACAAGAGTGCTGAGGATCTGCAGAGAAAACACAAGCGCATCTGCCCCCTCTGGAACAAATAACCACAACGGCTTATACTAATTACTTCTGCTACAGACCTGTGTATCCCAGTGGCATGGACACATGTGTGTCCACATGAATGTCTGTTGCACACATACACGTAAGCTCCATGAAGGAAGGAGTCCACCTTCTGTCTATGCTAGCCCCGGGCCTGGCATAGTGGTGTATATATATTTGGTAAATGACTGAATGAATGATGGACCTGCATGTATGCCTGTGTAGATTACAGTGATCCTTTGCCAGGGCAAACATCTGAGAGCTGAAGATCCCACCTCATATTTCCTGAATGAGTTTTTAGGGGCAGGGCTGGGAATATGTGTTTTTAAAGGCTCTGCCCAACACACTCCCTCCTCAATATGATTCTGAGGCCTAGCCCTGGTTGAGAACACGTGTCTCACAGCTTCTTTCCTGCTTGAAGGCAATGCTCCCTTAGCGCTGTTCTGCAGAGTGAGGGAGCAGGAAGGCTTTACAGGTCTTGGGCCCTGTTCTCACGTACCCCGCTCTTTAGGGGAATCAGGTATACAGGAGTGAAACTGACAAAGGAAAAGACAACATAGTCAACATATATATATATTTTTTTAATATATATGTGCATATATATTTTTCTTATTGATTTCAGAGAGGAAGGGAGAGGGAGAGAGAGAGAGAAACATCAATGAGAGAGAATCATTGATCGGCTGCCTCAAGCCCGCAACCCAGGCTTATGCCCTTGGCCAGAATTGAACCCGGGACGCTTCAGTCCACAGGCTGACGCTCTATCCACTGAGCTAAACTGGCTAGGGCAATAGTCAACATATTAAAAGGTGTTTCTTCTGCACAGTAATTGTAAAGAACTTCAAAGAAAGACCAAGAAAATCATATAGGAAAGTGTCAGGGACGTAGCAAGACCAGATGCCATGCGAGTCAGAAATCAAGAGAGATGGAGGTGACACTGCATGTCTATGGCATTGCTATCTTAGTCCCTCACCAGAAATTTCAGGTCAGGCAAGCTGGAGGGAAGGCGGTCCCAAGAGCCCTCTTCAAGAACTGGGTTGCCTTCAGGCAGAGCAGAGGGGACATGCAGGCAGCTGCTGCCAGTCTTGGTTCTAAACAGACGAGGGCAGCAGAGAGCCAAGCTGCAGGAACCAGGGGAGGCCTTTTTCTCAGGGACAGGATGAGGCAGGACCCTCAGAAGACATCAGATTAAGAGGTTGGGCTGACAGGCAGGACTTACAATGGGTAAGACAAGGCCTGCTGGCCCAGGTAAAGCTGCCAGTGCATGATGGGAAAGAACAGGCCTCATGTGCTGCCCAGGAGGCAGATTGGGTCCGAGGTCCTGTTTTGCAGAGCTTCCTTTTGGTGTATTTTATCCAAGTGGCTCTAAGCACCTTCTTTAGTATTTATTTCATGTCCATGTTCAGGACCAGGAAAGAAATCGGTAACCAAAAGCCCTAGCCACTTGCAAGGTTCGCGCTGAGAGGAAAGGGCAGCTAGTCTGCCTTCTGGCCAGGCTCCAGCATGAAACTCTCCTCGACCAAGCTCTCCCAGATCCCAGGGGTGCCCGTCTCTGTGATGTGAAGGTCTGTGGGGAGAAGAACCTGCGACAGACCCATGTGTGAGCAGACTGCAGCACATCTACTCACAGGCGGGCTCGTCTTACCAGAGCCACAGGGTGACTCAGGAAAAGCTCCCTTGGTTGTTGGGAAGAACGGGAGAGCTTAGACTTGGGAATCAGTGAGAACTAAGTTCAAGTCCTGGCCCAGTTGTTAGCTATGGCCCAAGTGCAGTGAGCACAGAGGGGATGCCCTGGGCAGCCGGGGAGAGGGGGCCAGGGAATCCTGAGCAGGGGTGAGAGGATATTATGGAATTAAGGTCTAAAAACAGATTCTTAATCCAGGGACGATACACCAGAGTTACCTGGGAAGCTTTGTCAAAAGACTGATATCCCCTCACTGCCCCTATCCACCCCAGGGGTAAACAGAATTCTCAATGGTTAGTTAGCATCCTATCTATTTCTAAATTTTTCATCACTTCAAACAATTATCCTTATTTTGAAAAAACTTCTGCCGGTGGCCCTGAGATGTTCCCACAGATGGAATCATGGGCCAAAACATCCAGCCTGGGAGGACCCACAAAGCTCGCACCCATGTTGCCCAGTTTGCCAGCACAGACTGAGCCTGAATCTACTCCCGCGCACTATTCCCAGGTCATCTGGCTTTACTGTGGAAGCCTGGAACCTCCCCTCCATGAGGCAAACCCATCCACCAGTCCGCCCTGACCCATCCGACTACCTGCCAAACACAGAAGGAGCGATTGAACCGAGCTTCGAAGGTGGGGTGTCACTCTGCTGCCTCACATGTGGCCTGTACCCAAAGAGGGGCAGTGCAGAGGACAGAGCCAACAGCAAGAGGGGAGAAGCCGGGAGGCGGGAGGATAATGAAAATGCCTGTGTGTACACGTTGTGAAGCAAACTCTGCCTACTAGGGCCCCTCCCCTAAGCACATGATGAGTTTGACATCCAGTTGTCCACTTCCACTCCATCCTGCAGATACGTGTCTGACTGGAGGTTCCTAAGTCTAGGTGTCCACTGACTTGTGGCTACACACTTATAAGCTACACCCTACACGTTTAACCTAAGATGCCATCGAGAGGGGGCACTGATGCTGGGGTACAGGTCACAAGACCATGGCTCTAGACTCAGCCCTGCCTTCTTATTTGCTACTCTAGAGGCCCAATGCATGGATTTGTGCACTGGTGGGGTTCCTTGGCCTGGCCTGCAGGGATCAGGCCGAAACCGGCTCTCCGACATCCCCCGAGGGGTCCCAGTTTGTGAGAGGGCAGTTCTTGAGTGACTCACCCCAGAATCAGGCTCCCTCCTCTCAGGGTCCGGGGTGCGGGTGAAGCAGATTCAGGGCCAACAGTTCCCCAGCAGCAACCTAACCCATGGCTGATTCCACAAGGAAGCAGGGTCCCTCCTCTACTGGTCGGAGCATCTGCCCCCTGGTGGTCATTGCGTGTCATAGCTACCAGGCAAAGGGTCAGATGGTTGCTTAGGCTTTTATATATATAGATGATCTTGAGCAAATTGGTTTTCTCTCTATGCTTTAGTTTTCTTATTCTTGGTCAAATGGAGATAACAAGTGCCTTCCCTGTCTACTTCAAGGGATTTGGAGAACAAATGAAATAAATGCTGGAATACACTTTGGAAATTAGTCTACAAACAGTAAGGATACACTATAGGCACATTATAGGTACATTATATGTATCTGTCTGCACATGGGAAAAATGAAAAGGTAGCTCATAAACACGCTGGCCTTCCTATTCCTAGAGACAGTGGGGCTGGAAGAATACACAGGGGTGGGCTGCTGAAGTTTTTATTGGTGATGCTTTATCCCAAATCACGATAGCCTATGGGAAGCACTAGGAGGCTTAAAGCCCAGACAGGGAAGTGGGGATGGAGAATAAAAAGAAGTTAAAGGAGCTAAAGGAGCAACAAGAAGAGAGCTGGTGGACTGAGAGAGGAAAGAAAAAGGTGTATATGGTGTGGCAGAAATGTCACCTCCACCTGCCCTGGCAGCTGACATTACTGGGTGACAAACGCCAAGCTGTCCCCAGAGCCTCATAAACCTGGCCACCAGACTCAATGAGGGAAGGGGATCCGAGAAGACTAATTTCAACTTGCCTCGTATGAGGTTGGCCTGGCCTGTTTTCAAAGGCTGGTGGTGGCCTCTATCAATATTCAGGGGACCCACCTACCCCCACAGCCACTGAGCCTGTCCACAAGCCACAGGTAGCCTGGCCTGTGCTCTCATGATCTTCTCAGAAGGGGGAAAAGCAATACAGAGGAGGCTGTAAGTGAGTCCTTAGCCCCCCACCAACCCCCAGCTCCCAGCTGACATGTCCCTAGCCCTGGGCTTTTAAGGAACTCCAGGGCTGATGTAGGCTGGCTCAGGGGTTCCTGAACTTGGCTGCATGTCAACATCACTGGGAAGCCTTTTACACATTTTCCAGACCCCGGGTGGAGTGATTGATTCACTAAATCTGGGGGAAGGGAGGGGGAACTGTTCCATGTTCAAGGACCTCTGCTTTCACTCATGCAGGACTTACCTTCTCGATCTTGTCAGGATCTGACAGCAGAGCAGCTCCCATTCCTCCCTAAGGAAAAGCACACAGAGGGGCTTCTTACAGTCGGAGGAGAGCGGCCCCTCCCCGTGACATGGCAACACGGGTGGCAACGGGGCAGCACCCCAGCCTTGGCCTCCAAGGGACCAAGCTCCACTGGCGGCCAGTCCTTTTCCTGAGCAAGTAGGAAAGCAGCAGCATCCATGCCCACAAGACCAGGGACCAGCGTCTGATGAATTCGAATAGACATCACTCTGACCCCTTAGCAAAAGCCACGGACGTATCTGAAATGGGTGCCACAAAAATAATGTTTCAGGACTGTCTAGTGCCTACCCAGGGTGGGTCTCAGTGTCTTAATGAACGAAACCCACCATCTGTCAAGCCCTTAAAAAAAAGAATCATTCTTCCTTTGAAATGGGAGTGAATGCCCCCCTTCTTCCCATCCTACCATCACTTGCTTTGGTACCACCAGTGCCAGCAAAGCCATTCAGAGACAGGCAACCGGCACACGTTGTCCAGGCCCTTCTCCTCTGCCAGCAACAATGGCCAAGCACCCAGACCAATGTCAAACTCTAACAAAGCCCCAGCTAACGGACACCAACAAGCCGTGGAGCCATGCAAATCCTCACATTAACAACAGCGGGTGTCTCCTGATAGTGGGATTACTGCTGATTTTCCTGCTCCTTTTTTTTGTTTGTTTGTTTTTGTACTTTTCTGTTATCCAAGTTCTGGAAAATGGCATGATTTACTTTAATAATGGGGGCTGGGGGGGGGCATTAAAATCTGAATCCATTAAAAGTGAGGTGAAGGGGAGAAAAACAAATTCAATAAATATGTGCTGTCAGTATACAGAAGGCACACTAACAAACGCTCACAGTCAGTGATTACATGTTTTAAAGGATGACAGATTGGAATCAGAGAGAACACTGGCCCACCACAGACTCGGCCAGCCTGAGCTTGCATGTCAGAGAAAAATGAGAAGGCCAGAAGGGGACTAGCCCTGGCCTACCTTGGCCACAGACACAAAACTTAAAGGCTTTAAGGAAGCCCTGGCCACAGCCGGGCCCCATCTGTTCTTCAGCTCACACACAATTCAGCCCTTCCTTGTGGAATCACAGGCCCTAAAATGCAGTCTCACTGCCCCTTCCACAACAATGGCTTTCTCAATTGGCATTTCCTTCCTTCCTTCCTTTCTATTTAACTTATTTGCTTTTTTGAATAGGTAACACATTAAACATTTTCAAGATTCAAAAGGGTAAAATGTAAGAACTCTCCCTCCCTGAGGAATAGAAAACTTTTTTAATTTATACTTTTTTTTAAAACAATATATTTTATTGATTTTTTACAGAGAGGAAGGGAGAGGGATGGAGATTTAGAAACATCGATGGGAGAGAAACATCGATCAGCTGCCTCCTGCACACTTCCTACTGGGGATGTGCCTGCAACCAAGGTACATGCCCTTGACCGGAATCGAACCTGGGACCCTTGAGTCCGCAGGCCGATGCTCTATCCACTGAGCCAAACCAGCTAGGGCTAATTTATACTTTTGATATGGCTTCAATTTTGGAACCATCAGAAGAGAGCAAATATTCAGGTGGTATGTACTGGTATAGCATATTGCTAATTATCTGTTCTGACTGGTCAGTGCCAATGCTGTGTTAATTGTTAATTATTTTGACTAGCACCCTGCAATGGGTTTTTTTAAAAAAAAGTTTTTATTGATTTCACAGACAGGAAGGGAGAGGGAGATAGAAATATCACTGATGAGAGAGATTCTGCAAACCAGGCATGTGCCCTGACCAGGAATCAAACCATAACCTCCTGGTTCATGGGTCAACACTCAACCACTGAACCATACCAGCCCAGCCAATGGGAATTTAATCCCTGTACAAAACCAAATAAAAAGTTTCCTTCCCTAGGAGAAATGAATGTTACTAGTTTCTTGTGTGTCTTTCCAAATATATTCTATGAAAAGTAAATATATATAAACTAGAGGCCCGGTGCACAAAATTCATGCACTGGAAGAAGGAGGTCCCTCAGCCCGGCCTGTGCCCTCTCATAGTCCGGGAGCCCTCGGGGGATATCCAACTGACAGCTTAGGCCCGCTCCCTGCAGGACATCCTTAGCGCTGCCACAGAGGCAGGAGAGGCTCCTGCCACCACCACTGTGCTCGCCAGCTATGAGCCAAGCTCAGGGCTTCTGGCTGAGTGGTGCACTGACCACCAGGGGACAGCTCCTGGGTTGAGCGTCTGCCCCCTGGTGGTCAGTGCACGTCATTGCGACCAGTCGTTCTGCCAGTCGGTCTATTTGCATATTAGCCTTTCATTTTTATTTATTTTTTTAAATATATTTTATTGATTTTTTACAGAGAGGAAGGGAGAGAGATAGAGAGTTAGAAACACCGATGAGAGAGAAACATCGATCAGCTGCCTCCTGCACACCCCCTACTGGGGATGTGCCTGCAACCAAGGTACATTACCCTTGACCGGAATCGAACCTGGGACCTTTCAGTCCGCAGGCCAATGCTCTATCCACTGAGCCAAACCGGTTTTGGCTAGCCTTTTATTATATAAGAAGATATTCATTCCCCACCCCCCATATATAAATGGTGGCACATCTTATACAATTCTGCCCTTTGCTTTTTTTCACTCCACAATCTCAAGGAGATTATCCCAATAATTTCAACTCTACTCCTTACACAACTGATAAAAACAAAGAAATAATTTGAAGACAGCACAACAGAGTCCAAAGTTTTCAATTCCCCATAGACAAGTTCAAATCTCCATAATTGCTTGAAGCAGTGGTCTACAAGGGTCCCAAGGGCCTCTCCCTCGGGCAGTCTCCAGCCTCCTGGCCTAAGGGAAAACAGAGTGGCCGACTCTGGCAGTGGGCCCAGGGGGACAGCTCTATGCTGACACTACAGACCCTGACCACACACCCTGCAGTAAAGTTCCCAGAGGCAGTGTCTCACACATACCCAACCCCAAGCTGTCCTTGTTATCTGCTCCAAACATGCTTTTCCTCTAGCAGTCTTGGTGGCATGGAGGACCAACCATCCTCCTGGCTATCAGTCTTTCCTCCCTTTACCCCCACCATGCACTCCACTTCCGCACACTCAGTCCAACATTTGCCAGCCAAGTCCTTTCAAATTCTGCTCCAGTTGGGCATCGCTTCTCTGTATTCCTGGTCTCTCCCATGGACCCACGTCATTCATCTCCTATATCTATGTCCCCACCTCTAGCCTCTTTCCACATCAATCCACAAGACACATGGCTCCCAGTATTTCTACTCACACAATGTATTTGGAAAAACACAACTAAGTTTCTGATCGCATGCCTTTCTGTTCACAAAAGGCCAGAGATATTGAAAATCCAAGGCCAACTATTCTTGTCCCAAACAAAATTTTTAATCCTGTGCTCCTGTTTCCTCTTCATCTCCTACTCTCCAACTCTCTGGTCAAATCGAGGTTCTCTGCCTCTTCCTCATGTTGGTATCTAAGCCCCTGCTGTGCCACTCCTGCCTGCAGGGTCCCAAACCTCCTTACCACGTTTTCCTGTAAAATCTCAAGTTTAAGCGTTGTCCTTCCGTTCCTTTCTGAGCTATACTAGCACTCTGGTCTGATCTTCTGATATAACAATGGGGACACATGTACTGCATCCTCTATTTTTTTAAAAAAATGTATGTCTTGCCCGGTGGTGTGGCTCAGTAGTTTGAGCATCGACCCATGAACCAGGTCATAGTTCGATTCCAGGTCAGGGCACATGCCTCGGTTGTGGGCTTGATCCCCACTAGGGGGCGTGCAGAAGGCAACTGATCAATGATTCTCTTTCATCATTAATGTTTCTATCCCCCTCTCCCTCTCCTTTCCTCTCTTTGAAATCAATAAAAACATTACTTAAAAAAAAAAAAAAAAATATATATATATATATATATCTTGGTGTTATTCATGAAAAAACCAAGCCCCGTCCACATTATTTTTCTTTTAACACATATCACTTAAAACAAATGGGCATAAGTGCTCTGTGTGTATGTGTGTGTTTATGTGTATATGTGTGTGTATATATGTATGTGTATATAACATTTTTCCTGAATCATTTGAGGGTAAAGTTAAATATATCATAGCCCTTGTCCCCTAAATATTTTGCTGCATATTTGATAAGAATAGGGATATTATTACAAAACAGAAGAGTTGTTAACTATATAATTATATATATATATATATATATATATATTGTTGTTGTTGTTGTTGTTAATCCTCACCCGAGGATATTTTTCCATTGATTTAGTTATTTATTTTTTTAGGGAGAGTGGAAGAGGGAGGGCAAGACAGAGAGAAACATCAATGTGAGAGAAACACATCGATTGGTTGCCTTCCCCACCCCCGCACCCCGACCAGGGCCAGGGCCTGGGCCGAGGAGCCTGCAACCAAGGTACGTCACCTTGACCAGAATCACCCAGGACCCTTTGGTCCACAGACCGATGCTCTATCCAGTGAGCCAAACCGGCTAGGGCTATATAAATTTATATTGATACAGTATTTTTAGCTAATCTGTCGTGGTCTATATTCCAATTTTGCCCATTGATCTAATAATATCCTCTTGAGCATTTTCCCACCTAGTACAGGATCTAGTCCAGAGTCAGGTACTGTACTTAGTTGTCATGTCTCATTAGTCCTCTTTAATCTGCACCCAATATTTGGGAAGAGCATAAAGAACTCAGCTTACCTTGGTGGAATATTCTTTCGGACAGCCCATGTTAACATCAATACCAGCCACATCGTTTTCTCTGGAAAAACATGAAGGAGAAAAGGTAGTAAATATCCAACCCAAGGAAAGAAGGTAGTCCAAGGCATGGGACTGTGCTCATGAGTCCCTTGTCATGTCCCTGGCCCTGAAACACACCAACCCTCAGTGTCAGAAGCTGAAAAATCCTCTCTCTCAAATGTGAAACAGCCTCCCTGAAGCAGAGCTCAAGGGGCATGGCATAATGTGGTCACACTTGTACAAAGAGCTAGTCGTAGAGGACTCTGCTACTTCAGAGTTACATCAGGTAACAAATACTGAGTGACAGTGTCACAGAGTTCCAGTTCTGACTGGGGTGATGAAAGCCATGTGCCATGCACCAAGGTGACATGAGTATAAGAGCCCTTGCCCAGAGCACCGGTTCTGGTGGAAGTTACAGGACTGCCTTTGTTGGCTGGGTCATGCAATTGGCTTACTCCAAACAGTTCTCAGATGTAGAAAGGACCCTTACCTCATCTTCTGGTATGTACACAGTTAACAGGCTGTGATCCAGCAGCAATTATTGTGTGAGTTCCTTCTCACCCTCAGTGTAACTAATAACAATAGCTAATACTTACTAAGCACTCACAATGTGCTACACACTACAAAGCATTCTGTGCATGATCTCATTCTCCCACCTAGAATGCCTTTCCCTAGAATGCCAGAGGTGGGTAATACTATTACCCAGAGGTGGGTAATACCATTGGTCTCATTTCTCAGCAAGGTTACCTAAGGTCACACAGTTAGCAAGTAGCAAAGCCAGAATTCCAATCCAGGCCCATCTAACTCATTAACTAACAGTCTCCTGCCTTTGTTAGTTTAAGAAGCAATAAGTCTAACCTACACTTCACGAGATGTAAAACCTCAGGGCTCATAGTCATAAGAATCCTTGGAAAGGGAGCCTCGTGAATAAAAACTGAAAAGCAGGCACCCACTCAGAGGTTATTTGGAATCTGGGCACAGTTGGTACACAGAAATCCAGGAGCAGCCCTCAGATACCACAAGCAGAGAAGGTAACTAGACAGGACACAGAAGATAGTGAACTAGAAGGTAGAAAGGTAGTCACCTCCTACATCACCAGGAATAGTAAGGCCTCACAGGAGAGCAAAAGATAGTTCCAAAGAGGGAAGAACTTACACAAGTCTGGCCACAGCAAGGGCTCGCTCTGCATCTGAAGTCCCCTGGGAACACAAATGGCTGTGTCAACCACCACCCTGACACAGGCACACAAGCACAGGCAAACACATTCATGCACACACATATCAACAAGTGCAGTCCAGCCGGTGTCTCTTAAACAACCAGTCCACTACACTAGCTCACTGTCAAAGGCCAAAAGGGGACCTAGAGGGCCTAGAAAATGTCATCAGTCTATGATTACTTTCAAATGTACAAAATAATTGAAAAAAATTTATAGTGAACAATCATATACTCACCACTTAGATTCTATAAATAATATTTTGCTATATTTGCTTTTTCATATGTTTACTCATTGTTGTCAATTTTTTAAAAATCTAACTCAGGAGCTATTCTAAAAAATCACCAAGAAATGCCCAAAGTGAGAGAAGAGAGCTACAGAGCCATCACAACCCTACCATAAATAGTAACTAATCATAAATCTAATTTCTTCCTATGGGAAATACATACAGACTACACAAAAATAAAACTAATGGTAGGGATTAAAAATATATGTCATGCCAAACAAATAATTCCTATAGTTAAGGACATTAAATTTGAGACCGGAGACACGTAACCAACTGCTGAACTAGCTTGATTTCCATAAACTATCTCCAACAGTGTAATCATTCATGAGCAGATCTTTGAAAAATGTCAAAGAGGAGTCTTCAGGAAGCCACCACTGTGCACTGAAGCCCAGGCATCTAACACTGGCCTGGCTCAGGGCATGAGATGGCACATTTGGGTGATAGGTGGGGTTTGGGATCTCGTACCATCTGGAAGACGACCTTGCTCTGTTCTCTTTGGCAGGTGCGGAATACTACTCGGTCATCGGGGGCGACAAAGTCCACTGTGCTGAGCACTTCTGCAAGAAAACACAAACACACAGGCCCACCCACTGAAGAAGCAAGTTCAACCTAGCCTAATCCCTGCAAGAAAACACAGCAAAAGTCTCAGCTTAAAGGGAAAAGGGGGCCTTAGAAGTACATTATTCTTAAAAGAAATCAGTATGCACATGGGAGACTTCTGAGGGGCTAATGATGTTCTATTTTCTGACCTGGGTGATGGCTAGTTAGATGGTTGGTTGGTTGTTTTACAGTTATTTGTTAAACAGCATGCTGTGTTTTCTGAACTTTCTCTGTATGGTTGTTACATTTTGCAATTTTAAAACACCGAAAAAATAATGTGCATATAGAGCACCTTGTCAGAGCTTCAGATTTTAACCCAATTTTCTCAGAAGATGTCACTCTGAAAGCTCAAAAAAGTTGCTATTTCTTAGTTACTTATCAGGTGCCAGATACTGTGAGCGGAGATTTACTATATTACAGTCAATCCCTACTTTTTTGCAGTTGTCTATTTGCAAATACACCTGTTCACTAAGATTTATTTGTAATCCCAAAATCAATACTCATGGCTTTTTCGTTGTCGTTCTCAGACATTCATAGAACTACAGAAAATTTCAGTCACCCGATGTACATGTTCTCAGCTGAGGTCAAACAAGGCCACTCTGCCTTTTCTTTTTTTAACTGTTGTTGTTTGTTTTAAATATGTTTTTATTGATTTTAGAGAGAGGAAGGGAAAGGGATAGAGAGATGGAAACATCCATCGGCTGCCTCCTGCATGCTTCCTACTGGGGATCGAGCCCGCAATCCGGGCATGTGCCCTGACTGGGAATCCAAATGGTGACCTCTTGGTTCATGGGTTGATGCTCAACCACTGAACCACACCAGCTGGGCCACTATGCTTTCTTGTTTCAGCTCTATTACTGTAAACAAGTGTCTTTATGGTAGTATATTTAATGCCAGATTTTTGCTGGCAATCTTGTTTTAAATGGCCCCAAGCATAGAGAAAGGCTGTGATGTGCCTTACAGAGAAAACACGTGTCAGATAAGCTTTGTTCAGACATGTTATAGTGCTGTTGGCTGTGAGTTCAATGTTAATGGATCAAGAGAATATATTAAATTATGTGTTTTTAAACAGAAGCACACATAAAACAAGATTATGTATTGGTCTGTTAATGAAAACGTGTTCCCAGAGATTTGCAGGAACCTAAACCTATACAGATATACCTCAGAGATATTAGAGGTTCAGTTCCAGACCACCACAAAAAGTAAATATCTCAATAAGGCATGTCACAAATTTTTTGGTTTCCCAGTGCATAAGAAAGTTATGTTTATACTATAGTCTACTGAGTATACAATAGCATTATATCTAAAAAAATGTAGATACCTTAATTTAAAAATATTTTGTTGTGCCCTAGCTGGTTTGGCTCAGTGGACTGAGGGTCAGACTGAAGGGTCCTGGGTTCAATTCCAGTCAAGGGCACATGCCCGGGTTGCAGGCTCGATCCCCAGTAGGGGGCATGCAGGAGGCAGCCAATCAATGATTCTCTCTCATCATTCATGTTTCTCTCTCTTCCTCTCCCTTCCTCTCTGAGATAAAGAAAATATATTAAAAATAAATAAATAAAAATAATTTTAAAATATATTTTGTTGCTAAAAAAACGCTAACCATCATCTGAAGTTGTTGGGGAAAATGGCACCAATAGACTTACTGGATGCAGGGTTGCCACAAACATTCATTTGTAAAAAAAACACAATATCTGTAAAATTCAATAAAATGAGGTATGCCTATATTTCCCCTAGGAGCAATGGTACGGTATTCACAAACTTGGTGTTTACAGCAACCTCGCAGAACATAACACTTGCAAATAATACTCTCATATGATCTTCATAACAAAGCTCTACAACAGGTATTACCATTAACTAGCTTTCTTTTTTGCTTTCTCATAATTAGCTTTCAAAGGTGACTAACAGCACATGGAAGAGATCCAATGTGGCAGATGGGAGAATATGCCTACCTCATGCATTTATTTTGAGAAATAAGTGAGATCTTTAATGCAAACGATGCACTTCTATAAATAGAAGCTATTATTATCCTCCCAGCACTGAACAGATTAGAAGATTAAAAAGGTGGGGTAAAGGCAGAGACATGTTGGGAGAGGTAATCAATACAATCTCCAGCAGCAGAGACAGCTCATCACTGACAGTAAGAAGTCTGAGAGAAGAACCGCAAAAACTTAGTGTGGGCTCTGAACGGGTGGCTCAGTTGGTTGGAGGGCCATCCCATACACCAAAAGGTCGCAGGTTCGATTCCCCGTCAGGGTACATACCTGGGTTGGAGGTTCGATCCCTGGTCAGGGTGCGTACGGGAGGCAACCAATCAATGTTTCTCACATAGATGTTTCTCTTTCAAATCAGTGTTTTAAAAAACATATCCTCAGGTGAAGATTAAAAAAATATTTAACAACAACAACAAAAAAAAATTAGTGTGTATATACGAGAGTTGTATTTATTTATTACAGCAAAATACTGACACCCTGTTAAAGCACTGGTGAAAATCAGTTCTGACATAGTCATCTATAAGTACTGACATGGGAAAATGTCCTAGTACAGTGGTCGGCAAACTCATTAGTCAACAGAGCCAAATATCAACAGTACAACGATTGAAATTTCTTTTGAGAGCCAAATTTTTAAACTTAAACTATATGGGTAGGTACATTGTTATTAACTTAATTAGGGTACTCCTAAGGCTTAGGAAGAGCCACACTCAAGGGGTCAAAGAGCCGCATGTGGCTCGCGAGCCGCAGTTTGCCGACCACTGTCCTAGTAGAAAAGTAAGTGGCAAAACAAGTAGCATGATACTGAGGGGGCGAGAAGGGAGATATACAAACACGTTGTATTTTCATATACATGCTTTACTAAATGTGCATAAAAAAGTATACATTTCTTCTCTTGGTGATCACCTTTACAAGTATGAGATTATGGAAGATTTTCATTTTCTAGATCTGTAACACTGAATTTTTCACAGCACAAGGGAAATACAAATCTAAAACAATTAAAGACAAAATTGAGTCACAACTTCTCGTGAACTTGTAGTAAGATCTGACGAGTGTGTATCCATTTCAAAAACCTCAAACAATACCACACCTCTAATCAAACCAGAATTAGTCTCATCAATAAAATATAAAACCACAATTTAGCACAACCACTTTCATTTGCAAAGTACTTACATGTACCTCATCTTATTTGATCCTCACTCCAATCCTGATTTAAGTAAAACAGAAATTATGATTTTCATTTTACAGCTAAAGAAACTGAGGCAGAGAGGTCATGTGACTGGTCGGAGGTCATGTGACATGCCCAAGGTCACACAGCTAGCAAGCAGCATGTCCATCCCAACCCCAAGACTTCTAGGGTCCTTCCTGTACTGGCAGTTTCTATGCCAACAAGCCTATGGGTGGAAGGCATTCTTACGTGGCTCTTGTCAGGGTCTCTGGAGAGCAGTGACTGCTCCCAAAGAAACACATGATCCACAGAATTACACAGCCAGGCAAGAAGACGAAGGACCCTGTCACCACAAACAAGGGCAGTGATGGCGCGGCTTGGGCCTGACAGGGCACACACACAATCCTGGGACCGGAGCTGCACTCACCATTGACAACTCTCTTGCACTGGAGCATCTTGAGGTCGATTAGCTCCTACGGAGGAATCAGAGGGCACTTGTCAGTCTCCTCCAACAGGCCCTGGGCACTGGGGGAGGACCTTCACTGCACACATCATGGGGGTGACTTGGCCTGTCACCCTACTACCAACAAATCATGGCTTTGGGGACATACAGTGCTGACCTCCCACCCAAGCAAGGCAAGCAGGGGCCTGAATGAGCTTCCCTCAATCAGCTGCTCTTCCCAAGGACCTTGGAGATATTTGGGCCTAGAAAGGGAGCCAGAGAGAATACAACAGCCCAGGATGTGGACACCTGGGCCTCTTACGAACACTGCCTTCTAGCCCAGCCAGTGTGGCTCGGTTTGATTCTAGGTCAGGGCATACGCCCGGGTTTCAGGCTCCATCCCCAGTGCGGGGCGTGCAAGAGGCAACGATTCTCTCTGATCACTGACGTTTCTCTCTCTCTGTCCCTCTCCCTTCTCCTCTGAAATCAATAAAAATATTTTTTTTTAAAGAACATTGCCTTCTCCCTTGATCTTACTTATTAGAAGGTATAGGTCCAACAGGTAAGTGTCCCCTCACAGTCTGAGCCACTGAAGTCCCCTTGTTCTTATAAAAAGGAATAGAAAATGACATCTGAGGAACTCCTAGAAGACTCCTGTCAAAAGGGCAGACCTTGGTGGGGGATCGGATTACTGGTCCCTTGACTTTTGCTGAGCTGCTTCTTCCTTTCTTCACCTCTATCTGCTGAGGGCTTACAGGGCTTTTGAGGAGGTTCCTGCATGCCTGGTACACCCTAAGCCAGCGGTTCTCAACCTGTGGGTCGCGACCCCTTTGGCGGTCGAACGACCCTTTCACAGGGGTCGCCTAAGACCATCCTGCATATCAGATATTTACATGACGATTCATCACAGTAGCAACATGACAGTTATGAAGTAGCAACGAAAATGATTTTATGGTTGGGTCACAACATGAGGAACTGTATTTAAAGGGCCAGAAAGTTGAGAACCACTGCCCTAAGTCCTATACCCAGTCCTGTGAGGTGGGTGAGGTGGCTTGACTATCTAATCACACAGGTGGGCCCCCTCATGTGAACCCAGTTAAGATCATCCAGGCAGCTAATACAGCACAATAATCCCGGCCTGCAGAGCAACTCTGAATCCACGAGAGGGCACCAGGCATCACACTGTGTCATGCCCAGTACTCAGGGCCCAGCCAACGACCCACACTAAACAGGAGTCTGTCTCCTGCCTCTGCTCCGCACAGGGGCTAGGTCTGGGCGGAGGGCCTCGGTCTCCGCCAGCAGAAGCCCCTTGGTTCATAAGCCATATTGACTCTCCCAGAGCATGAGCACATCCAACACGCCAAAGAGTTTTAATCAGTATTTCCTCTTCTCCTAACTCGAGCAGAGCCCTGGAGGAAAGGATTGGTCACACTCATTAGGAAAACTCAGCTTTGACCAACCAGGAGGGCCCTGGAGGAGAGGAAGGCCGCACTCTGAGGCTATCGCATAAATCCCGTGTCCATGACTTCCAAAGTGCTTCAAAACAACCCTAAGAAATTCCAAAGAAGTAGCTGATGGAGGATCTGGAATTTGGCAGGTCACCTCTTTCCTGTGACAGCACTGCTCCCACTGCCCAGCTTCCATGACTCATTACACAGATCCGTTTCGCCAGGGCCATAAACACAGAGCCGCTTGTCTACAACGGGCTCTGTGCTACAGTGCACTCACTTCCTTCCTGGTGTTTCATCCCACTTTCTAGAGTCTCAGGAAAATGCTGCCTGCACAGAAAAAGTGAAAGCCCAAGGATAACATCTCACAAAAATATAGTACAATGTCGCTACCAGGATACTGACATTGCTATAGCTAAGACAAAGAACAGTTTCATCACCAGGGCTCCTTTATGGCCACAGTCCCCACCCCACGCCACCCTACCCTCAGTGGCTTTTAAAGATGGAAATATCAAAAGCACTTGAGGGACATATCAGGATTGGGGGTTAGGGAGAAGCTGCCTCGATCAGCGGTCGCCAACCGGTGGCCCGAGGACCACTGGTGGTCCGTGAGGTCTGAAAGGTTGGCAACCGCTGGCCTAGATCATTCTGATACATACCCAGTTGAAAACCACTGCTCATACTCGCTCATAATCCAGTATCGTGTAATCCTATTTTTCCTAGCAGATGCTTTCTAAACCTGGGTCTGAAGTCCTAATATTCTCTGGAGCAGTCAGCAATTAGCTGGTCCACTAGCTACCACCACCAGAAAATCCGATGGCTCCTCAAACCAATCTCATCCAGCTTCCCGGGCCTGCATCTGGGCCTCTTCCTCCTCTTCCTAACGTTGAGTTCATTCATTCACGTACTGAATGTGCATTAAATCCTATAGGGGCCCAGGCAGTGACCTGACACAATGGTCATCTATCCACCTGGCCCTCCATGCTACCCAGGCTGCTGGCCCTAAGCAGGGTTCATAGAACTTATAAATATCATGTGTCTTTGTCCGCTGTTGCCTTCACTGAGCACCTGTGAAGTCAATGCCCACTCTGCCAACCCCCCGCCCCAATCCTGATCACTTCCACCCACAGATGGGGAGGAAAAGCTCTCCGGGAAAATCAGCAGCCCCTTACCTCACAGTACACAATGTCTGCTCCATAGTCCAGGGCCAGCAGCCGCATTGGGAGAGTCCCTACCCGAACCATAGGAGCTAAGATGAGTTTGTTGTGGTAGCACAGGGAGAGGCTGTTCCCAATCATTCCTCTTCTGTTCCAGCCTGAAGGAAGGGAAAACAAGAGTCAGAAATTCAAATGGAGTAAATCTCTTCCATTATCCCGGGCTGCCTTTCCTTCTTCCTTTCAATCAACACATACTACCTTGTTTTCCTTTTCTCTTGTGCTAGGGTGAGAGACTGCGACATGGAAAGCTTACGGAATGTGGAAAGGGGAGGAACTGCGGCATGGAAAGGTTACCGATTGTGTTAGAGTCAGGAACCGTGGCAGAGAAAAATTACTAGATTGTCTTAGAAAAACAATGTATTATGATTAAACCCAGCCAGGTGTGACTCTGTTTACCTCCCCTTTGTACTTGTGAACTTTTTTGTGAACTTCTAAGGAACAGCTAATGAAATGCTTTGTAGTGTTTTTTTTTAAACACTGTGTAGTTTTTGCAATAAAAGATTTTGCTGTACGCTCGGTCTGCACTACAAGCTGCGAGGCTCCCAGAGGGGGAGGGACGCGCTGTAGTCAGCTGGCCAGCTTAATAAAGGCTCCTAAATTTAAATTCTGAGTCGGTGGTCTATCTCGCTGATTGAACCCATAACACTCTGATCAAAAAAATAACACATGCTCATTCATTCATCCAATAAATATTTAGCAAGTGCCCAGTCTGTGCCAGTCACTATCCTAGTCTTTGGGGATACATTAGAGAACAAGACAGACAAAAATTCCCCCTCACTCTCTGCTCTGGCCACCTTGGTCTTTTTTAAAAGTCTCCCAACTAAGCTTTTTGCTGCCCTTCCCCCACGCACTTGCAGTTCTCTCTGTCCGGAACACTCTCCCTGACTAAGGTCCTCTTGGCTTTATACAGGCTTCCCTACTTGACCATCTAACTTCAGGTCCCGGGTCACATGCTTTCACAATACCTTGCATTTCCTAAAGCTCAGATACAATCCTTGTGTCCACAAGGTCCACACGATAGGAGCGTGGCTGCTTAGTTCACCGCCAGGTTTCCAGCACTGAGCCCAGTACCTGGTCCTTAGCAGCGGCTTCATAAGGTGTTACTGAACACTCACCTCTGGTAGGGTGGTCGGTCTGGGACTTCTCTCTGGCATACTAGACCCAGTGCCTGACAGGTCCTGCTTCCAAAAAGTCTCCTCTCAGAGAAGCTAGGCAGCCCCCACCCTTCCCCAGTTATTGTCACAACTACTCCTTTCCCATTTACTGTCACAACCCCTCACCCAGCCCTAAAGTCACACCCAAATCACCATTTTAGTCACACATTCTCAATCTCTTGTACCATTCCTTTAAGGGCTGGTCCCCTCTATCACATTTTGATTACTCCCAATTTCTTTCTCATTAATCTTAACTCCATTTCAATCTTGTTAATTATAATGCTTTCAGATTGAACATAACACTATTCAGGGAAAGCAATGAATGGAAAAACTTTACCAGTCCTCTCCACGTCAATTTCCCCAGAGACTGTGACCTTGTTTAAAAGGTGATTTCTTTAAAGTACAAATTTAGCCCTAGCAGGTTTGGCTCAATGGATAGAGGGTCAGCCTGCGGACTGAAGTGTCCCGGGTTCAATTCTGGTCAAGGACACATGCCCAGGCTCAATTCTCAGTAGGGGGCATGCAGGAGGCAGTCGATCAATGATTCTCATCATTGATGTTTCTATCTCTCTCCCTCTCCCTTCCTCTCTGAAATAAAATATATTTTTAAAAAAATATATACAAATTTAGAGTTAGAATTAAATATTTAGAGAATATTCTATTTTCCTCAAAGCATATGTTAATGAGAAAAACTAAAATGATCCATCATATTTGTAAGAGAACGAGGCGATATAGCATATTGTTAAGATTCTGAACTCTGGAATCAGACAGACCTGCATGGGAATCTGCCCCCAGACATCGAGACTAGCTTCTCCCTCTATAATATGAGGCTCCAACAGAATCTATGTCGGGGTGGGGGGAGGGGGGGGAATGCTGTAAAGAGTAAATTCTGCCTGGCCGATCTCGCTCAGTGGTTAGAGCATCGGCCCATGGACCAAAGGGTCTCGGGTTTGATTTCCAGTCAAGAGCATGTACCTGGATTGCAGGCTCCATCCCCAGCCCGGGGTTGGGGTGTGTGTGGGAGGCAACCAATCGATGTGTCTCTCCCACATCTATGTGCCTGCTAAAGATTTTGGGGATGGTCCAGGGCCAGAACAAGAGTTTGCAATGGCAAATGAGCCTACCCGAAGTGAGAATACATGCGGTAACCTCAGCCTCTCTTCAATCCTCATCCTCTAGGCAGGGTTTCTCAACAGCAAACTTGACGTTTTAGGCCAGATAATTCTTTTTTGTGGGGGCTGCCCTGTGCATTGCACAACGTTTAGCAGCATCCCTGGCCTCTACCCACTAGATCAGTGATGGCGAACCTATGACACGCGTGTCAGAGGTGACACGCGAACTCATTTTTTTGGTTGATTTTTCTTTGTTAAATGGCATTTAAATATCAAAAAATATGTCTTTGTTTTACTATGGTTGCAAATATCAAAAAATTTCTATACATGACATGGCACCAGAGTTAAGTTAGGGTTTTTCAAAATGCTGACATGCCAAGCTCAAAAGGTTCGCCATCACTGCACTAGATAGATGCTAGTAGCACCTCCCCAGATGTGACAACTAAAAATGCCTCCAGACAATGTCACAAGAGGGCAGGGGGATGACAGAAGTAAAATTAATGGCTGTTCACTGTCACTACTCAAAGCTCTCTCCTCCACTGGTTTAACAGGTTACTCTCCAGAAACTCTACTCATGTATCAAAATGGTCTTTTTAACGGTATTTTATGAAACTAAAAACACTTTCTCCAGATGTTAAGAACCTCCCAGGTGATTCATCCACACTTACCTTATCTCCCACCCCAGGCACTGGGGACTACAGAATAGATAACACCCATTTTCCAGCTCTATTCAGGAAGTACGGCGAGTGTAAGGTATATTTGCAACCTGAACGTCTGAACTTAGGTAAAATATTCTGCCTGACCAGGGCTATGTGAGACAAGCCACATACCTGATCACTCCGTAGGGTAGCAGGACCCCCCTCACTACTATTCAAGTAATTTACGTATCTGACTAGGAAGCCAGTGGAGGTCAGCTGACTGCACAAGTTGGGTGGGGTGACCGTGGAGTGGAGTGTAAACCTCAGCTGAAAAGAGAAAACGTGTGAAGCAATGCGTCCGCTGAAATAAAGGCTGAAGACCTTCACTGAGACAATAAGCTGAAGGCTATCAGCTTGCCCTCTGGGATCTCAGCTGGGTGCAGTTCGGGGGAGGTTCAGCCTCGATCTGCAACTGGCCCTTGTCTCGGCTGCCAGGCCTGGCCATTCATTCAGACTCTCCATAAACACTTACTGCCAGACTTTGCGCGGGGCCCACAGCTGGAAAAACATCGCTACACCTTCGAGTTCACCGGGGGAACCAGCACTGGACAAGCAAGCCATCGCGGGGCGGCAAGGGCCACCAAGGAGAATCGCAGGGAGTGGACACCCCGTCACCAGAAGCCCTCCGCCCTCCCGGTCCCCAAGGCCACGGCCCCGCCGCCGCGTCTCCTCGGACCCCCAGTCCTGCCTCCATGGCGCACCCTTCCCCAAGGCTGGCCCGGGTCTGGACGTCGCCGACCCCTGTTCGGAACTACAGACCTCGCTGCTGCTGAACTCTACGGATGCTCCCTCCTTCCTCAAGGTTCGCCGATTCCGCGTGCGTAACTGAGCCGCGCCGGCCACCGTCCGCGGGGCTTGGCGCGCCCGTGACGTCAGTGCCGTGCGCCGCTCCAGCGCCAGGGAAAAAAAAATATGGCTCTAGCGCGGCCGCCGCCGCTCTCGTGGCTTGCGGCTCGGTGGTTTCTGGCGCCTCGACGGAACCTGGCGGCTAGCGGTCCCGACGAGCCCCTGCCGGTGGTGCGCATCCCACGGGCGCTACAGCGGCTGCAGGAGCAGCGGCAGAGCCGGCAGCGGAGCTCCGCGCGGCCGGCGCTGGTGCGTCCTGGCCGGCTGCTCATCTCGGCGCGGCGGCCGGAGTTTAACCAGCCGGCGCGCCTCACGCTGGGTCGTTGGGAGACCGCGCCACTCGCGTCGCGGGGCTGGAAGAACCGGCGCTCCCGCTCGGATCACTTCTCCATCGAGCGCTCACAACAGGAGACCCCAGCCTTGCGGAACTTCTCGCCCGAGGACAGCTTCGCCGATCTGGGTCTGGTGCCGCGAGTGCTGCGCGCGCTGCAGGAGGTGGCCCCCGAGGTCGTCCGGCCCACCACGGTGCAGTCGAGTACCATCCCCCCAATACTTCGAGGCCGCCACATCCTCTGCGCGGCGGAAACGGGCAGTGGCAAGACTCTGAGCTACCTACTGCCTCTCCTTCAACAGCTCTTGGGCCGACCCAGCCTGGACTCCAGGACCCCTGCTCCCCGAGGTCTGGTCCTTGTGCCGTCGCGAGAATTAGCCCAACAGGTGCAGGCTGTGGCCCATCCCTTAGGCAGGTCTTTGGGACTCCGGGTGCAGGAGTTAGAGGGAGGCCATGGCATGAGTAGGATCACGCAGCAACTGTCCAGGCAGCCTCCGGCCGATGTCCTCGTCGCCACTCCAGGGGCTTTGTGGAAGGCTCTGAAACGTCAGCTGATCAACCTAGAGCGGCTGTCCTTCTTGGTATTGGATGAGGCAGATACACTGTTGGATGAAAGTTTCCTGGAACTCGTGGAGTACATCTTGGGGAGGAGCAATATAGCAGAAGGCTCAGATGACTTGAAAGACCCCTTCAATCCCAAAGCCCAGTTGGTGCTGGTAGGGGCTACATTTCCCAAGGGTGCAGGTCAGCTGCTGAGCAAAATCTCTAACTCGGACTCTCTCACCACCATCACCAGCTCCAAGCTCCACTGTATCATGCCTCACGTCAAACAGACATTTATGAGACTGAAGGGAGCAGAGAAGGTACCCGAGTTGGTGCAGATCCTCAAGCAGCATGACCGAGCCGATAAGACCGGCTCCTCGGGAACTGTTCTGGTGTTCTGTAATAGCTCCAGCACTGTGAACTGGCTGGGATATATTCTGGATGACCACAAAATCCAGCACCTACGGCTGCAGGGACAAATGCCGGCCTCGATGAGGGCAGGTATCTTCAAGAGCTTCCAGAAGGGCTCCCGAGACATTCTCCTCTGCACGGACATAGCCTCTCGGGGCCTGGACAGTACCCAGGTGGAGCTAGTTGTCAATTATGATTTCCCCCTCACCCTGCAAGACTACATCCACAGAGCGGGAAGGGTGGGCCGAGTAGGGAGTGAGGTGCCAGGCACCGTCATCAGCTTTGTTACCCATCCCTGGGATGTGAGCCTGGTTCAGAAGATTGAGCTGGCAGCTCGCCGGAAGAGAAGCCTTCCAGGACTAGGGTCCCTAGAGAACCTTGTCCCGGCTGACATGAATGCAGTGTCATAACAGGGATCCTCCCTGTGTGCTGGGTGAGTAAGCGAACTTCTCAGTAGGACACGCCCAGCTGCCCAGTCACCTCCCTGAAGATCCCGGGAGTTACTGGCCAGCATTGGAAGGTGGGCTACTGAGCATGGCTCACTGTAGTTTTTCACATGAGTCTTGAAAAATAAAGTAGAGTTTGGCTTTGCATTGTATCATGATTTCTAACAAAAAAATGATGTTTTGGCCCGGCCGGCATGGCTCAGCCATGCTCTGCCTTCTTTCCCATCTCCTGGTGACAGAAGATGAGACAGGATTAAACTATTTCACCAAACTGGCAAAATAAGCTTATCATATAGCATCCTCTCACTTATTTCCTTGGTTCCAGGCTCTGCAACATTATATAAGCTTTGCCTGAAGTAATGAATAGTTAAGCAAATAATGCTCCACAAAACAACTTAAATATTATTGCTCACTGAAAAGGATCAGGTTGTAGAGAACAGAAATGGGCCAGAGCATCCTTTGCCAAAAGAGAATATTGTGCTAAATATACAGTGAAGCTCTCTTTTTTTATGTGAAGAATCTGAGGCTCAGAGGGATAAAAGAATTTGCTCAGAATCACACAGTAAGTAGGTCAGAATCTGGTCTGTCCTACCCAGGGTTGTGTTCCCCACCACACTAGCTTTTGTCAAATGTGACCCATGCACAGGATAACTGTATACCTCTGTTTTTCTTGAATAGTCCTTTACATTTTTGCCAGGCACAGTTTTAAAAAAATATATTCTTTTATTGATTTCAGAAAGGAAGGGACAGGGAGAGACAGAAACATTAATGATGAGAGAGAATCATTGATCAGCCACCTCCGGTACGCCCCCCTATGCATCAAGCCGGCAACCCAGGCATGGACCCTGATCTGGAATCGAACCGTGACTTCCTGTTTCATAGATCAGTGCTCAACCATTGAGCCATAGTGGCCAGGCAGGCACAGTTTTTAATATCACTCACTTTCACTCTCAAAAGCCACCCAGTTTAGACAATACCTTGGTCACTATCTATGGACCACTCTATCAGAACTGCCCAGGAAGCACCCTGGCTGATTTGCTCAGTGGTTAGAGCATCAGCCTAAAGGGCCTCAGGTTTGATTCCCAGTCAAGGGCAGGTACCTCGGTCTCCAGTAGGGTACATGCAGGAGGCAGCCAATCAATGATTCTCATTATTTTTTTTAAA
This sequence comes from Myotis lucifugus, assembly GCF_000147115.1. Taxonomy (NCBI): domain Eukaryota; kingdom Metazoa; phylum Chordata; class Mammalia; order Chiroptera; family Vespertilionidae; genus Myotis; species Myotis lucifugus. The sequence goes on along the minus strand of NW_005871322.1, from coordinate 1,274,169 downwards.
AAATCTTTTTATTGAATTCAGATAGGAAGGGAGAGAGAGAGATAGAAACATCCACCATGAGAGAGAATCATGGATCGGCTGCCTCTTGCACACCCTCTACTGGGGATCAAGCCCACAACCAGGCACGTGCCCTTGATCTGAATCGAACCCGGGACCCTTCAGTCCACAGGCCGAAACTGTTAGGGCTGATTCTCATTGATGTTTCTATCTCTCCCTCTCTGAAGTCAATAAAAATCTTTTAAAAAAAACAGCTGCCAGGAAGCTTGTTCAAAGTGCAGATGTCTGAGCTCCACTCCAGATCTGGATGCTTTCTGAGGGTTGGCCCGAGAATTCACTTACAGGTATTTTCGAATTGTTTTGTGGAATCTATAGGTGAGTCTCAAGCCCTCTTAAGTTGATAAATCATTTGTCTATGCTATGCCACCTTCCCCAAAGTCCCAGCCAGGTCCTGAGAAGATATTGGAACTCTACCAGAGCAGAGGGATGCTCCCAGAGAAGTAATCTCTCAAGCTTTGGAGAATCTGAGTGATCTCACCTGCCAAGACAAACCTCCTCCAGAACGCTCCCCTTCACATTTTACCTCCTACCACTCCCCAGAGGTAATCATCTCTAATTAGTCCTGACTTTGTCCTAACACGCACCATGCTAACTCAAACTACTTAAGAGTGAGCGACTTCTGAAATGGTAGCTAGGCAGTCTACCTTCTGGGCACAGCCTCTCTGCAACAGTCCAAGCAAACAAATGTCCCATCTTTGCTTATTAACAGCAACAGAGATTCCCCCTGCTAAGGAAGATTATCTCCATTGCTAGGAAGTTCTTGACTACACTATCAAAAGGTGCCCCAAATATGATTTCTTTCTATGGGCCTGATCATGCTAAGGCCAGGGTTGTCTGTTTCCTCTTCTGAGTAACACCAAATTATCTTTTTTTTTTTTAAGATTTTTAAATTGATTTTTAGAAAGGAAGGGAGAGAGAGAGAAACATCAAGGGCTAGGGAACCTGCAATTGAGGTACATGCCCTTGAAAGGAAATTGAACCTGCAACCCTTAGACCATAGGCTAATACTCTAACCACTGTGCTAAGCTGTCCAGGGCCAGGTTGTTTTGATCCCCAGGTTGGTTGGTGTGCATGCAGGAGGCAACCTGTCAATGTTTCTATCTCACATCAATGTTTCTCACATCCTTTCTCTCTCAAATCAATAAAAACATTGTTTTAAAAGTAAAATAATAAATAAATAAAATGGACCCACCATTCCCACTCTGTGAAGTCATTCAGGACCCTCACTTTGCCTTGGAGTACCTTTAACATCTCCCCCAGTGTCACTTTGAAATGTGATGAGCTTGTCCTTACACTCCTATCAGCTATAAATCTAGAGCCCCAACATGACGCCCAACCATTGAGCAGAACACCTCTCCACTGCTGTGTAACCTTGGGTAGGTCCTTAACCTCTTGGTTTTTGAGTCCTCAGTTCTAAAAACATGATGGTTTTATGAACTGACATTTGAGGGAGGACAAGGTCAAGAAGGTCAAAGTCAAGACATACCTGTCTTTGCTTTTACTCTTCCCAACTGAAATGTCTCCCCTCTCCTCTCCCCGGGTCCACATCTCACTTGTCCTTCAGGCCCACCACCAGGGAGCCTTCCTTGATTCCCCCGTCCACACAAATCTCTGCCTTTCCAACGGTTGGATACTTAGTGCCATAAACCTGGCTGTCTTAGGTTAATCTTGCTTCTCATGCTAATCTCAGAATGGAGTTTCTCTTGCCTTCCTGTGGTCCCTAGGGCTGTGCCAGTCCAGGGTATACTCCACACGGAGTGGCTACTTGACTAAGGCATGGATGGGGAGGGCCTGGTGTACGGGCACAAGCAGGGCACACGGGGTAGTGATGCCTCACAGTTTTCATGGCAGGGTGACTACAGAAACGTGGTGTTCCCGGGAAACCTTTCCTCAGTTCTCTACCAGATACCAAGCTGTTCGTTGCCTGAGAAAGATGATTTACCGGCTCTTATACCCTCAATGTAACTTATCCTGTCCTCTGGGAGTGCAGCACAGCAGGTAGGCCTGGGCTGGGCCTCTGTACAGGAGAGTTGGTGTACACACAACCTCACCTGCCTGCCACCTGATCCTTTTGTGCTTGTCCGTCACACCTGAGAACTGCCCTCGCTATACGTAATACCAGTGGCCTGGGGCCCCCTCAGAGACCCACAGAGTTCCCGTCACTGCTGAGGACAAGTGCAGTGTCATTCCTGGGCAAGTGTTCAGGAAGTTTCTCATCTTTGTCAATGTAACCTTCCCCTCTGGGCTACAAGATACTTCCCATCAGACCCTTCTTTACTGGCCAATCTCTTAGCAAAAGTCAAGTTACCAACATGGGAGAGGTTCTGAAATGATTTATATTAGATTGTTTTCCCAAACTTGGAAGGCATTTCCTTAAAGCAGGGGTGGGGAAACTTTTTTCTGCCAGGGGCCATTTGGATGTTTATAACATCATTCACTTAACATATAAAATTATCAGCTTAAAGACTAGCCTGCTATATTTGGCCAAACATTTAATTAATTCACCCCTAATGCCTTGGCAGGGCCAGACCAAATGATTTCTTGGACCGAGGGCCGTATACTAGTAAGCCTCAGAGGGGACAGTCTGGAAGAAATCTTTTCTGTTGTAAGAGAGATGGAAGGGGAACCTGATTGTAATTATTTTCAGGGTCTGTTTTCTCTGGAAATGGGGAAGATTTTCTGTTCTGCTGCTGCTCTAGGCCCCACAGAATTGTTTTTTCAGCCAACACCCCTTCCCTAGGGAGCTCACAGCAGTGATGAGGTAAGGCTGTGTTTTGGATGTCAAGCAGATTAGAAGGCTTCAGCAAAAACCTGGGAGAGACACAAGAGACGGCATGTCCTGGCAGAACAGTATACGGCACAAGTGACTGGTCAGTTCTGATTTTCTTTCCAGCAGCAATGGCTCCCACCTTTCCTCCTACACCTGGTCACTACCATGTCCCCTGCCAAAGGTGGGGAGAAACCTGAGTGGGCTGGCATGGGGAGACATACTGCCTGGTCGGTGGCTACTGGTCCTACGATGCTCCAACAAAGGTGGAGGCAGAAATGCCAGTCCCCAGAGGAGCATGTAAGAGACATCGACCTCTGGAAGAGTCTGACGAAGACCTCAGTTGCTCCAGCCCCAAAATCTGGCGATTGGAGCTCGGTGGCAAGAGGTTGATGCCCTCCTGGCCAAGTCAGACGGGGATTCCTTGGACTTCTCGACTTTGAGCTTCTGCCTCTCTCACCAGGAGAGGCCTTGAATTCTTTACATCCATCCATTTGTCCAGATATCCTCTACTGATCATCTACTAGTGCTGGCCCTTTGCTGGGGTGTGCAGTAAGGGGGCTGGACAAGTCTTCAGTTATCAATCACACGTGCTGGCAGAAAGGTGGGCTGCAAGGGCACCAGGTGCCAGTAGAATAGAATTGGGGGGAACAAAGCTGGGGGGGTCTTCATGGGTCAAGCTCCTGTAATTCAGGTCCCTCTAGCCTTCCCCCAGTTGATGGCACTACCTCAAGGATGAGGGACCGCATGCAAACCAACCTCAGATCGGGATCCCTGTGGGCTTCACGGTGCAGTCACCAGAACATCTGGTCCCCAGCAGCAGCCAAGTAGGCCATGCGAAACCCGTCAGATACCACTTGCAACTTTGCTCTGGGGACCTTGTGTGCTGGTCCTCTGTACAGCCTGAACTCAGGCAGAGCCTGGCTGCCAGAGAACCCAAATCGTCACTCATCCTCATCAAAAAAGCAGCCATACAGGTGAAAAGGAAAGTGTGTGTGTGTGTGTGTGTGTGTGTGTGTGTGTGGCGGGGGGTTGGGGGGGACACTTTGCAACCTAGTTGAGTATCTGGTTAAGGTTAAAACTGTGGTTTTACTTCCCCACTCTGACTGACTTGGGCAGAGCTGCAGAGCCTAACCCCAGGGCCCCGCCACAGCTGACTTGGGTGGAGCTGTGGGGACCCTCAGGGGCCCCCCACAGGAGGAGATATATAGGTCAGAGCCGCCCCACGAGTTCAGTTCAGGCTTTGGATCCGGAATTGCCCTGGACTAGCAGATCTGAGAAAGTTTAAATTTTCCTCCCTCAGAGTGCTGGCTGATCGTTCTGTGCATTCTGCCACAACACAGGTACAGGACTGGGATGCTGGTGAGGGTTCTAAAGGGAAAGGTGGGGATTAGGGAGAAGGCTGAGTGGACGTGAGATGCCTCCACGGTTATGCACTTCAAGCAAGAGCAACGATCACAGCCTTTTGAGGAAGGAAAAGGTGCAAACTGTTCAGAGAGGGCAGCCTCAGCTTTGCGATTGGAGGATGTAAGTCTGTGGCTTCCAGGCTCTTTCTGGCTGAAGAAACTGTTGTTTCTTGAAAATTTAACTATGTTAATCGTCATGGGAGCAGAACCAGAGCAATGCCCAGAAAGCAGCAGGGACAGCCTGAGTCTCCAGGATCAAGGAGCCCTGTATGTGGAAGACCAGCTGCTCACGCACATACTTCTTTCTGGTGGCAAGATTTTCTGTTCTAGTCCTGCCTCAACAAGCCCACCAGTTGGAGACAGTGAGAGGACAGCACGTGCCAAGGCCCTGTGGCAGTTGGCAGCCTGGCTGGTGCGGGCAGAATTTAGAGGGTGAGAGGGTTTTGCTATTTGCTGAGACTAGAGAGGTCAGTGGGAAAAGACTGCCCAGGACTTGAGAGCCAAGTAAGGAATTTGGTATAACCTAAGAGCAATGAGAAACCACAAAAGGACTTTAGGCAGGAGGACAACATTAGGTTTTTTCCTTTTTTTTTTTTTTTTAATCCTCACCCAAGGATATTTTTTCCATTGATTTTTTTGAGAGAATGGAAGAGAGAGAAACATTGATGTGATCTCACACCAATTGGTTGCCTCCTGAAGGAGCCCCAACCAGGGCCTGGGCCAGGGAGGAGCCTGCAACCAAGGTACATACCCTTGACCCGAATCAAACTGGGAGCCTTCAGTCCACAGGCCAACACTGCTTTATCCACTGAGCCAAACCAGCTAGGGCAGTAGTCGGCAAACTGCGGCTCGCGAGCCACATGCGGCTCTTTGGCCCCTTGAGTGTGGCTCTTCCACAAAATAGCGACTTCTGCACATGGGCCACGAAGTTTCAATCGCACTGTACATGCATGCCCGCACGTGGTATTTTGTGGAGGAGCCACACTCAAGCGGCCAAAGAGCCACATGTGGCTCGCGAGCCGCAGTTTGCCGACCACTGAGCTAGGGCAACATTAGATTTTTTCAAAAAGCGATAGGGACATGTGCAGGAGGCAACCTATGGATGTCTCTCTCACATAGATGTCCCTTCTCTCTCTCTCTCTCTCTCTCTCTCTCTCTCTCTCTCTCTCTCTCTCTCTCTCCTTCCCTTCCACACTCTCCAAAAGCAATGGGAAAATATCCTAGGGTGAGGATTTAAAAAAAAAAAAAAGATAGGTCTGGTTGTTCTGTGGGGAATGGACCAGAGGTGGGAAGAGGTGAGAGATGAAACTGCCTGAAGGTGGCCCTCTGTGAGAACAGAAGAGACACTCCTGGGAAATTTTTTGAGGCTGAACCAGCAGGATTTGGAGAAGCCCTAAAAAAGGAGGGGTGGGCAGGGGGAAGGCAGCATCATCAATGACATTCAGGTCAGCTCTGCGGCCAGGCCCTGGGCTTCCCTGCCACCTCCGACCACTTCCAGCACCTGGATAACGTTTGCCAGAGCCTCTGCCCCCATATTGTCCCTGTGACCAAGTCTCTCCACTGACACTGGGAGCTCCTAGAGGACAAGGCTTGACTAATGTGTGCCTGTTTCCCCCTCCCCAGGGCAGGGCAAAGGTGGCCTCGGTGAGGTTAAGGGGAGGACAGGCAAGCCTGATGGCTAACATGTGCTTGGCACGTGGGTGTGAGTGCTCACATGCCCTTGACTGTATAAGGTTCTAGGTGTATCTGTGTATAGCTGGGTGTGTGGTCACCTCAAGGCCATGGCCAGCAGAGCCAGCCTATCTAAGGACTGAAGAACGTTACTTAAAATGTGCTGCCTGGCTTATCTACAGATGGTGCCCGCCTCCTCTGGCTCCACAGCCTATCTCTGTTAGACTAGAGTTGCCCCCGTTCCTGGAATGTTAGACATTTGGTCCCTGAAGGAAAACTAAAAATCCTGAAAAGCTAAATGCTCCCTTCTCATTCCTCTACCAGCAGCTGTTATCCATTTGTCTGGACTTCCTGTCCTTCTTTTCCCCATATTTTTATAGCCCAGCTTTCCGGTGGGGCTATCGAGAGTGGAACACACATGCTGTTATCTATGAAACTCACATTGGTGGCCTGGAAAACAGCACATCCAAGAGTTTCCCCCCACTCAGCTGCAAGAGTAGGTGTGGGGTTGCTGGCCAGCAATGGGGAGTAGAGGGAAGAAAGGGAGCCAGGTTTGAGTTTGGGTGCACAAGTCACCTCGGGCAGAACCCTGGGGAACTCACATTCAGAAGTGGGGCTACCTAGAGAACGCTCAAGTTAGACCCACCCCCAGTACAGCACCTTTGGTGGGCCCTTCCTCCTGGCCAGGGCACTGGGCAACATCAAGTGCATAATTCCTCAAATATACCCAAGCGAGGAGCCCTTCCCCTCGTGGGTAGCACAGGACCTCTAGTCCCTGAGGAAGAGTTTTGCTCACTTTATTTGGGGGAGGTTTCTAGGGTCTCCGGGCCTCAGACTTAGGCCACTGTCCCTGCACTGGTCACTCCTATCACCTGGGAAAGGTTACAAAGATGGAGCAACTCCAGGGGGTGCCAAGGTTCAGAACACAAACTTGAGAGGTTGAGGAAGGAAGGAGTTTGGGCAAGGACCCAGAATCCTCTCAACTTCTGTGATAAGGCACATTCCCCACGTACGGGTGTGAGAGAGGGTGTGGGTGTGTGGGTGGGGGTTCTCGGAGGAGAGAGCTAGGATGAGGGCCTGAGGCTGGAAATGGGGTGGGGCCTGCCAAGCAAGAACGGGAACTTAGCCCAGAGCCACCAGATAAGGCGGTTGTAACCACAAAAACCAAGCTCCAGGCCTCTCCTTAGGACCCATCCTTCTGACCTCAACAAGGCGGGGGGCTTCCACGCTGAGGTAGGAGGGCTCCTGGCCAGCAGGTCAGCCAGCAGCTCTGGGAGGAATGTTGCTGGGACCGGGGCTCTGCTGCCCTGGAAATAACGCGTTTCCTTCCATTCAAACAGAGTACTCTCTGTGCTTCTGCTATGTTGAGTAAATGCTCCCTGACCCTCTCCAGGTGGTGGCCCAGGTCACATCCCCAAAGTCCCTCCATTCGGACGGTGGGGAGGTGTGGCATGTCTGAGGGGAGAGCTCTTTCCTGGGGCTGATTGGGAAGATGGGAGAGGGGGCGTCTCCTGACAGTTCCCAATTCCTGGCTGGACTCCCTGGGGGTAGACACGCAGGCTGGGAGGAAGGGAAGGGAAAGAGAAGGCCAGGGGCAGGGGGCCCCCCCGCCAACCTGAATCCAGGGTCCATGAAGTCAGCCCCTCATGTCCAGAGACTATCTCCTCCCTCGCACTCAACCTCTGTGGCCCAGCGCAGGAAAGCCGGGATCCCAGAACACTGTGACCATAAAGTGGTCCTAGGGGTGCCCAGGGGCCCAGGGACAGGCAGATGGGATGTGATAAGGTTGGGAGAGGTCACAGGGCCGAGGGGCCACTCTCTGGCAGAAGCACTCCAGGCCCTCTCTCTTGAGAGCAAGTTAGGGGCGTGGGGGGGGGTGGGGGGTGGGCAAGGAACCTAGAGAGGCCCCAGCAGAGCAGTGGGTGTGGGAGAGGGGCAGGGCGGGGAGCCTGCACTGGAGGGCACGCGCTGAGGGGGAGGGGGGAGGGGCTCCTTCCGGGCCGGAGGGGAGAGGCAGTGCCGCCCCCTGGCGGCAGCGCTCCGGCATCGCAGATCTCTGCCCACGGGTCGCAAGGTCCTGTGACTTCATCCCCCTCTCGCGAGGCCGCGCCGCTGAGCCGCTGGAGCCGACCGTTGGGACCCCATCGTCGCCCTCGGCCCTTCTCCTGCCTCTCAGGTTCTCGAGACCAGACGCTGCCCGCCTGCCGGGACCTGCGCAGCATGCGGCCCGCGGGCCTCGAGTGTCCCCGCATGCTCTGCCTGTGACCTCTGCTGCGGCTGCTGCTCCTGCTGTTGCTGCTGCCCCAGCCGGTAACCCGCGCCCAGACCAAGCCGGGTGCCCCCGGTGCCCCGATGGCCCTGGGCACCCCAACAGCGCTGGACACCCCCAGCGCCCTTCCCACGCCCGGCACCCCCAGTGCCAAGACTGGGCCCGAGGCCCCCAGCGACTCTACTGCGCCAGGCACCGCTAATGCCCCCACCCTCGCCTGGAACCCCCAGCACCCCGAATCTGCGGGAGCAGGCTCGGGCCCTGATGCGGGACTTCCCACTCGTGGATGGGTGCGTAGGTGCGGTGGGGGCTGAGCTCCCCCTGGGCCGGGGAGGGGGTCCTGAGCATGCAGGGCTAGGGAGGAGGTGCCCTCACCTGGATGTCCTTTCCCTCCTCTCTCACCCCCTCCCTGTCGGGAATGCCCGAGCCCAGGCCTCATAGGGCCCTGGTATCATGTGCGTAACAGTGTGGGGTGGGGAACGCCTCGCTGGCCCAGCCTGGCCACCTGTCCTGCCTGATCTCCAGGCCTAAAGGAGTCCACCCATTTGCCGCTGAGCTGACCCTGCCTTGACCTCCTTCCAGCCACAATGACATGCCTCTGGTCCTGAGGCAGTTTTACCGCAACCAGCTACAGAATGTGAACCTGCACAATTTCACCCGGGGCCAGACCAACCTGGACAGGCTTACAGACGGTCTCGTGGGTGCACAGGTACCACAGGGACACACCAGGCGCCTCTGGCTGCTGGGGAACGTGGGGGGACTGTGGGCCCGAGAGACCACAATACGTTAGTCACATGGCAGCTCAGTTACCAGAGTGACCCCAAAAGTGCCGTGACATCAGTGCTCGGGGCTGCAGGGGCCGTGGTGAACCAGCTGGGTGGGTGTCCAGGTAGCAGGGAACACGCGCTTTATCGCATGTGGTCTCTGGGTCCCCTGGGCGCTGTGTGGGCTGTGGAGGCTTTGGAAGGAGGAGCTCCAAAGCAGGCCCCCCCCCAAGCCGATCCCTGGCCTTCCCCCAGTTCTGGTCAGCCTACGTCCCATGCCAGACCCAGGATCGGGATGCCCTGCGCCTCACCCTGGAGCAAATTGACCTCATCCACCGCATGTGTGCCTCCTATTCTGAGCTGGAGCTTGTGACCACGGTTAAAGGTAGGCAGGCTGGTGGGTGGTGGTAGGGACTTGATGGGGCTACCCCAGCCCCTGAAAGTGACCACCTCACCCACCTGCCCCCAGATCTGAACAGCACCCGGAAGCTGGCTTGCCTCATTGGCGTGGAGGGCGGCCACTCACTGGACAGTAGCCTCTCCGTCTTGCGTACCTTCTACATGCTGGGTGTGCGCTACCTGACCCTCACCCACACCTGCAACACACCCTGGTGAGCACAGTGCAGATGGTCTGGGCCCACGGAGGCAGGGATCTGCCCGAGATACCACTGGGACCCAGACCACACTTTATCCCTGGGATCCGGCTCTGACCCTGGAGTGGGGAGGGGATCTGGGCTCACAGAGCAACTCTGGACCCCCCAGCAGGGTCTTCCTACTACCAGGCACAGCCCAGCGTGGGTTCTTGCTCTTGCTCTACGGGGGTGCCGGGATAGAGGGTTCAGTAGGGCCTCTCGGTTCTTGTGGTCCAATTATGGCCACCAGTCAGACTGCCTCCCGACCATCCTGCAGGGCAGAGAGCTCAGCTAAGGACATCCACCCCTTCTACAACAATGTCAGCGGGCTGACCAGCTTTGGTGAGGTGAGAACCCTGGTTCCATACCCTGCTCCACCTGCACATACACACCCCACCTGTTCCCTACAAATAAATGCACGTACATGTGCACCCCTGATGCCTTCTGCCCAACCTTTCCCTGCAGAAGGTGGTGATGGAAATGAACCGTCTGGGCATGATGGTAGACCTGTCCCACGTCTCAGACGCCGTGGCACGACGGGCCCTGGAAGTGTCACGGGCACCTGTGATCTTCTCCCACTCAGCTGCCCGGGGGGTATGCAAGAATGAACGGAATGTTCCTGATGAGATCCTGCAGCTTCTGGTGAGAGACACCGCCCTGGCCCTTGACCTAAAGCAAGAGGTTTGCAACAGGAACCCTTGAACCTGAGCCCCAGTGCCCTCAACTTTCCTAAACCCTAGGCTGAACATCTGCCCTGAACTCTTGAACCCAACATAGGGTGCTAGGTGGTAAATACTCCTCTGAATCTTGACACCCAGGACTGACCCTCCTCCATTCATACAAAACAGAGAGATGACATTTCCTCTGACCTCCTCTGACCTCAAAGTCATGGTGGAACACCTTCCTCACAGGCGCCCAGCCGGTGAACAGGCAGGTGGTTGTGCTGGGGGAGGGAGGGGCAAGCTGAGTGTCAATTTTCCCACTCGTGCAGAAGAAGAATGGTGGCATCGTGATGGTGTCCTTGTCCGTGGGCGTGCTGGAGTGCGACCCGTTGGCCAACGTGTCCACTGTGGCAGGTGAGCCCCACCTGAGCTCTCTGAGCAGCTCTGATTTGGACCTAAAGCTTTTCTGGGGACCCTCAGAACAACCAATGCATTTGACCCATCCATTGGCGGTAGGCACAGACCCCCAAAACTGAAACACGCACAGTACGCAGCACCTTGGTGCCATTACAGCTAGAGCCACAGAGTGGATAGTGCAATACTGTCGGGTATAAGGGAGGCAGCTATACATAAAGCCTGGGTGTCTCCGTAGGGGCTCCCAAAATGCCCTGCCCCTGCCTCTGGCCAAGGGACTGGGCAGCCCCTTAGGTCTCTGTGGTGTTTGTCCCTCTCCCATCTTTCACATCCATGGAAAGGAGCACCCATAGGTGCTCAAGGAGATGTGAGGCAGGGGGAATCCTGATGTGAAATGGCCCAAACTGGTAGCGCTGGAACTAGAAACTTGAAGTCCAGTCTAGAGACAGCTGGGATCACATCAGGTCAAAAGCTCAGGGCTCTCAAGTTGGCACACTGGGGGCCAAGCCATGAAGTAATTGGCCTGCATGGCCTACAGGCTGCAAAAAGAGGAATCAGCAGAGTCCAGTCCCCACCCCCCACCCCTGCCCTGGAAGCCCACATTGCTGACTCTCCATCCCCCAGATCACTTCGACTACATCAGGGCAGTCATTGGATCCGAGTTCATTGGTATTGGCGGCGATTATGATGGGACCAGGAGGTGAGTGCTTCCCTGTGGCTAGTCAGGAGCTAGCTGTGCGGCAGTGGGGCCTTCGCAGACTCCGCGTCCACCACAGCATGGTCCTCATGGCCTTTAGCCCTTGACCACAGGTCTGCTGGCCCACTTGGCATCTCCCCTCCTAGGAACTGTTTCCTCGACTTTCTTGTCTGACTGTGGCCCATTGGCCCCACTCTAAGTCATCATATTTGGCCAAGCCACCCGACAGCTCATCTGCCTAGCACAGTGATGGCGAACCTATGGCACGTGTGTCAGAGGTGACACACAAACTCATTTTTTTCATTGATTTTTCTTTGTTAAATGGCATTTAAATATATAAAATAAATATCAAAAATGTAAACATTTGGTTGCAAATATCAAAAAATTTCTATATGTGACACGGCACCAGAGTTAAGTTAGGGTTTTTCAAAATGCTGACACGCCGAGCTCAAAAGGTCCACCATCACTGAGTCCTAGCATGTGCACCCACCCCCCAGTGCCAGCAGACCCACTGCCTCTGAGCAGACTTTTAGCAAAGTCTGGTACAGGTTGAACATAATCTCTGCTTGCAGCTGGGTCTGTGCATGCAAGGGTTCAACCCAGTTATTTTTTTTTAATATATTTTTATTTCAGAAAGGAAGGGAGAGGGAGAGAGAAACATCAATGATGAGAGAGAATCAAATGATCAGCTGCCTCCTGCACGCCCCCCAATGGGGATCGAGCCCACAACCTGAACATGTGCCCTGACGGGGAATCAAACCGTGACCTCCTAGTTCATAGGTCGGTGCTCAACCACTGAACCACACCAGCCAGACTCAATCCAGTTCTTAAAAAGCTCTTCTTTTTATACATAGAGGAAGAATTTGCATTCAGTGAAAGGCATAGATCTTAATACAATTCAAATGAGTTTTGACTAATATTCAAGGAAGTTTTGATTCTGAAAAATGAAGAGTAGGGGGTGAATCATTTACTCTCTCCCAGTCTCCATTTCCCGTATCTGACCGGGGCTGGGGTTCAATGGATCCTGAACACATAGGGCTGTGGTTCTGAGTCAGGACCAGGGAACAGATATGGGGCCCACCAACTGGTCGCCTGGCGGCCATACAGTTTCCCTCAGGGACTGGAAGACGTGTCCACATATCCAGTACTGATAGAGGAGTTGCTGAGCCGTGGCTGGAATGAGGAAGAGCTCCAGGGTGTCCTTCGAGGAAATCTGTTGCGGGTCTTCAGACAGGTGGAGCAGGTAGGTGTGCTGGGCTGGGCGAAAGCATCGCTCGGGAGGCTGAGCAGGTTGGGGGAAGCTGTGGGAGCTGCCTCACCACCCACTGCTGCCTCCAGGTTCGGGAGGAAAACAAGGGGCAGAGGCCCTTTGAGGATGAGTTCCCAGATGAGCAGCTGGGCAGCTCTTGCCGCTCGGTCCTCCCGAGGCTGCATCAGAGACATTATATGGCTCCAGACCAGAAACTGATTGAGACTCCTTCGCATTGGAAACCGAAGTTGTCATCTAAGAAGTCATTCTCAAAATCATCCCCCCACATTGCCCCAAGCCTCACAATTATTGCTTCCTTCCCAGCCGTCGTTCTGTGGCTCTGGTGACCTAGTTCTTCCTGTCAGATGTCACTTTGGCAGCTGTGGACACCCCACAAAGTTGCCCCTTTGTGCAGGCACAAATATTTCCTGAAAATAAATATTTTAGACTGGAACCAGGAATGAGTGTCCTTCTCTGGGGTGGGTCCTAAGACTGGTGGTTGGTGGGGGACCCTGCTGTTCAGCCACCAGTTACTCAAGGAAGACATGCTGGTCGCGGCTTGCGGAAACCCAGGCGACTGGGCTCAGCACTGGAAGAAGACAGTGGGTGGCTCTGGCTGCATGAGGGTGGCTTCCCTCTGGGTCGCTCACCTCAATCCCCATCCTGACCCACTGACCACCATTTGACGATCTTTCAGAGAATCTGAGTTCACATTCCCAAGTAGAGAACCTGCATGGATCACAAATGACCTTTGTTCCTATTTGGACAGAGCCCTCCAATGGCTGGACTGTCCTGGATGTGGGGCCACACCTCCCTGACCCCCAGAGACTTCCTCTCTGAGAGGCACAGGCTACTTAAAGACAATCACCCCATCTAACCCCCAGGCCAGTTAATAATAATAAACATGATAATAGGTAATGGCTAATAAAAATGATAATACTAATAGTCTATGCATATCCCATGATGAAGCAATTTCACCCAAGGTATATATCCAAGGTATATATCCATACATTCCCCCATAGGCATATAAAATAATATTTACAGCAGTGCTATTCATAATAGTCCCAAACTGTGCATTTCAAAGTCAACTTCAAGAAGGCAAAGACAAAAGATTATCTTAAAAGCAGTCATATTTTTTAAATCATATTAACTTGAGGAACAACAATACAACTGAATTTTCAATAGAAATAATGGGGCAGTGCCCTTGGCAGCCCCCCGGATCTGTCTCTTGCTTCAACAGTGCTAGGACAGAACATACTCAGGGACACCCCTTTTCCAGTCTCCAACCACCCTCCCTCCAACCTGTTTTCCACTCACCACCTTTGGAACCACCTTGGCCATCCTCAGCCTCCAAGACCAGCAAATACCATTGTGTGTGTGTGTGTGTGTGTGTGTGTGTGTGTGTGTGTGTGTGTGTGTGATTTTAGAGAGAGGAAGGGGGGAGAGAGAGAACAGCAAACATTGATTTGAGAGAGATATCATCGGTTGCCTTCCATACAACTGGGTTCTAATTCCTGGTCTGTGCCCTGACCAGGAATTAAACCCGCCACCTTTCAGTGTACAAGATGCTCCAACCAATTGAGCCACAATAGCCAGGGCAGCAAACACCATTTTTGGACCATAACTCCTTATTGCTGAACAACCATGAGCCCCCTAATTCGTCAGAATTATTCCACCGAGGTGGAGGCTGCCCTCAGCTGCCTGGTCAAGCTGCATCTGCGGGCCTCCTACACCTACCTCTCTCTGGGCTTCTATTTTGACCACTACAGTGTGGCTCTGGAGGGTGGGGCCACTTCCTCAAGATGTCAGAGGAGAAGTGCAAGGGCACCCAGCATCTGTTAAAGATGCAAAACCAGCATGGTGGCCGAATACATTTCCAGGACGTGCTGAAGCCTTCCCAAGATAAGTGGGGTAAAACTCAGGATGTCATGGAAGCTGCCATGGTCATGGAAAAGCACCTGAACCAGGCCCTTTTGGATCTGCACACCCTGGTTCTACCTTCACAGAACCTCATCTCTCTGACTTCCTGGAAAACCACATCTTGGATGAGGAAGTGAAACTCATCAAGAAGATGGGCGACGATCTGACTAATCTCTGAAGGCCGTCCCGTCCCCAGGCTGGGCTGAGTGAGGATCTCTTCAAGAGGCTCACCCTCAAGCAGACGAGGAGCCTTCGGAGCCCAGAGGCCTTTGAGGGGCCTCTCTGTATTCCTCTGGTGTCTAGCTTTTGCTGACCTCCCTGAAACCATGAAAATCCTCACTTGAGGATATGTTTTTATTGATTTTTAGAGAGAGGAAAGGAGAGAGAGAAAAACATTGATCGGTTTTCTGTGGATACCAGGGATAGAACCCACAACCTAAGTATGTGCTCTAACTAGGAATCGAATCTGAACCCTTTTGTGTACAGGACAATGCTCCAACTAACCAAGCAAACTGGCCAGGGCCTGCAAAGCATCTTTTTAACCACCGTGGAGTCCTCTCCCATGCATTGAACCAAATGGAAACAATAAAGTTATTTTTTTTGGGGGGTGGGGAGGAATAATGGACATCTTTACACAGTGGAATATCTTTAACCTGCTGAATAAAAGTAACTACTACTGTTGAATTCTGTGAAGTGAAATATTCTTCAAAAGTGAAGGGAAGCCCTGGCTGGTTTGGCTCAGTGGATAGAGCGTCAGCCTGTGGATTGAAGGGTCCCAGGTTCAATTCCGGCTAAGGGCATGTACCTTGGTTGCGGGCACATCTCCAGTGGGAGGTGTGCAGGAGGCAGCTAGTCGATGTTTCTCTCTCATTGATGTTTCCGGCTCTCTGTCCCTCTCCCTTCCTCTCTGTGAAAAATCAATAAAATATATATAAAAGAAAAAAAAGAAAAATCTCTTCTTTATAAAAAAAAAGTGAAGGGAAATAAATACCTTTTTAGACAAATAAATGTGGAGAAAGAAATTGGAAATGTATAAATCACCTAATGAGAATATCAGTTATTATGGGAAAAGTGCACATCAAATAGAAATTAAGAAGGTCATAGGTGCCCTAATTTCACATTTGAAATGGAGATACAAATACTTAAAGTATCTTTAGATTTTGAATTTTTTTAAAAAAATCCTCACCTGAGGATATTTTCCTATTGATTTTTAGAGAGAGTGGAAGAAAGAGGGAAAGACAGAGAGAAATACTGATGTGAGAGAAACACATCGATTGGTTGCCTCCTGCACATCCCCTCACCAGGGCCCGGGCTGGGGAGGAGCCTACAACCCAACCGAGGTACATGTCCTGGACTGGGTCCCTCCCAGTTTCCCCCCTGGCCCACTCCCTTCGTCTGTCGTCCCTATCAGAAGCCCAGACAGAGGGATCCGGGTGGAGGGAGCCCACGATGCGTCGCCAGAGGGCGCTCGCGGCCGAGGCCTGCCTGGCCCATTGGGGTGCTCTCCCAGTTGGGAGCAGGAGGGCCGTGGTGCCCCCTGGCGGCCACGCGGTGCGACGGCGCTCCGGATCCCTGGAAGTCTTCCCAGCGTCTTGACCCTCCTGCTCTCAAAGCCGCGCCGCTGAGTCATCTAAGTCGACGGTCGGCTGACGGTCTGCCTCTCTCAGGCTTTCAAAACCAGCCCTTGCCCGCCTGCCCGCCTGTGCAGCATGCGGCCCGCGGACCTCGAGTGTCCCCGCGTGCTCGGCTGGCGGCCTCTGCCGTGTCTGCTGCTCTTGCTGTTGCTGTCGCTGCTGCTGAAGCCAGTGACCCGCTCTCGGACCATTGCGGGCGCCCCCAGCGCCAAGACCATGCCCGACGTCCCCAGTGCCCCAACCACGCCAAGCACCCCCAGAGCCCTGAGACTGCGGGAGCACGCGCAGGCCCTGATGCGGGACTTCCGGCTGGTGGATGGGTGTGTAGATGCCGCGTGGGGACGGTGGGGGCTGAACTCACCCCTAGGCAGGGGAGGGGATCCTGCGCGTGCAGGGCTAGTGAGGAGGCGCCCTCACACTCCCCTGGATACACTCTCTCCATCATCATTCATGGGCCCTTTCTCCCCATTATCCCGTTTCTGGTGGAACCCAAGCTGAGCCTCCAGAGGTCTCCCTATTGTTTGCCTGTGTGAGGTGGGAAGGAGGAGTGGGACAGGGCCGGTCCAGGCATGTTGACATGTCTTGCCTGACCTGAGGCCATGTCCGCACTCTAACCTTATCTTGACACCCTCAGCCACAACCATCTGCCCCAGCTCCTGAGACGGCTTTTCCAGAACAGGCTACAAGATGTTAACCTGCGCAACTTCAGTCGTGGCCAGACCAGCCTGGACAAGCTTATGGATGGCCTTGTGGGTGCACAGGTACCACAGGGACACACAGGGGGCCACAGCATGGCTGCTGGGGAATGTGGAGGCCACAGGAACCTGGGTAGGCAGTCCTCTGGTGACTGGGTATCATAGGACACAATGTGTCATCAGGTGGCTGCTGGGGAGCGTGGGGATGTTGGAGGCCAAGACAGCCTGGCCACATAGATCCCTAGGTTCTGTGGAGACACACAGAAAATGATCAGAAAATCCCTGGTGATTGTGGGAGGTGCCGAGACCACAAAGGACATGGTGAGTTGGCCTTGGGGCATTCACACAGCACACGGACAAACAGCAGGCAAGGATAATGTCTTGAGCCCACAGTTTGGCTGCTGGCAGCAAGCTGAATGGTTGTCAAGGTGCCATGGGTCGGCCTCACTTAGGCCACTGACCCTAATGAGTACCTTGGGGGCTGAGGAGGAGTGGCAGGCCAAAGGTCTGACCCCATTCTGGACCCTTGGGCCTACTCTTAGTTCTGGTCAGCCTACGTCCCTTGCCAGACCCAGGGACAGGATGCCATACGCCTCACCCTGGAGCAGATTGACCTCATTCATCGCATGTGTGCTTCCTACGCTGAACTGGAGCTTGTGACCTCAGTCAAAGGTAGGCTATCAAATGGGGGGAGGGGTTTGGGGATATTCAGGGCTTCCTCTGGTGCGTCTGGCCCTGGTTCCGGACCACTTGATCATCCACCCTCTTCTAGATCTGAACAGTACTCAAAAGCTGGCCTGCCTCATTGGTGTGGAGGGTGGTCACTCACTGGACAGCAGCCTCTCTGTTCTGCGTAGTTTCTATCTGCTGGGAGTGCGCTACCTGACACTCACCTTCACCTGCAACACGCCCTGGTGAGTGTAGTGGAATGATAGACAGGATGGCGGGGAAACTGCCAGAGAGGTGAGGACAGAGGTGTCCAGAGGGAGGCTGGACTGCCGGCAGGTCCCTCACACTCCCAGATAGCAGCTGGCCTACGTCCTTACCCTGCTCTGGAGGTGGGCTGCATGAACAGAGGGATTGCAGAGTCCCCAGGCTCTGATGGCCAAGGTGTGGCCCACTAGATTGCCCTCCACTGGCTGTTCTGCAGGGCAGAGAGTTCCATCAAGTTTGAAGACCACTTCTACACCAACGTCAGTGGGCTGACAAGCTTCGGTGAGGTGAGGACTCCTGTTCCCTACCCGAACCCACCTGTTCCCTATAGATATGTGCACACGTGCATCTATGACACACACACCCCCAAATAAAATATTTGTCCCATCCTAGCTGGTTTGGCTTAGTGGATAGAGGAAAGACCTGCAGACCAAAGGGTCCCAAGTTCGATTCCAGTCAAGGGCACATACTTCGGTTGCAGGCTCCTCCCGGGCCTGGGCCTTGGTCGGGGCTTGTTCAGGAGGCAACCAATCGATGTGTTTTTCTCACTTCGATGTTTCTGTCTTTCCCTTTCTCTTTCACTCTCCTTAAAAATCAGTGGAGAAATATCCTAGGGTGAGGATTAACAAACAAATAAACAAACAAAAAATTTGTCCCTGCAGAAGGTGGTAGGGGAAATGAATCGCCTGGGCATGATGGTGGACTTGTCCCATGCGTCAGACGCCTTGGTGCAACAAGTGCTGAAGGTATCAAGGGCTCCTGTGATCTTCTCACACTCAGCTGCCAGGGCTGTGTGCAACCATTTCCTGAATGTCCCAGATGACATCCTGCAACTTCTTGTGAGTGGCCACCGCCGCCCTCAAACCAGGGCTAAGCATGCTTCATACAAAGATTCTTGACCCTGAACAAAGCTACCAGCCCAGGCCTCACTTTTGGACTCAAGGCTGGTTAACCCTCCCCATCTCTGAAACTCAAGTCCAAATCAGTTCCACCCAGGGACCCACAAACCCAGAGGAGAAGTGTCTTCCAATCTCTGAAGGCAGGACTGAGTATGGTCCTAATAGGAGGGCCCTCCAGGGGTGGGGCAGGTCATCAGGACAGAAGGGCCAAGCTGAGTATCCATTTGTTTATCCCTGTAGAAAAAGAATGGTGGCATTGTGATGGTGACGCTGTCCATGGGGATTTTACAGTGCAACCTGTTTGCTAATGTGTCCACTGTGGCAGGTAAGCCCCACCTCAACTCCTTGCGCAGTTCTAGCTTGGGTCTGTGGCCACCGGGGTCCTCAGGACAGCTCCAGCGAGCTAGCACACCTGTTGGGCAATGGGCAGACCTTGGGAAGTATATACAGCTCTTCACGGCCACCTGATCTGGGCCCACAGTCAATGCTGATGGGTTTGGGCAAGCATCTGCCTCTGCTTCTGCGTCTCACTTTTACTCCCACATCTCTGGACAGGACAGGCAGGCAGACCCCAACCAGGCTCTCAAGGAACCCAGAGGCAGGGTGGCTTCTGGGCAGGAGAAGATCCAAAGAGGTGGCTCTGAAGTTCACTCTAGGTCCAGTGTCCAGCTTGTGGCCACTTCAGAACTCACAACTGGCTAGGAGCTCTGTAGAGTCAGCTGCCATGGCCTGGAGTACTATGGGCAGGGTGGTTGGCCAGGGCTGAGCTTCACCAGACCAGGGCAGGGCTGTCCACCACTAACCGCCCCAGGGCTGATCCCAGGGTCTAACTCAGCCCAGTGCTGCCCACCACCAACCTCCACCCTCTAGATCACTTTGACCACATCAAGGCAGTCATTGGATCTGAGTTCATCGGGATTGGTGGGAATTATGACGGGTCTGGCCGGTGAGTGTTTCCCTGGGCTTTTTTTCTTGGGCTGGGATAGAGGAGGGAATTATAGTTCCCCATCCTGTGGTCCTCCCATCTTTCAAACCACAACCACAGGCTCTTGTCTTCCAGACAATTTTATATTTCCCCACTCTCAGGGCCTGTGTCCTGGGCTTTCCCTGTTCCTTCTGTGGTCCACTGGACCCACCGCCACTCGAGGTCATCACCTCCTACAGGCAGAGCTCATCTGCCTGCACAAACTCCGGTCCCAACCCAGCAGGTCTGTTGTGGGCTGATCATCTGTTCAGTGGGTAGATGCTACTTAAGCCTAGTCTTCAAGGAGCTTCCAAAGTGGCGTTCAGTAGACTAAAGAACAATGGCCTTCAGTTTCCCATGTGACTGGGGCTGTTGGGACAATGGCCGTAGACAAGGATCAGGGCCATGGTCCCACAGCTGGCTGGCTGCTGTTTGCACAGGTTCCCTCGGGAGCTGGAGAATGTATCCACATACCCGGTTCTGATAGAAGAGTTACTGAGGCGTGGCTGGAGTGAGAAAGAGCTCCAGGGTGTCCTTCGTGGAAATCTGCTACGGGTCTTCAGACGAGTGGAACAGGTATCATGCTGGGCTGAGCAAAAGGATGGTTCCGTGGTGTGCAGGTGAGGGGTGCACTGGGGGAGCCACTGACTGCTGGCTCCCACCCGCAGGTGAGAGATGAAAACAGTGGCCAGAACCCTGCAGAGGATGAGTTTCCAGACAGGCAGGTGGGCAGGTCCTGCCACTCCCACCTCGTGACTCAGCATGAACACCTGACCACACACCTGGATGTGGCCAAGTGGCCAAGCAATCATATTCTCCAGAGTCCCCCAAAAGCCTCCCCACACCTTGTCCTAGGCTTCATGGCTGCTGCCACCTTCTCAATCCTTATCCTGTGGCTCTGGTGACCTGGTCAGCTCCCCAGAGGTCACCTTAGGAGTGTCACAAAGTCCCCCTCCTAGTCATCCAGGCACAAGCATATGCTAAGAATAAACATTTTAGGCATGGAACCAGGTGTGAGTGTCCTTCCTCTTTCACATGGGAGGGGGCGATCCAGACTTCATTCCTTTTTATGGATGAACTAGAAGCCCATTGCACGAAGATTCCCGCAATAGGCCTTCCTTCCCCTGGCTGCCGGCACCGGTTTTCCTCCGGCACCCAGGACCCAGGCCTTTGGTCCGGCTGCAGCGAGGCTTGGCTCTTCAGTCTTCAGTCTTCAGTCTTCAGTCTGGCCAGAGCCTTCAGTCTTCACTCCATGCTTGCGTATGCAAATTAACCACCATCTTTGTTGGGTTAATTTGCATACTCATCCGATTGGCTGGTGGGTGTAGCGGAGTGACACCAATTTGCACATACACACACAATCCCTGGTACATAGAGATCACAGTTTGTTACCCATTCATCTGTTGATGGAAACTTGGGTTGCCTCCACCTTTTGGCGATACAATGAACATTGGCATACAGGTATCAAATATGTGAGCTCCAGGAATTATTCAGCCCTGCTATCAATTCCTTTGGGCACATGCCTAGGATGAAATTGCTGAACCATAGGGCAATTCTAGGTTTAGCTTTTTGCAAAACCACCACACTGTTTTCAAAAGCAGCTGTACCATTTTAAATCCCCACTCAGCAATGTACAAGGGTTTCAATTTCTCCACATCCTCCCCAGCACTTATCTTGCATTTTTTGTGATAATAGCTAACCTAAAGGGTGTGAAATGATATCTTGTCACCAATCTCACATTGTGGTTTTGGTTTGCATTTATCTAATGACTAAATGATGTGGAGCATCTTTTCCTGGGTACAGTATATCCATAAGCTCCAAGTCAGTGCTCTTTCTCAGCTCTCTGAAGCCATTTTGGACTGGCTTGGGAGGTCATCCTGTTCTCCCCAGAAAGTCTTATTATGCGAGTAATAAAGTTTCTACATCCTCTTGGAGTCCATGTAGCCTTATCAGTCTTGACATCTGACCCAAATTTGGGGGAGGATGGGTCTATCCGCTTCTAGGGGTTGACCTCAAAGCTTTGTCAGGACTATTATTTCATCTCTTGCTAATTTAGCCTGACTCCTAAGGCAATGCTCTTCTGAGGAGTCTAGCTAATGGCCCATATATTGAAAGGTCTTTCACTCTCACTGGCAGGAACACAAATATGTGAGCTCCAGGAATTATTCAGCCGACATCTTTCCAGTGGTTCTTTCTCTGGTCTTATATAAACTTCTTCGTATGTGTGTACAGATCAATCCTCTGAACGACTCAAGGGTTGACCCTCTGTAGATCTCCAGGTCTCTCTCTTTGTGTAGCTTCCTCCTCGATGGTATTCTGTCCTGCAGATTCTAGCTGCTTTGGCCTTCTCAAATGCAGGGCTTATTTTTCTTTCTTTTTTTAAATATATTTTTTATTGATTTTAGAGAGGAAGGGAGAGGGAGAGATAGAAACATCAATGATGAGAGAGAATCATTGATTGGCTGCCTCCTGCACACCCCCCACTGGGGATCCAGCCCATAACCCTTGACTGGAATCAAACCCGGGACCTTTCAGTTTGCAGGCTGACGCTCTATCCACTGAGCCAAACCGGCTAGGGAATTTTCTTTCTTCTTTTAGAAAAAATATATTTTTATTTATTTCAAAGAGGAAGGGAGAAAGAGAGAGAGAGAGAGAGAGAGATACAAACATCGATGAGAGAGAATTATTGAGCCTGCAACGTGGGCATGTTCCCTGACCAGGAATAGAACTGTGACTTCCTGGTTCATAGGTCGATGCTCAACCACTGGGCCATACTGGCTGGGCTATTTTTCTCCTTAATTCAGCAGGACCACGAGGTTCTGAGTTGAGGTTCCCCCCCTTCCTCCCACTCCCACACTATGGAAGTTATCTCTAGGCAATAAGCTAATACAATCATAGGACTCACATCATTTATTTCTCTTTCATCTGGGATCACAGTCCTATATCACCTATTGTCTATTGTCTGAAAACCATTGTTTTATACAGTTCTATTTAATTTACACAGAAAGGTACATTTGGCCCCTATTATGCCATCATGGTTGGAAGCAGTTCTATTGAGGTATTCCTCACAACCAATAATCAATTTTTGTAAGTGTTCCAAGTATACTTGGCAAAAAATATGGATATAGATGTCCATTAGGTTAAGTTCATTAACTGTGTTAAAATCTTTTATAGCCTTGCTGGGTTTTTTCTTCACTTATTTGTAACCGTGACAGTTGTGTTGAAATCTTCTATTGTGCTGGTGTATTTATCAGTTCTCCCTATATGTCTAACAATTTGTTTTTATTTAAATTAAACAAATTTCAATAAAATTTGCTCAGTGGTTGAGCATTGACCTTTGAACCAGGAGGTCAAGATCCAATTCCCGATCAAGGCACATACCCAAGGTTGTGGGCTTGATCCCCAGTGGGGGCAGGGGGGGGGGGCGTGCAGAAGGCAGCCGATCAATGATTCTCTCTCATCATTAATGTTTCTATCTCTCTCTCCCTCTCTTCCTGTCTGAAATCAATTTTTTTTCAAAAAGAAACGAACGTGCCATAAAATTAACCATTTTAAAATGAATAATTCAGTGGCATTTAGTACACTGACAATGTTGTGTAACCACCATCATTGTCTAGTTCTAAAACATTATCATCACCCTAAAAGAAAACCTTATATCCATTAAGCAGTTACTCCTCAGCCCCTCACTCCCCCTAATCACCAATTGTTTTTTCTTTCTTCTTTTGGGAGAATTCCTTAATTTGGTCTTTCCAACTTTCTAATTCATCCTCAATGATAACTTTCTGCTATTAGATCACCTATTGTATTCTTTGTTTCAGATATTATTGCAGTAATTTTTATACCTGGTCCCATATTTCTTTGATACTTCTCCCATCCAGAGATGGGGACTGTACCTTCCAATCCCCTGTTAAATCTAGACTTTGTAACTGCTTGACCAGTAAAATACGAAGAAGTGATGTAGTGCCTGTTTCCAGGCCTAGGCCTGGAGAAACTGTCAGCGTCTACTCCCTGCTTCTTGGGATGCTTACCCAGGGACTGCTGCCACTATCCTGTGGAGAAGCCACGCAGCCCACGGACAGGTCACATGCAGAGGACCCAGTGCTCTGGTCCACAGTCTCACTGAGCTCTTTGCCTACAGCCAGTCACAACTTGCTAGTCATGTGAGTGAGGCATCTTGGGAGTAAATCCTCTGGTCCCAACTGATGCCAGAGAGCTTTACTCAAATTGAAGCTTTGTGAGCAAATTAATGTTTTTGTTGATAGTTGTTTTAAGCCACTATGTTTTGGGGTAATTTGTTACATAGTAATAGATCACTGGAACAGTTATATTTTCCATATCTAATAGTTCTGCTTATTCTTTTTTATATACTAGTATATTCTTGTTTCATATTGCTAATATTCTCCCTTATCTTTTGTAATATTTTTTTTCTTTTTCTTTCTTTTTTTGATCAGTGTGTTCTAATAATTTTCCTGATAGATGTTTTCTTTTGAAATGTCTGTGCTTTCTTTTTGCCTGTGAGCTTATTTTTGCCTGTGAGTACCCTGATGGTGCAGACTACTTGGTCAGTCAACGAATGGTATGGGGGAAGTGGTATCCTAGCCACAGAATTCCCCAGAGCTAAGGTTGTCTGTTGGGCTTCAGTGGCCTATCTCTCCCACACAGCATCTGACCCCACCCCTGAGGAGAGAGGCCGTGTGTGTGATGGCAGGGTGGGAGACACACTGCTGAGAACATGTGTCTGGCCAAATTACAAACCCCAGAGGTTGGTTCTCTTGTTAAAGGCTTGTATTACACCCTAGCATGCACCCTGGGGCCAAGGACTGAGGATACCAAAGTAACAAGACCAAAAGGGTCCTGCCCTTGTGAAATCCACAATCTAGTGGGCGTGGAAAACATTAAACAAAGATCCCCACAGGGCCTTTCTCCCAGAAGTGGGTACTATGAAGGGAAAGTGTCTCAGGGGAACACAAGCCAGGGAGGACGAGGTAGGGTGTCAGGATCTGTGCCTGAGAAGTCTTCTGGGGAGGAGGTGGTGCTGCAGGCTGAGAACTCCGCCATATGGAGGAGCTTGGTCAGTGAGGGTGGGGACAGAGGGTTGAAAGGCATCCTGTCCGAGTGAACAGCAAGTGATTTGCAGAAACTCCCTGAGTTTGAGGAAGTGAAAGACAGAAGGGTTGAAGCTGGGCAGGAGGATGGGGAGAGGTGCAGCTGGAGAGGTTGGGGGTCAGATGAAGCAGGGACTTGTGGGCCAAGAAGTGACTGGGCTTTCTCTTCAGAAGAGGCGGCTCTAGCCCTGGCCGGTGTGGCACAGCACGGTTGGCTGGTTGTTGTCCCATGTACCTAAACGTCACTGATTCGTGTTCCTGTTGGGGTATATGCCCGGGTTGCAGGCTCTGTCCCAGTGGGAGGCTGCAGGAGGCTGCTGAGAGATGTCTCTCTCTCCTTTTCCCTTCCTTTCTCTCTAAAATCAATTAAAAAATAAAAATAAATTTAAAAAGAGGTGGCTTACCATGAGCGGGGGAGAGAGCAAGAAGTCCATTTGGAAGGCTGCTACTATGGCCAACTGAAGGCAGCATGAGGGGACAGGAAGTTAAATGGACAAACCCTGGCTGGGAAGACTGGGATAGGGGCCAGAACGGTGGTCAGCTCAGAGGTCCTCTGGCAAGGCCCAGGGACTCTGACTCCTGATTCTGCCCCAGAGCTGGAGGCTGGGAAGAGGAGGCAGTCAGAGGGCGCAGTCAGAGGTTGGTTGGGAAGATACACCTAATTCTGATGTTCTAAAGCCCCGTGAGCCATAAAGGGGAGGAAAATGGAGATAGATGAGGAAGATGGGCTCTGGGGTTTTCTGATAGAGAACGGCTGGAAGGACACCTAGAAAGATAAAGATGTCAAAGTAAAGCCAACTGTGTGAGTTATCTGAAGCAGTATTGTGGAAAGTGAAAGAAAAGTTAAAGGCAAGTAAGTAAACCATTTGGGTAAAGGAACCCCCAGAAAGTGAGACAGTAAAATTAAGGTGAAAGAATTTGACTAAATAATAGAATGTAGCCTCCCAAAGGGGCAAAAGGAGCGGGGCCCGGGGGATCTGTGTCCTTCCTGTGGATGAGGCAGCAGCCGCTGGGAAAGGGGCCAGGATCCCTGCTGCCTCCACCTGGGGAGAGGGGAAGCCGGGAAGGGATGACCTTCGCAGGGACTGAGTTTCCAGGGACTCAGAGGAGAGGTGGGAAACCGCGTTGAGGGAAATGGATAGGGGAATGAATACCGAGGAAAGGCGGGAGTCCCTGGGCAGGACTGGGAGGGCCTCTGCGATCCTAGGCCCGTCCTGCTGATCCCTCCGTCCCTGAGAAATGTCGCTGAGAGTTTACTAGGCACAGAGCGCAGAGCCAGTGCACCCCGCACCCCAGCTCGCGTTGTCCTCAGGCAACCCCAAGAGGTGGACGCGTATTCCCCCTTCTAACAAGTACCACATCTGGGGCTCAGAGAGGGCGGTTCCTCGCCCAAGGTCACACAGCAATCGGGCCCTCCCCAAGGCCTGAAGCTACTGGAAATCCTCCCTCCAGAGGGGCTTCGCCACTCCTGGGCCCCCTAGGGGAGGAGCTGGCCCAGCCCCTCCTGCTCCCCGCCCCCGAGGGGCGGCCCGGGGGGCGGGCGGAGGAAGTGAGCGCAGCGGGGAGGAATGCGCTCGGGCGGGGTGCGCCGGCCCGGAGCGGCGGGGACAGCTGGGCAGGCAGCCGGGGCGGCGGGAGAGGCAGGGCGGCGGGCGTGCGATGCCTCACTTCACCGTGGTGCCGGTGGACGGGCCGCGGCGCGGCGACTATGACAACCTCGAGGGGCTCAGTTGGGTGGACTACGGGGAGCGCGTGGAGCGGGATGACTCTGACGGTGAGGGCGCGCCCGGATGGGGCCTTGGCGGGGGCCGGGAGGGGAGCGGACCACGCGGGCCCGCGCTCACGCAGACACTTGGCCCGATCGCGCACACGTCGATGCGGGTCCAACTTTTCTTAGTCGGCGCCGCCCGCCGCCCGCCGCCGCCGCCAGTCCCTCGCTCCGCGAGCGCAGACACGATTTTCCTGGGCCCCGGCCCGCCCGCTGTCGGGACGCCCTCCCCACCCCAGCTCCTCCCTTGCTGGCCACGGGCGGGGGCTGCAGACGTGGCCGACTAACAAGAGGCTAGGCCTTCGGGGCCCGAGGCGCGTGAATAACGGCGAGGAGCCTCCATCTCTGGCTCTTCCTAGCTGGGATCGCCGCTGCCCGCGCCCCCATCCCTTCACCTTCTGTGGTCGCCTCCAGCCTCTTCTCGCTTCGCCTCCCCGTTTGTGCTCAGCGCCTCTGACACTGAGACGCCCCTGCCCTCCGCCGTCCCTGTGCCTCCCTGAACTCGGCCTGCGGGACAGGGGTGTGCCTGCGCAGGGGGCCTGTCCCTCACTGCCTGTGAGTGCACTTGTGCGGACCCCGCTTAGATCTGCAGGTACAGCGGGCATCCGGGGAGCCCTCACCCGGAACCAGGCTGGTCTAGGTGCTTTACGTGAGTTAACTCGCTTCATCCGACCACTTTCCCCTCCACGGGATCGGTCCTGTTACTCGCACTTAGGAAGGAGTGACTGAGACAGAGCCGTTACACAATTTGCACCAGGGGATTCAAACCCGGAGTTGGGGCCGCCAGCTCCCTAACTCTTAGCCTCGGTATTAGAACTGGGCCTGAGGTGAGCCCCTCCCAGGTGCCTGCCTCTCCATTTGCTTCCCGGAGGCCCCCAGATGGCTGTCCTTGCCAGGGCCCACCCTTGGAGCATGAACACTGCTGGGAACATGTGTCTGCATGTATAGTGGCATATCCATGTGTCATTATGGTTGTGCAAGTGTGTAGCTGTGTGGCATCACAGGGTGGAGGCAGGGCCAGGGTAGCACATTCTCAGGACCACTTTCCTGCAGGGGTGTCAGATATGACTGATGACAAATGCCTGTGTCTGTGACCGACCATATGGAGGTATGCAGAGAACATGTGTGTTGGTGGCATGTGTTAGGTGATGTGATTTTGACCTAGCTCTTGGATTGTCCGTGATGGTGACATGACAGATGATCCATACCTGATGTGGGGGATGGCTGTATGTGAGTCACCTGATTGCCGTGTAGGGAGACGGCACGGACCAGTGGCATGGGCTGCTGGACATCATGGGATTTTACAGGATTGACAGCCGTGTTGGTGCACACACCCCAGCCCCCAACCCTGGTGCCCTGACCTGCCCTAGCTTTGTTCCCGTGGTCAGAGCAGGAGCCAACATCCCTGCTCCCTTTAGTTCTGGGAGGCTTTCCCTCCCAAAGGCTGCGCTGGGCTGCATCCCTAGGATCAGCCTGGACCAGCGGGCAGGCAAAGCTGAGCCTAGCCTCTGGCCCCGCCTTGGCCTCTCACAGGGTGACTGGAGGGACCTGGAGTCACATTGGCTGAGTCCTGCCAGGTCCCTCCAGGCTGGGCCAGCTCCTCCCACATCACCCTTCCTCCTCTCATTCCTTGGCTGTGTATGCGGTATGGGGGACACTCTGCGCCCTGGTGAGTGATTATGACCCCTCTTGGTGGGGACTGCAAAGGGTTGGGGGCACAAAAAGCCTCAGGTCCATCTCAGGGGTACCCCCAGCCTGGCACTTGAATCTCTAAAGGTCCATACCTCTGCTCTAAGGGCTGTGTGTAGAGGTTCTAGTACCCCTGGCAGATGCCTGGGAGCACAGGGATCAGACGTGTCACCTGGATACCCATCTGCAGCTGGTGCATTCGCAGCTGCAGTCAGGAATACGTATGTGTGTGTACTTCACAGGCAGCCCCAGGCCCATGCCATGCTCTGGCTCCCTGAGGATTTCAGGTGGTATCTGAGCAGCTTCAGTCTGGCAGGCATGCCCAGACCTGCCGTGGAATTTTTGGAATAGCTGAGGGCAGTACAGACACCCAGACACTTGCTTAGAGCACCCCACACACACATACACATATTCCCATAGTCTCACGGGAGCTGTCCTTATAATGAGGCTTTAGGGAGTTCTAAGAAATGCCTGCTGGGTGTCTGGCACCAGACTGTCCCTTTTCTGATGCGTCTGGGCAGTTAGAAGAGTGGGTGTTATGGTCTCTGCTTAACAGAAGAGGATGCCAAACAACAGAGAGGGTAAGCAAGTTGCCCTTAGTCACAGAGAGGGAGGGTCAGGAATCCAAGCCAGCCTGCCAGCCATCTCAACACCAAGAGCCCTGGGTATGTGCACCTTGGCCGAATTGCAAACCCGAGACACTTCTCCAGTTAAAATCTTGTACTGCCCCCTGGGGTGCATCCTAGGATGGACTGGGGCCTAGACTAGGATTTGGGGAGCCTGTAGCTCAGCTCCTACCTGGTTCTGGTGAATCCTGGGACCCAAGTTTAGCCCTTTTTATGGGGTGACCTTGCCTCGGAATCTCTCTGAGCTTACTTTTGTTGCTGCTAAAAGGGGGTAAATGATAGTTCATGGAGGGTTGCTGTGAGGCCTCGAGGCAACCCTTGGAAGGGCTCTGAGGTGCCCTGGAGTCATGGCTGAAGGGACAAGGGATCTGCTAGGTCTTGGAGGACCGTCCACAGCCAGTTTTGGGGAACTGCTTTGTGCCTGGCTCTGTGTTTTCTGGATACTAGTTCAGTCTCCTCAGAGACAAGGCTACAATGCTAGGGCAGACTGCAGTGAATGATGTTAGAATAATTTAGAATTTATTTCAAACTTCACAAAGGATCAGAAGAGATATATCACCCCCTTCCTTGCAGGCTCCTCCCCTTAGTGTCTCCCCAAAGGACTGATCCTCAGAAAAATCAAAACTATGCAGAGGAATGGGGTAAGGGCTCTGAGATAACGCAGATGGTGACTGCAACTAAAGAATAAATTTAGCTTGGAGAACCCTGGATGGTTTAGCTCAGTGGATAGAGTGTCAGCCTGTGGATTGAAGGGTCACAGGCTCAATTCAGGTCAAGGGAACGTACCTCAGTTGCAGGCTTGATCCCTGGCCCTGGTCGGGGTGCATGCGAGAGGCAACCAGTTGATGTGTCTCTCTCACATCGATGTTTATCTGTCTCTCCCCTTCCCTTCCACTCGCTCTAAAAATTAATGGAAAAAAAGATCCTCGGGCAAGGATTAACAACAAAATTAGCTTGGAAATTCCTGGCAGCCAAGGCAGAAAGGGAAAAACGATGAGCTCTGTAGCTGCCATTTTCTGACAAAATTAAGCATCTGACTTAAGTGTACTTTTCCGAGGCTTCTCACTGAAGGGCCATCACTATAATAGACAATGTTACTGTGTTTTCAGATTTTTCTTGTGGCTCCTTATCTTTTTTTTTTTTTTTAAATATATTTTATTGATTTTTTACAGAGAGGAAGGGAGAGAGATAGAGAGCTAGAAACATCGATGAGAGAGAAACATCGATCAGCTGCCCCCTGCACACCTCCTACTGGGGATGTGCCCGCAACCCAGGTACATGCCCTTGACCGGAACCGAACCCGGGACCCTTCAGTCCGCAGGCCAACGCTCTATCCACTGAGCCAAACCGGTTCTGGCAGTGGCTCCTTATCTTGATCCTGAACATGATACATATCATAGGGTGTCTGAGGAGCTATGTGACCCCATAAGGCAGTGGTTCTCAACCTTCTTAATGCCGCGACCCTTTAATACAGTTCCTCATGTTGTGGTGACCCCCAACCATAAAATTATCTTCATTGCTACTTCATAACTGTAATTTTGCTACTGTTATGAATCGTAATGTAAATATCTGATATGCAGGATGTCTTTTCATTGTTACACATTGAACATAATTAAAGCATAGTGATTAATCACAAAAACAATATGTAATTATATATGTGTTTTCCGATGGTCTTAGGCGACCCCTGTGAAAGGGTCGTTCGACCCCCAAAGGGGTCGCGACCCACAGGTTGAGAACCGCTGCCATAAGGCTTTGACCTCCTGCCGCCTTTGTCAGTTGTGCCATTGGCATTGGCCTACGCACAGCCTTGTAGACTGTGGGACTGAGCTGCTTGGCTCGCTTAGACAGTCCAGGTCCCTAGATGAGGTGATGTCCTATTTTCACATTCTGTTCGAAAGAAGAGTGGACTTTGCCTCAGAAATTGTCATCAGCTTTACCTGTTCATCTATCTCCTTGGGTAATGCAGAATCCTCAGAGCAGCACCTGTTGA
Source organism: Myotis lucifugus (assembly GCF_000147115.1). NCBI lineage: Eukaryota > Metazoa > Chordata > Mammalia > Chiroptera > Vespertilionidae > Myotis > Myotis lucifugus. The sequence goes on along the minus strand of NW_005871322.1, from coordinate 1,243,358 downwards.
TAATTGTTGGCTTAGAGAAGGCAAGTTAAGTCTCATACCGATGGCAAGAGGATGATGTATCAGACGGAGGAGGATTCATCATTCAGCATTCTTTGCTGCAAACAAGAGAAATGAAATTATAGACTATTTAACCAGATAAGGTTGGTAGGTAGTCCTTACAAAACCAGGTATGGTCAGTGAATAGCCCGAATACCCCCCTAGTCTGGATCACTGACGACACTTGACCTCCATCACCAGACACCAGGCCAGCACTGCTGCCAGTCATTTCACCACCAACTTGGCTTCTTTGAACCCAGATGTCAGCTTCCCATTTGCCCTGAGGCCTCCAACCACTGTGGCAGCTACCAGACTGTCTGGAGGGAGGGGAACACAAACAAACAAACAAAAACCAACCACTTAGAAAAGGAGTACTGGGTGCCTTCTGCCTGCCTGATGGGAAGTTGGGAATGTCACCTCCCGAGACTCACAAGGGACAGTTTGGAAAACAGGGAAGGGTGCGCATACAGGGCGGCCAGAAAAATCAGCCAAGCTTTGAGAGCTGAGGCAGGCTTACTTAGAGAGTGCATCTGGTTCCTTTCTGCGAGGTTTCCTTGAGGCTGAGGCACCTGGGGGCGGAGGGAGGTGGCACTGATAGGCCACGCACCTGTCTGGGCGAGCAGCCGACACCTGGGCCAGGGAAGCCAACAAACGGCTGCAGCCAGCGGTCCCTGCTCAGTCCAGACCCACCCAGCCCGGCTTTGGACTACGACCCTAGACGGCATCCTGCGCCCCCTTCCGCTCTCTGAACAGCCTCCCGCTTGCCCCTCCTCCCAGCATGCCCCTGGCTGCCCTCCGCGCGCAGTGCATGGTGGGGCAGCTAGTAGGTGGACTTTGACCATGGCGGGCGACGGTGCTCTCTGTGGATTCATCTACCTGGAGGGCAGCACCTGGGCAGGCCCGGAGGACACCGAGGCTTTGGCGCCTGTCTCGCTGGGTATTACCCATGGGAGTGGGGGGGGGGGTCAGAGGGCGAGCAAATGCCGGGCCACGCCCCTCCCGGAGGCTCCGCCCCTCGGTGGTAGCACGTGCACGTGCCCCAGCCAGCGTGTCCGGGGCCTTCACACCGGCTCCCTGCGCTGGAGGGAATGGTGCGCTGCGTTTTGGTCGTTGGCCACTCTGCCATCACTGGCTCTGCAAGGAGACGGGTGGGACTTGATGGGGAGACTGAGGCCCCGCCTGCTGGCACCGGCTCCGAAGGGCTCCGCAGAGACGATGTTTTGTGGGCTGGCCTGTCGGGAGCCAGCGGAGCAGCCTGAGGACTCGGGGGGCAGCCCTGACGGGATTCTGTCCTCTCTCCGCAGGACATGGCAACCACAGAGAGAACAGCCCTTTCCTTTGTCCCTTGGAGGCTTCCAGAGGAAACGAATACTACGACAGGAACCTGGCGCTGTTTGAGGTAGCCGAGGAGGCCTTCTGGGCCGCAGGTGTGGTAGGCAGGTGGGCAGGCGGGAACCTGCAGGGACCCACGCCATCGCGAAGCAGGCAGGCTGCACAGTTGTGCCTCTTGATGTCTTGGCTCCTCCAGTTGCCTCGTGTGTCTCACCTGTGAACCGACACTGCTTTCCTAGAGGCCGCTCACAGCCACACCTTGTTCCCCGCCAGGGTATCCACTGGTGACCTAGATGCGGCCTCGGCAGGATGACCACCTCTCAGGATTTCCTGTTTCCTTCACTCTAGGAGTCCTCCTAGTCCATGATTCTTCCCTCTCCTGTGCACTCTTCCTTGTCTTCCTTGTCCTTCCTGGTTGGCTCTTCCAACCCTGTCCCCCCCAAGTTCACTGAGACCCGGTGCTTTTCACTGAATCTGCCCCCTTTCTCCACATCTGCACCTCAGTGGACACCTCTCTGGAAACATTCCCACTTCTGAGCTCTGAACCTGAATTTTATCCTTTTCAGACCCAAACTCAGAAGTTGGGTCTGGATTCGGGGCCTGGTGTAGGCCCCAAACTCTGACCCACGCATTCAGCCGGAAGTTTCCTAGGCTCCTCAGTCTCCATATGCCCCCAAAGACCTGCATCTTCACTGCTCACTCCAAACCAGTTTCTCCCTGTGTGTAGGGTCAGGAGGGAGCTAACAGACTAAATATGGGCATAGGTAGGTGGAGGCAAGGTGCTGGAGAAGCCACAGGAGCAGAGAAAGCCTAGACCCAGGTGGAGGTTGGGAATGCTGAGCCCTGGGAAAAGCAGCAAGTTTCTGAAACAAAGGTCTTAACCTAGCCCCACCTGAGGATGGGTTAGGGGGCCAAGATCCAACTTTAGGGATTGAAGGGGTGGGGGGCTGGGGAGGAGACGGACCATCTTCTAGAAGGACCAGAGTTTGAGAAAATAAAAGAGACTTTACTTGTCCCAGACATCTCTCTTTTGACTTCCTTGGCTCTCAGAAGTGACTAGGGGTAGCTTTTTCGTGAGAGAGTTGGGGCAAATGTGAGTCCCACTCCCACTCATAGCTGGGAGGCGGCCAGGCAGAACAGGCAGGATGAAGTGTGCCGTTCGCCTGTCTGCTAGCCCTGCCCTGCCCTGCCCTGCCCTGCCCTGCCCTCTCCCCTGAGGCAGGTAGGTTTCACAGATGGATTGGTAGTGACTAGCCAAGGTGTGGCAGAGAGAAGCAGCCGCTGGGCTGAGCTTTTGAGTGCCGAATGCTGGGTTGTGGCGCCCACACCTGCCCAGTTGGCTGGCTTGTGCTTCCCCAGGCGAGAGCTGGGATCAGGCCCAGGCCTGCCTCAGGGCTTGGCAAGGGGCCAGAGGCCAGGCTGCTGGCTACACATAGGTAGCCCGGTGCCAGCTGGGCCCGTTGCCAGACTGCTCTGTGGCTCTCTTTACAGGAAGAGCTGGACATCCGCCCAAAGGTATCATCTCTTCTGGGCAAGCTCGTCAGCTACACCAACCTCACACAGGGCGCCAAGGAACATGAGGAAGCTGAAAGTGGGGAGGTTGCCCGCCGGAGAACAGCCAAGGTGAGCTGGTCAAGGGCAGCAGAGGGAGTAGAGGACCTGGGAAGACACAGAATTGACAAATTCCCCACATGGTTGTGAGCATCCCAGGGAAAGTGGGTGCCAAGTGTGATGAGCATGGAGGATGGACAGAATGCCTTGGGTTCAAGGAGGCTTCAAGGGGTGGGCTAAGGAGGAGTCCCTCAGGGGGAGGAAGGGGTAGAGGACCAGGGAGGCCCTCAGAAATGAGAGTGACAGCTGTTTTTACTCAGCCCTCTCTGCGGGAGGCATCATGCCAAGCAGTGGGCCTGGGTTCTTGCAGGTCATCTCACAGGAAAGTTGTGAGGTGGGTGCTATTATCCCCATTATACAGATGAAGAAACTGAGTGTCGGGGTATTAAGTAACTTGCCTAAGATGACTGAGCTAGGTAAAATCAATGTGTAACACTGGGAGACACATTTGGGGATTTATTGTGAGATGTGTGACAATGTAGGAGGCCACATTACTGGCACCCCATCACGATGGAGAAGGGTGTTACCTTTGGAACCAGGAACATGGTTGTCCCTTGGGCTGTGTGACCTAGAACAAGTAACCAAACCTTTCTGTGTCACTGTATTGGCTTCATTGGCAGACCGCTCCAACAGCCCATGGGCTCCTTGAGCGCCTGGATGGGGAGTGATAGGAGCATAACACTGCTTCTTGGGGCTTCCTGGCCCCCTTTCTGTTCCCTATCCAGGCCTGTGGGCCTTAAGCTCTCCTTTCTCCTCAGGATGACTTTGCACATCTTTGTTTAGCTCCCTTGTGAGAGGGGGCTCAGTCTAAGGGCTGGGGGAAGGAGCCCTCCCTCTCCACCTACTGACTCCCTGAGGTTTGGGAAGCAGCTGTGGTTTGGAAGGAGCTAGGGTCTGGCATTAGCCGTAGTATCTTGGTTATTTGGAAATGCAGAAAGAGCTCTTGGTTAGGATAAGCTGGGTCCCCAGCCTCAGATCTGCTTGTGAGTTTTGGGCCTTGCTGGGGTGGGCCAAGGAGAGATGATAGGTTGATGTACACCTCACCTTGCCTCTCTGGGAGACCAGTTAGCCCACACTTCAGAGAGGGCAGCTGAGATCTGAGGTCACATAGACCTGACCCCCACCGTATCCTACTTGTTGTGATTTTGCTGGCATTTTTTGACCTCAGATAGCAGAGAACCCCGTCTCTGGCTATTCCTATTCAGCCCTGCATAGAGGTCTCACCCTCTGAAAGTGTTGCCTGCAGTGGGTGGTAGGATCCTTGGGTAAGTGCCTCTTCTCTGTCCCTGAAGGCCAAATCCAGGGAGCTGGTGGCAGTAAAAAGGTCCCTAAGGCTAGTACACATCTCAGAAAGTGTCGGAAGGAAGCCTGGGTCGGTGAAGGGCCATAGTCCCTTGGCCTTATGAGGAGCCTGTGAAGACGCTGGGTTCCAGCCTTAGCCTACCTGCCCAGCTCACCTGGCCCTAGAGTAAGCATGCGAGAGGATGCCTCTGTGTCTCAGTTCTAATAGCTTTTCCTCAGAGGAAAGAGGAACCTGGTCAAGTCTACAGTGAGTTAGTAGGAATGTAGGGAGCTGGAGCCACTAAGCTCTGGTCATTATACAGGGCAGGTCTGAGCGGGCCCAAGAAAAGTAAGGCTTCAGACAGGAAGGGCGGGCCTCTAAGCAGACCTTACCGAGACCCTAGGAGCCTCTCCAGAGCAGCCGCTCCTCTCGGCTCTACCCTGGTGACCTTCTGAGGCTGCCAAAGGTTATTTGGAGATGCAAAAAGCATTTCAGGCCCTGCCCTTTCCCACACTGCCTTTTTTTCCAGAGTGACTCAGCCTAGAGTTGGCTGACGCTGGGAGCTTGCCACTATGCACTGAGCGGTCCAGGGCCTCTGAAAATGGATATAGCCCAGATGAGATCTATCTGTCACCTATACTGTACAGGATAATTTTTATTTATTTATTTTTTTTAGAGAGGGAGGGAGAGAGAGAGAGACATTGATGTGAGAGAGATACATCAATTAGTTGCCTCCTGTAGGCGCCCCAACTAGGAATGAAAGCCACGACCTTCCGATGCATGGGATGATGCTCCAACCAACTGAGCCATGCCGGCCAGGGCTGTGCAGGACAGTTCGGGGGACCATTCATTCTTACTGGGCCCATCTGTAGTCCTTTAGGCTGTACATGGATCCTGCCCCAGACCTGGACCCTCCAGAAGCGTTTCTGTGGACACATAGTTCTCTCTCCCACACTAGCTCCAGGACAGCAGGCTTTCCTGGGACTCGGGTAAAAGCTCTTAAGGCCCCACTACCCTGGGCTGCACTCATGAGGGCTCAAGAAGGCACCTGCCCTGCCTCTCTCTCTGTTTCAGCCTCTGCCCTGGCCTCCCAGCTGGCCCCTACTCTGCCCTTAGATAGTTGAGAAATCCTGCCTGCGTATGCCCATTAGACCTTCTTTACCTGCCCTTCAACCTTGAGTCTCTACTCTATGCAGGATTTTCCCAACACATTTTCCTAAGGCCCTTCCAAGGCACCACTCACTAGGCTCAGGAGCATCTTTTGGGTACCTGCAGGGCCTGCTGGAGATACAGTATTGAATAAGCCAAGTCTCTGTCATGATACATTCGAGTGAACAGTTACCATGACCCGTAGTGATCACTATGATGGAAGGGTATATCGAATGCTGAGGGGCCCCCGGCCACAGTGGCTCAGTGGTTGAGCATCGATCGACCTATGAACCAGGAGATCTGGGTTCGATTCCCAGTCAGGGCACATGCCCGGTTTGCAGCTCGATCCCCACTGCGGGTGTGCAGGAGGCAGCCGATCCATGATTCTCTCATCATTGATGTTTCTATCTCTCCCTCCCTCTCCCTTCTTCTCTGAAATCAATAAAAATATATTTTTTTAAAAAAATACTGAGGAAATGCAAGAGGAAGTGCCAACTCTACATAAGGCAACCCAGAGGAACTTCCTGGAAGAGGCAACACAATTAAAACTCCTGAAGGTTTAACTGAAGAGGAGTTTGCCATGCAGTGAGGCATGATCCTCTCAGGCCAAGTCCAGCACATGTCCTGGTTCAGAGGCTGTGAGGAACCCATGTCATCGGGGACTGGAACTGACATTAAAGGGATGGGGCGTACCTGGTGGCCCAAGCCAAGGAGTCTGTCCCACACCGTGGATTACAGGATAGCAGTGCAGAGGGTCTTTGGCAGGGATGATGAGACTGGACTTGGTTTTCTGAGACCTCTTCTGGCAGCAGAGTGGGCTGGAGTATGGAGAGGTTGACAGGCACCATTCAGGTGCTCCAAGTGTAGTGCTCCAGGTTCAAAGGACTAAGGCTGAGGCAAGGCAGGCTGGTCTAAGGGCAGCTTGAGAGGCAGACTGCATAGGACTTGGTGTCCACCTGGACTGGAGTCGGGGGTTGGACCGAGGGGAGACCAGGGGCAACTTCTTAGATTCTGGCTTGGGGGACATGGGGCCTCCTGGGTGAGAAGGTGGGGATCCAAGACAGACCTCTCTTTCTAGAAGTTTAACAGAGGAGAGGAAGGGAAGGGGGCAGTACCTTGAGGGGGAGGCGAGCTCAAAGCTCACGTGGCGTTTTGAAAAGAATCAGGTTTTATACCGTCCCAGTCCCAAACTGTCTTTATATATAAAGGTCAACATAGACATCCTAGCTGTCACCCCACCCCTGCACTCCCCAGGACTCCACTCGGGATACCCGGGGACTGCTGAGTGATTGGGGCTGGCCTTCCATGATGCATGTGGGCCCCTCTGATGCTCCACACTTCTCCTCCCCTCCTGCTCCGTAGGCGCCCAGCATGGGCACCCTCATGGGGGTGTACCTACCCTGCCTGCAGAATATCTTCGGGGTGATCCTCTTCCTGCGGCTGACTTGGATGGTGGGCACGGCCGGTGTGCTGCAGGCCCTCCTCATTGTGCTCATCTGCTGCTGCTGTGTGAGTATCCTAGCTGGGGCGGGGCCGTGGCTGCCCACAGAGCCTGCCCAGCTGAACTGCTCACCCAGGCCTTCCTTCCCGCAGACCTTGCTGACAGCCATCTCCATGAGCGCCATCGCCACCAATGGAGTGGTTCCAGGTGGGTGAGCACCACCCCGGCCTGTTGGGGGGATGGGTCCAGCATCCGCCGCGACATACCCAGGAACCCTTATTGCTCCCGCTCCCAAAGCAGTTCTCGAGTGGGGTCTTAGTCCCTGAATCCATGACAGTTGCATCGCTTAGGAGCTTGCTCGGCAGAGTCTGTGATATTCGTTGTGTTTTGTTCCTTTGTTTAAAAGGGGGTTGGGGCTGACAAAAAGGGTGATGGGGTGCTGAAAACCCTCCACACGCCCAGGGTAGGCAGTGCGGAGGGTCTTCAGCAGGGATGATGAGACTGGACTTGGTTTTCAGATACGCTGTTTATTTATTTATTCAACCATCTATTTATATCAGTATGAACTCCCAGATATTTATTTTATTCTTTGAATCTTAATCCAGTACTTCATTATTTATTTTGTTGCTCAAACTGTTCCACTTCGGGCATTTAGCTACTTAGGTTGACTCCTGTGTTTGTATCTAGATCATTTTTTTTTAATCCTCACCCAAGGATATTTTTTCCATTGATTTGTGTGGTTTTTTTAGAGTGGAAGGAAAGGCGGGGGGGGGGGGTGGGTAGAGAGAGAGAGAGAGAGAGAAAGATCGATGTGAGAGAGACACATCAATTGGTTGCCTCCTGCACGTGCCCCAACTGGGGCCAAGGGTCAAACCAGAAACCTAGGTATGTGCCCTGACTGAAAATGAAACCCCATGTCAGGGTGTACGGACGATATTCCGGCCAACTGAGCCACCCGGCCAGGGCTGTGTTTGGATCCTTTTTAAAAAAATAACAGTTTTATTTGTATTAGGATAAAATGGGGAGGGGGATGTAATATATGTTTACCCATAAGAAGGTTTAAAAGTGCATAACAATATAAAAAGGAAAATTGAAAGTACCCATAATCCTACCATCCTGAGTTCATAACTACTAGCCTTAGGGTCTTGTAAAGTATTAGTATATCGTTCTTCCCAAAAATCTGTATGTGTGTATGTGTGTGTGTGTGTGTGTGTGTGTGTGTATTTCCCAAAATATTGGGAAAAGTTTATTTTTTTTAGTAGAATTTATAGGGTATTATCTAATTTATGTGATTATTTTCCTACTCTTGGGTTCTACTTTTTCACTGTTGTATTATTGTTGTGAACAGCCTTGCACACGAATCTGTTCCCACCCCTGGCAGCTCCCTTAGGCGAGGGTCCAGGTGGTGGGATTACAGCATGAAAGGGATTAACCTTTTTAAAGTTTTTTGATCCTTGTTCCCAGATTTTTCACCAGAGACATTTTCTCAAGAGCAAATTCAACTAGCAACTTGGGATCACTCTTGTCCCCTGTCCCCTCGCTGGTCCTGGGGCCCAGTGTCGACTCTGTCAATCTTACCAGGGATGTTAGACTCTGATGGAAGCACAGACTCAGGGCAGGAGAGTCAGCCATGGACACTCACCCAGTGGCAGGCCCTGTGCTGGGCCCTAAAGACAAAGAACTAGACAAGACACAGTCCCCGCCCTGGTCTGGAGGGATCAGACTAACAGACAGAGCCCTAGGAGGGTGGGGGTAGGGGGTGTTCTCAGATAGGAGGCACCCAGACAGAGGAGGCTGTGGGGACTGGCCTAAGTGCAGGGAGTTGGGGGGCAGTGGGCCACTTAGGCAATGCTGTGGTCCTAGCAAAGTAGTCATTTCACTGGGCCGTGTTGGGCGTTGGAGTTGGATGGGAGTGGGATCCAGTTCTAGCCTGGCCACTTACTAACCATGCCGCCTTAGGCAAATCTCCCAACCCTTCTGCTCGTCTATAGATGGGAAAATTCACTCCTGTCCCTCTGGGTGGCTGTGAGGGGTTGTCGGGGAGGAGACCGCCTTGAAGAAGAACCAGCCTTGACCTTGACCTGTGTACACTTTCTCTGTTGTAGCTGGGGGCTCCTATTTCATGATCTCCCGCTCACTGGGGCCGGAATTTGGAGGTGCTGTGGGCCTGTGCTTCTACCTGGGAACAACCTTTGCAGCAGCCATGTACATCCTGGGGGCAATTGAGATCTTACTGGTGAGTCATGCTAAGGCCTGGCCAACTCTGCTCTTGTCCAAACAGTCCCTTTCCCGTAGGCCCAGGCTGCTCACGCTCCTTTCACCTCTGGCCAGGGTCTGGGGCTTATAATGTGGGAGGCCTTCTTGAGGGAGAAAGATCTTTTGCTCAAGCCAGTCTCCCCTTCAATCCCTTGCCAGTTTGGGCTACACAGGGAAGGGGCCTGGCCTGGCAGCCTTCATCTTGGCCCTGGATATTCCATCCACCCAGGCCCCATTTCAGCCATGGCAGGTGACCTGTAAACTATTGCATTTGACTTAGTGACAGATCTTGATGGTGACGCAGAGCCTGCCTCCCGGGCATGTGTGGCTCTGGTCAGGTCTGTCTCCCCCAGGCCTCTGTGCCAGGTCCCTTCAGACCCACCTTATCCTTGTCCCTACATCAGGGTAAGTAGCCACAGGACCCTGTCTGGAGGTCAGTGCCCCCTCCATGAGCTCCATGTGTGTGCTGACTCAGCTTCCCACTCCCCACTGAAGTGCCCCAGCTGGTAGGTAGAGGGGCCATGGGAATCACGGGGGACAGACAGTAGGAGATTTTTTTTTCCAAATATATTTTATTGATTTTTTACAGAGAGGAAGGGAGAGGGATAGAGAATCAGAAACATCGATGAGAGAAACATCGATCAGCTGCCTCCTGCACACCCCCCACTGGGGATGTGCCCGCAACCAAGGTACATGCTCTTGACCGGAATCGAACCTGGGACCTTTCAGTCTGCAGGCCGACGCCCTATCCACTGAGCCAAACCGGTTAGGGCCAATAGGAGATATTTAGAGGAACCACCTGGCCAGTCCATCTCTAGGCCCTCTGCCCGTAGCGTGGACCCTTCTCCTATAACTTTGTTGTTTTTGCATTTCCCGCATTCCTACATTTATTATTTGGGTTTCCTCTGTAAAGAAAATTTGTCCTTTTCCCCATTTATTTATTTATTCAACCATGTATTTATATCAGTTTGGACTCCTGGATATTTATTTTATTCTTGGTTCATGATCCAGCACTATCATTATTTATTTTGTTGCTCAAACTGTTCACTTTGGCTGTTTAGTGATTCCAGTTGACTCCTGTGTCGGGATCCTTTTTAATAACAGCTTTATTATGAGATAGTTCACATGCTGTACAATTCACTACCCATTTAAAGTATAGATTTTAAAGGTTTCTAAGTCTATTCACAGAACTGTGCAACCATCACCACAATCGATTTTAGAATACTTTCTTCGCTCCAGAACATCCAGACTGGGTAGTCGTCACTCTCTGTTCCCCCAGCCCTAGGCAACCATTAATCTGCTTTCTGTCTGTAATCAGAGGTACCCATTCTGGACATTTCATATAAATGGAATCATATAGTATGTGGTCTTTTGTGACTGGCTCTTTCTGGATACTCTTAAAAAAAAAAAAAAAAGATGGGATTCACTCTTCAAATAGGAAAATTGAACCTTCTATATCTGTCTCTTGTTTCAGACCTACATTGCTCCGCTAGCTGCTATTTTTCACTCAACAGACACTCACGACTCTTCGAGTGCCACCTTGAACAACATGCGAGTGTATGGGACCATTTTCCTAACCTTTATGACCCTGGTGGTGTTTGTCGGGGTCAAGTATGTGAACAAATTTGCCTCGCTCTTCCTGGCCTGTGTGATCATCTCCATCCTCTCCATCTACGCGGGGGGCATCAAGTCTATTTTTGACCCTCCCGTGTTTCCGTAAGTAATCTGGGAATACGTCCAGGCGTGGCACTGACATCCCTCCCAAGTAGATGGCCTCCGATGCCCTGAGTCCTAGAGTCTGCAGGGTGGACGCCGGTTGGGACCTCCAGCTGAGCGGGCGATGACACTTGCCCCTCCCCGCAGAGTGTGTATGCTGGGCAACAGGACCTTGTCCCGGGACCAGTTTGACATCTGTGCCAAGACAGTCACGGTGGATAATGAGACAGTGGCCACCCGGCTGTGGAGCCTCTTCTGCCACAGCTCCAACCTTACCACTGACTCCTGTGATCCCTACTTCCTGCTCAACAATGTGACCGAGATCCCCGGCATCCCGGGTGCAGCCGCCAGCGTGCTCCAGGGTGCGTCCTCACTCCCGTCCTGCTCCTGACCCGCGGGCTGAGCAGGAGGCAGGGAATGAGCATGGAAGGAAAGTGGATCACAGAGCCGTCCTTGTGTGGCCAGCTCAGGAATAGGGGGGGCGGGGGGCAGGTCTGGCTGCCTTCCAGGCCCAGCGGTGTCCTCTCAGCCTGGCTCCTGGCAGCTAGGTTTTGGGTGAACAGAGCCTGTTTGGCCAGTGTCCCAGGCCTACAGCAGCCCCCAGAAAGTTCTGGCAGCCCCTCTCCCCCCAGTCACCAGCCCCTGGCGCTGCCTGGATTATTCTCCCAGGAGCCATAAAGGGCCTCTGTCTAGGAGGCAGGCAGTGGCAGGGCTCTGGCTTCAGCAGCCTTTGCCTGTCAGATTTCTAGCCAGACAGCTCCGCCCCTGTGGCTGGTGCTGCAGACATTGGGCTGAAGCCGCCCCGGGCCCCCAGAGCCTCTCACATCTGCAGCCTCTGGTTGGGCTGCCCGCAGCTGCCCCTGGGACGTGGCTGGGGCTGCGGTGGTGATGCTGCTGCCCCTGCAGAGAACCTGTGGAGCACCTACCTGGAGAAGGGTGAGGTCGTGGAGAAGCACGGGCTGCCCTCCACGGATGCCCTTGGCCTGAAGGAGAATCTGGCCCTGTACGTGGTCGCTGACATTGCCACATCCTTCACCGTGCTGGTTGGCATCTTCTTCCCCTCTGTGACAGGTAAGCCCTTCTTGCCCACCCTCTCAGCCCTGCCCCCTCTGCCGGGGAGCCTCTCAGGGAATCTTGTTGTTTTCGAAGGCATCATGGCTGGCTCAAATCGCTCCGGTGACCTCCGAGACGCCCAGAAGTCCATCCCGGTGGGGACCATTCTGGCCATTGTTACAACCTCCCTTGTGTGTATCCTTTCCCAGGCCTGGGGCAGCAGCGTGGGAAGCAAGAGGCATCTGCCTTCCTATGTCACCAGCTGGCATGCACGGATACCTCACACGTGCATGCGTACTTAGGTACCTTTCCCCTCAGACATCACACACTGTGCACAGCACAAAACCCTCAGCTGTAGGTGCCCCGCCGAGGCTCCTGGCTGAGGCGAGGCCAGGGGCATGGGGTCCTGTGTGGGAACGAGTGGGGGCGGCAGTGGCGTGGAGGCCCAGCTTTCCTTGACGCGGCGCAGACTTCAGCAGCGTGGTTCTCTTCGGCGCCTGCATCGAGGGTGTGGTGCTCCGGGACAAGTGAGTGAGCCGGGCCCCTCGGGTGGCAGTGGGCTCGGCTTTCGCCTACTTTGACACCAGCCCCCGTCAAACACGTGGTCCCACACGTATCCTCAGGCTGCTGGTTGCCAGCGGTGGTGTGTGCCACTAGGTGGGCCAGGCCCCCCCATTACTTTTGCTTCTTAGAGAATGGTGACATCAGAATCAGGGCTGGGACGAAGAGAACAGATAGGGGCTGATGGATTGGACTTCTGTGCTGAGGGGCCAGAGCTCTGCCCACCATAGCCATCCTTACTGACCTGACATCCCTCACCCAGGGTTTGGGGGCTCCTTGCATGGTGTATGGCCTAAGCCTGGCCCCTGCAGGTACGGCGACGGTGTCAGCAGAAACCTGGTGGTGGGCACGTTGGCCTGGCCTTCGCCTTGGGTCATTGTCATCGGCTCCTTCTTCTCAACTTGTGGCGCCGGCCTGCAGAGCCTCACTGGGGCACCACGCCTGTTGCAGGCCATCGCCAAGGACAACATCATCCCCTTCCTCCGTGTGAGCCCTTTTGCACCCCCACACCCCACAGCTGGGTGCTTCTGGCCCCTCCCACTGGTGGAGGGCAGGGATACAGATGCATTATATCCTGCTGGGGCCCTTAGTGACCCCAGGGCCACAAAGCCAGCACGAGGAGTTGCTGAGAGCTGCCCTGGCTCTGGCTCTGCCCTGCTGTTGGCAGAGCAGCTTGGGCCCAGAATCCTCATGGCCGATCTATGGCTCATTCAGAGCAGAGAGGCCTGGAGAGGTAGGGGGCAGAGAAACTTGTGGAACCTATTGGGAAAGACATGGGGATGGCCTGGGCCCCAGAGGAGGGACTTGAGGATGCTAGAGGCCAAGCTGTGGCTTGTGACTCAAGGTGTGGAATGGGGGTATTGGGACCAGCTTCTTCCCTTGCTGACCCCACTGACCCTGGCGCGTGCAGGTGTTTGGCCACGGGAAGGCAAATGGTGAACCGACGTGGGCACTCCTCCTGACGGCACTCATCGCTGAGCTGGGCATCCTCATCGCCTCCCTCGACATGGTGGCCCCCATTCTATCCATGTGAGCTGGGGCCAGGGCAGGGCAGAGGGATGGTCCTAAAAAAGGCTCCTTGAACCCTCAGCACCCCATGAGCCAGGGGCCCCGGCACCTTCCTGTGACCCTGTCTGGCGTTGCGCGTGCAGCTGGGACACATGTCAGGGTGTATGGGCAGCTGTTTGCCTGGCAGAGCTCAGCCTAGCTCTGCATTTAGGAATGAGCCTGATATTTATGCAGAAGAGACAACAGGTCCTACACCCTCTGTGAGAGACTCCCAGAGCCGGCAGGTAGCTACTCTCCACTCCTGGACAGGGCCAGCACCCAGTCCCTGGCACCTTGATGAAACCACCGTTGCCCTATCCATCTGTTTTCAGAGTTGTTTGCTTTTAAAGTTCTGGAATCAACTGAGCATTTGAGTCTGCCAGTGCCCTCAGGAAGTGGTCAGCATGTGGCAATTTCCAGGGGTCCCTGAGACAGCTCATGTGGTTGCTGTGCTCACTGCTGCCATTGTTGGGGCCCACTCCATCTCTCCTCACACATCTTACTCCACTGGCAATGCTCTCTCTGGCTTGTTTGCATATGATGAGACTACCTTTCACTGCCCCACTCAGCCTGTAGGCCTGACAGGCCCCCTTCCCCCTCGACGCAGCCACCTCCCAGCCACAGCCCGGCCACAGTGACCTCTTGTCTCCCCCCAACACACCTCCACCCACTGCTGCCCAGCCTCACCCACACGTATAGTGCACACTGAATCTGTTCTTGCCACAGTCGTCTTGGGTGGTGACTCCTCACTCCCTAAGCCAGAGGATATAGCTCAGCCTTTATTTATTATTTTTTAATCCTCACCCGAAGATATTTTTCCATTGATTTTTAGAGAGAGGGAAAGACAGAGAAATATCGATGTGAGAGAAACACATCGATTGGTTGCCTCCTGCATGCACCCTGTCTAGGGCCCAGGCTGGGGAGGAGCCTGCAACTGAGGTATGTGCCCTTGACCGGAATCGAACCTGGGACCCTTTGGTCCACAGGATGATGCTCTGTCCACTGAGCCAAACTGGCTAGGGCATAGCTCAGTCTTTATCATGGGGCTCTTTGGGGCAGCCCTGCTGGGACTAACCACTCCCCTTCATGGGAGTCCCAGTCCTTCTGTCTTTTTGTCTGTCCTTCTCCAGCCAGCTGAGGGTAGAGGTTGGCGCCCCTCCTGTCAGCCCTCTGCTCCTCAGCTCTCTTCCCGGAGGGTTCACACAACAGGCCTCGCCCAGGTCCCAGTCTCCTTCATTCCTACAGTTTCCTCAAGTGTCTCTAATTCAGTGTCTTCAAAGTGGCCCTCATTATCTTCTCCCTACCTTCTCCTCCCCACATTCATGATAGCCCCTAATCCAACAGGTCACCAGGCCAGGGGCCTGAAAATTGTGTGGCCCCTCCATCTCCAGACACTGAGCTCTCCTAGGTCCCGTCCTTTCTCACAGCTCTACACTCGCTCTTCCCCTGCCTCCTCTGCCTGTGAATAGTTGCCTGTCCTCTAAGCCAGGGGTGGGGAACGTCTGGCCCGTGGGCCGTATAAGGCCTGCAAAACCATTTGGCAGTGAAATCATTTGCCAAGGCAACCGCAGGTGGGACTCGATGTTCAATAAATCTAGGAGCTTTTTTCATAGCAACATAAATTATATTAAGTGAATAATAGTAAGCGGATGATGTTATATTCAAATGGCCCTTGGCAGAAAAAAAGGTCCCTCACCCCTGCCTAAGCCCTGGCTCTGAGGACACCTGTGCAGTAGCCCCATCTGCCTCGGGCATGGGAATGGGTGCTGTGAGGCTGTAAGCACCTGGCTCAGCCCAGGCATGGCAGGGACATCAGGTACCTGGCTGCCAAGGAGGCCTCTGTACCAACCAGCCCTGTGGTGCAGGTTCTTTCTGATGTGTTACCTGTTTGTGAACTTGGCCTGTGCTGTGCAGACGCTCCTGAGGACCCCCAACTGGCGACCCCGGTTCAAGTACTATCACTGGTGAGCACCAACTGGTCTCCTGAACCAAGTCCTCTGACATAAGTGCTATGGGGAAGCCAGGAGACCCATTCAGGATGGGGTTTGAGTTTCCTGGGCTGTAGTTGCTATTGGTGAGAAATTGGGGGGCTGGGGAGCTTGGTCTGGGGCCATACTGGTTTTTCCCTGATTCTTGTTCTTCCCCACTCTCTGGCCCAGGGCATTGTCTTTCCTGGGCATGAGCCTCTGCCTGACCCTTATGTTTGTTTCCTCCTGGTACTATGCCCTGGTCGCCATGCTCATTGCGGGCATGATCTACAAGTACATTGAGTACCAAGGGTGAGTGAGGGGTTGCCACCTGGTCGGGGCAGGTGGGGTGATCTGTATGTTGGGTTGGGGGAAGCTGAGCCATCCTCTAGCCACCATAGGTGCGGGGCTGGGAGGTTGGGGGGCTTTGATTCAGGGCCTGGCCCCCTTCCATCTCACTACACCTGGACAGAGTCCCCTGAGTGGGACCAGGGGCTCACCAACTGACGGTGGCCTCTGTAGGGCTGAGAAGGAATGGGGTGACGGGATCCGAGGTCTGTCCCTGAGTGCTGCCCGCTATGCACTGTTGCGGCTAGAGGAGGGGCCTCCTCACACCAAGAACTGGCGGTGAGTTCACACCCAGACTGGCAAAGGCCACTCTAGGTTCTCAGGGGGCACTCTGAGGGTGGGACAGTCGAGAGGTGCTGGCTCCCCTTCCTGATCCATGTTCCCCATCCTGGGGTGGCCAGGGGTGCCCTTGGATCTCTGCTCCCCAAACCTGTGGGAGCCTGTGAATTGAGAGGGAAAGAAGAAACGTGGCTCCTTGGAAACCTCTGCCCTGGTCTCAGGCTGCCTCACTGTCTGGCTCCTGCAGGCCTCAGCTGCTGGTGCTGCTGAAGCTGGACGAGGACCTTCACGTGAAGTACCCACGGCTCCTCACCTTCGCCTCTCAGCTGAAGGCCGGCAAGGGCCTGACCATCGTTGGTTCTGTCATCCAGGGAAGCTTCTTGGAGAGCTATGGCGAGGCCCAGGCTGCTGAGCAGGTGCCTGCCGCAGGGGGCACAGAGCTGAGCCAGACTCCAATGCCCAGGCTACAGCTGGCACATAGGGGAGGGGACCAGTTCTGGCCAGCCAGGTGGACAGCAGTGCTGCCACCTAAGAGCTGAAGCCAGGGCGGCTGTCCCATCTTAAAAACATGGCCTCTGGGTGGGCAGCTTGCCTCCTCCCCTTCCCCGCCCCCAGCAGAGGGGATGCTGATGGCCTTGACTTCTGAGCCTGGTGTGTTCCCCCCAGACAATCAAGAACATGATGGAGATTGAGAAGGTAAAGGGCTTCTGCCAGGTGGTGGTAGCCAACAAGGTGCGTGAGGGGCTGGCCCACCTCATCCAGTCTTGCGGCCTGGGCGGCATGAGGCATAACTCCGTGGTCCTGGGCTGGCCCTATGGCTGGCGACAGAGCGAGGACCCACGTGCCTGGAAGACCTTCATTGGTGCGTAAGGGGCCGGGATCTGGGCTCAGCCATGGGGACGGGGGCCGGGGCTCAAGTGAAAGCAGGGCTGCAGGCTGGCAGTCAGCAGTGTCCCTCCTCCCCAGACACCGTGCGCTGCACCACAGCTGCCCACCTGGCCCTGCTTGTGCCCAAGAACATTGCCTTCTACCCCAGCAACCACGAGCGCTACCTGGAGGGCCACATTGACGTGTGGTGGATCGTGCATGATGGCGGCATGCTCATGCTCTTACCCTTCCTGCTGCGCCAGCACAAGGTATGCCAGGGGGGTGCACCTGGGTGAGGGGGCTGGGCCCTTGGATGGGTGGGGTGTGACTGAAACACCCAACTGCTCCGTTGCCATAGGTTTGGAGAAAGTGCCGGATGCGCATCTTCACCGTGGCCCAGATGGATGACAACAGCATCCAGATGAAGAAGGATCTGGCCGTCTTCCTGTACCACCTACGCCTTGAGGCAGAGGTGGAGGTGGTGGAGATGGTGAGCCACCCACCCCGATGTGGCCCTGTGGGTACCCTGCCCCGCACAGCCCAGTTCTCATGGCCCACCCTCTCCCCAGCACAACAGCGACATCTCTGCGTATACCTATGAGCGGACACTGATGATGGAGCAGCGGTCCCAGATGCTGCGGCAGATGAGGCTGACCAAGACTGAGCGGGAGCGAGAAGTCAGTGGCCTAGTTCAGGGCATGGGCAGGGGGCTGGGTCAGGCCTTTGGAGACGCCATCGGACGGAGGCATCGGAACGTCGGTGCCCAAGTCCCTGCAGCCAGGTCCTCTCTTCCCTGCCACTGAGGCTACCTCCTCTCTCATTTTCTGCAGGCCCAGCTGGTCAAGGACCGGCACTCAGCCCTAAGGCTGGAGAGCCTGTACTCTGATGAGGAGGATGAGTCTGCAGCTGGGACTGACAAGATCCAGATGACATGGACACGGGATAAGTACATGGCAGCTGAGCCCTGGGACCCCAGCCATGCCCCTGACAACTTCCGAGAACTGGTGCATATTAAGCCGTGAGTGCCACAAAAATAGACCCAGCCACATCGGGGCCCGGGTGAAGGGTGGGCAAGCTCTGTGGGTAGGGCCCGTGATCAGCTGCATTACCTGCAGGGACCAGTCCAATGTGCGGCGCATGCACACTGCCGTGAAGCTCAATGAAGTCATCGTCACACGCTCCCACGATGCCCGCCTGGTCCTGCTGAACATGCCCGGCCCACCCAAGAACAGTGAGGGTGATGAAAACTGTATCCTTTTGTGGAGAGGCCAGCAGTGAGGAGGTGGACAGCCTGTGAGGTTACTCTGGGTGCTTCTGGGGGGGTGTTCCAAGTCACCCCAGTTCTGATTGATGCCCAAACTTCCTGGGTACCCTTGGTCCTGATGCTGTTTCTTTGACCTGATGACCTATAGACATGGAGTTCCTGGAGGTGCTGACTGAGGGCCTTGAGCGGGTGCTGTTGGTTCGTGGCGGTGGCCGTGAAGTCATCACCATCTACTCTTGAGCCCGATAGAGACTGTGGCCTAGAGTGGAGGTGTTCAGGGTAACACCCCCTCTAGCACCCATCTGCCAGTCCTGCTTTGCCTGGCCCTGCCCTAGACCCAGCTTTGGAGATTGGGCCTGGGCCTGGCCATGGAGAGGGATCCGGGGTCCTACAGGACCCTAAGAGGTTAAAGGACTCCCCCCACCCCCGGCCCCCCGATCAGCATCCTGGGAGGCCTGGAGAAGACTGGTGGGGGCTGACATTGGGTTTGAAGGCAGCCAACCCAGGAACGCTATTTATTGAATATTTATTGTTGGGATGTCACCATCAGAGAGAAGGGGAGGGGTGACGAGGGAGGGGGTCCTACCCAGCCCGCCTGCAGGAAGTCCTGGCTCAGATTACTGTGGGCAGGGACCCCCACCAAGCTGAGCTTAATGGAGCCAGCCAGCTGAAGCCTGACTTTTTTCAATAAAACATTGTGTACTTCTGGGCCTCCTGCTGCCCGAGCTCTGTTTCCCCTGGCGCCAAGGGAAAAAGGCGGAACTGAACCCAGGCCCAGAGCCTGCTCCAGCTCCAAGGCTGTGCCCCTTTCCCCACAACCTCTGGCCATAGTCATTGGCTAGACTGACCCTCCCACTGGCCCCGGGGCCCCTCCCACCGCCACTCCAGATAAGGCCAGCCCAAGACTGCTTCACTGGGCAGTAGGCACTAGGGCTGGAATGGGGCTGCCCGGTTCCCCATGGCAGTGGGTGCTGCTGCTGGGGCTGCTATTCCCCCCTGCCGCCTCCTTCTGGCTCCTCAATGTGCTGTTCCCCCCGCAAACCACGCCCAAGGCTGAGCTCAGTAACCACACACGGCCCATCATCCTCGGTAAGCCCCCACCAGGCCCCTGATGCACCAGGCCAGACCTTGGGGAGCCCGGGCCTCAGCCCCAGGTAGTCAACCCTGCCAAGGCCCTCTGCCCTTGTATTAGCCCTGATACCTACCTCAGTGGTCAGAGGGGCCAAAGGCTTGACCTGTAGAGAAGTCAACCCCTTCCCTCCACCACACTGTTCCTGTGTCTCTAAGTTATCTACCCCAGCTGGGAGGAGTGGGGGGGTGGGTGTGTGTGCCTGAGGGCTTGGCCAGGGTATTAGCTGCAGCCATTGGACCTTGGGCTAAGCCCCACCGCTCCTTCCTCAGCCCTCACCCCAGCAAGGACAAGATGCTCAGCTCAGGAGAGCAGGAAAGGCCCATCAAGGCCTGTCCCCCTATTCCCAGGCCCAGCCCCCACATCCCCATACCTATTTGTTCTCACCTTGGACTTCAGCAGTAATGGAAAGCCAGGCTAGGTGTTTGCTTTGCGAGGGCAGAGGTCAGTGGCCCTGGCCTCTGCCCTTTTCCTGCCTAAGGGGAGCGTGGCCTTTGCACTGCTGGGGGGATAGGTGGGAGAATGATTACAAAGAGGATTGTGTCCTTCGTCCCTGGGAGTTGAGGGTGTGGGAAATGTAGGCTGGTCACTGCAGTGGTGGAGGGTGGGTGTGAGGCTGGGATGGGAATCACGGGGGAAATCCGAGGAACCCAGAGTGAAGGCTAGTGCCCGCAGTGCCTGGCTGCCTGGGGAACCAGCTGGAAGCCAAACTGGATAAACCAGATGTGGTGAACTGGATGTGCTACCGCAAAACAGAGGACTTCTTCACCATCTTTCTGGATATCACTATGTTCCTACCCCTTGGAGTAGACTGCTGGATCGATAACACCAGGTACGGGCCATCCTCTCCGCCCCAGCCCCGCCCCCTCACCCTGCCTCTTGGCTGCTGACCTGCTGACTCTCCCATTGCCCGCAGGGTTGTCTACAACCGCAGCTCTGGGCGTGTGTCCAACGCCCCCGGTGTGCAGATCCGTGTCCCTGGCTTTGGCAAGACCTACTCTGTTGAGTACCTGGACAAAAACAAGCTGGCAGGTGTGTGGCAGGGGGAAAGGGTGGGGCTCCAGGCCGCGGTGGGCCTGTAGGGGCCATGGCCAGAGCCCCAACGCTGCTGCCTCCCCGACAGGTTACATGAACACCCTGGTGCAGAATCTGGTCAACAATGGCTACGTGCGGGATGAGACAGTGCGGGCTGCCCCCTATGACTGGCGCCTGGAGCCCAGTGAGTGTCTCTGCAGATGATGGGCTCGTGGCAGGGCCGGTGGCCCCTAACCCCCACTGCCCTGACCCAATTCACCCTCCTCCCTCCACAGACCAGCAGGAGGAGTACCACCAGAAGCTCTCTGGGCTGGTGGAAGAGATGTATGCTACTTATGGAAAGCCTGTCTTCCTCATTGGGCACAGTCTTGGCTGCCTGCACCTGCTCTATTTCTTGCTGCGCCAACCCCAGTCTTGGAAGGATCGCTTCATTGATGGCTTCATCTCTCTTGGGGCTCCCTGGGGTGGCTCCATCAAGCCCATGCTGGTCTTGGCCTCAGGTGAGTTCACCTGCATCCTGTGGTGGGATTGAGGGATGGAATAAAGCTGACCGGGGGCCTGTGCTCACAATGCCAGGTTGGGGGTGTGGTCTACCACCCATGGGGCATGGCCCTTGTCATTGGCCCCCCAAGAGTAGTGATCCTGGCCTGGACCATTAGAGTGGCTCCTGCCAAAATCTGTCTTAGTGATGAAAAAGTGAGAGTTTAACAGAAAATGAACCCAAGTAGTCTGGCTCACTATCCCAGGTTTGTTCCTGTAGTCTCAGGTCCTACCCACCCAGCTTTCTGCTGCCTCTGCTTCCAGGAGCTCCTTTGCCCAGGGATATGCCCTACTGAAGACAGATTTGCCAAAGCCAGGGCCAGACCCTAGGAGCCCCTCCTGCCCTTCCCTGGGGAGTGGCATAGCTACCACCTTTGTGCACCCACTGTCTGCTGGGCCCAGCCAAACTCAGTATTCCCTGTAGGGGAAGGAAGGAAAACCCTCTTCAGACTACATTAGTTAGTGTCAAATACAGACACGGTCTTGTGTCACCCTTCCTGACCCCTGTGCAGCATAGACTACAGGGCCAACAGATACTTGACTGAGAGAACTGCCAGCATTATCCCCCACCTTTGACACATACACATCCATCCTCAGGAAAACACACCCTGTCCTCCTTTGAGGCCCTACAGCTCTGCCTCACAGCAGTATCCGGGCTTATTTAATTAGGGGCCCAGTGCACAAATTCATGCACCTTGAAAGGAACTGTGAGCTGCGAGGCTGCAGTGGGCACAGGGCAGGTCTCAGCGCATCCTCCGTCCCTCCTGCCTTGTCCCCTTCCCCCCTCCCCCGTCCTGTCTGCCTGCAGCCCTGCTCCTGCTGCCGCAGCTCCCATGCACTGACAGCGCTGGCCCTGCTTGCACCCACTGATGGCAGTCGCCACTCAGGAGCCGGGCCGGTGGAGAAGCTCTCAGGGGTGATCGGGGCCAGCGCTGGGCGCCAGCAGTGGGTGCGAGTGCTGAGTGGGACCGAGGCACATGGGAGCAAAGAATTTTCAGTAACCACCAGAGGCTCGCCCCGATGACAGTGACCGGTGCCCCGCCTTGGTCTGGCGCCCCTGGTCACCTGCTCCACCATTCCGCCATGGCGGACGCCCGCCATGTTCTGCACTCTGCCACCTGCTGCCGATGCCTGCCATGTTCCATGCATGCCCCCTGGTGGTCAGCGCACATCATAGCGACCAGTTGTTCAGTCTATTTGCATGTTAATATTAGCCTTTTACTATATAGGATAAGCACACATTAAGTACCTACTGAATGCTGCTGGCCTTGCTCTAGTCTGGCTTGGAGTCAATGTTTAGATTAGGCTGGGACAAAAATGAGCATGCAGCTGAGCTTGAGCTGGGCAGCAAGATGTAGGCCAGGGGCAGCCATTTCTGGCTCCCTGCCCACCTTGCTCCATGTCCACAGGTGACAACCAGGGCATCCCGATGATGTCCAGCATCAGGCTGAAGCAGAAGCAGCGCATAACAACAACGTCCCCCTGGATGTTTCCCGACTACCGGGTATGGCCTGAGGACCATGTGTTCATTTCCACACCCAGCTTCAACTACACAGGCCGTGACTTCCAGCGCTTCTTTGAAGACCTATACTTTGAAGACGGCTGGTACATGTGGCTACAGTCACGTAGCCTGCTGGCAGGACTCCCAGCACCTGGTGTAGAAGTGTATTGTCTGTATGGCGTGGGTCTGCCCACGCCCCATACCTACATCTTTGACCATGGCTTCCCCTACACAGACCCCGTGAGCATGCTCCATGAGGATGGCGATGACACTGTGGCCACACGCAGCAGTGAGCTCTGTGCCCAATGGAAGGGCCTCCAGCCACAGCCTGTGCACCTGCTGCCTCTGAACGGGACAGACCACCTCAACATGGTCTTCAGCAATCAGACACTAGAGCACATCAATGACATCCTGCTGGGTACCTACCGACATAGCACCTCTGTACCCACAGCTGCTAGCCCAGGGACCCCGCCCCCTGAATAAAGATCATCCTTTGCTGCTGTAAGCCTTGAGATCTTTGTTGTGGGTTGAGGGGGAGACTAGGCTTCACACACCAGGATTCATTATCAGCAGCTGCAGGCCTGGTGCCTTGTGGAGAATAGGGCAAGAGGAGCTTGGCTAAAACCTAGAATTGAACTAGCCATCCTGAGATGTACAGCTTCCCGCTCTCCTGCTTGAGCTCTTAAGGCAGCCTGTCTCTGTGCCTGCTTCTGCTCTGGGCATGGAGACAGGTCAGCTGCACACACAGCTGTGCGATGGGGGCACATGGAGTCAAGGTTTTAGGATGGGTAAGATCTGAGCTGTCCCTCTCAGCTTTCAAAAGGGCAGGCAAGACCCCACCTCTAGACAGGACCTTTTGAGTGCAGGTGGGTGGCAGAAGTACAAAAGATTAGATTCTGGGGGAGTGACAGCCACTAATCAGATCATTTAGCTAATGAAGATTGAATTATTAATGGAGGCAAGTAGTCTGAGAAGGGTAACATGGGCCACTGAAAAGACTTGGGTTTGAGCCTAAGAGCAGTGTGCACTTGCTTTAACCAGGGAGAGTGTACCAGATTCCTTCTATGCAGGGTAGAGCTGCAGGGGAAGGTGGGCCAGGAAGTATGGGGAATCCAGGGAGGCCAGTGTAGTAGCCAGGAGACAGGATGCTAGCTGAGACTAAGCAGTAGTTAGGTGAAAGATGTGGATAGACAAAGGATCATTTGGGAGGTGAAATAAGGCTTGGCCATAGCATGCCTCCAAGCCACTAGATGGACAACCACCAGGCCCCTCTTGAGAGAGGAAAGACAGCACCTGAGATAAGGAAGATAAAAGGACCAGCATGATTGAGTTTCCATGTTGAGGTGTCTGGGTAGGAAACAGGAACAAAAGACAAGCAGAAGGCGAAGGAGTAAAAGAAGTTGGGTAAAGGAGGGTAACTAAGGACAAAAGGCCAGGCCTGATGCTGCTGGGAGGCCTGTGATAAGGCAGACAGAGACCTGGCAAAAGGTCCAACAGCCTTAACGTGCTGGGACTTGAAGTTAGACTGGGGATCAGAGGCAGAACTAGGGGCTCAGACTGGAAGGGGGAGGAGGAGCTGAACAATGGCCAGAAGGAAGGGGTTTGTCCCTTTGTTCGGAGGACCTAGGAGCAGCCTGGAGAGCCGGGCAAGGTGCATCATCCTCTTCCCAAGCTGCTTGGGACCAGAGGTGAAAGTGAAAGAGATGCACGACAAGCCAGCGTCCTCTAAGTTAAGGTGAAAGCGAAAGCAGGAAGCGTCAGACGTGGAGCCCTGCAGAGAACAGGCCTCTGCTTTTCTTGCTCCCGGCTGGTCCCACTCCTTTCACCAGCGACCACCCAGTCCCTGACCATCCTACGATGCTGCAAACAGAGCTAGAACCCCGAGGGGGTTTCTCCTTCGAGAACTGCCAGAGGTGAGGTGGGGGATGGCTGGTCCGGAGCTGCCTGCACTCCCCGTCAGGTCTTCTGAGCGTGGGAGCCCCGAGGGCCCTGTATTCCTGGTGGCGAAGGGCAGAGGGCACCAGGGGTGGGAGCACGTGAGGAAGATAGCCAGTGGTGGGCGACTTGGATTCCCGGGCTTACCCGGAGCTGAGGGCACCCGGGACGGAGTCGGGGGATATGAAGGGGGTCCCAGAAAAACCGAAACATGGGCTACTCTCTTCCCTTTCCAGAAACGCAGCCTTGGAACGCGCCCTCCCGGAACTGCGGGCCCCTCATGCCCGCAAGACCGGGACCACCATCGCGGGCCTTGTGTTCCGAGTGAGCGTGGGGTCGGGGCCGGGAGGCTTAGCCAGGCGGGCGGGGATGGGCAGGCCCTGAGCCAACAGCCTCCTTTCCCCTCCCCAGGACGGGGTCATCCTGGGCGCGGACACGCGGGCCACTAACGATTCGGTCGTGGCGGACAAGAACTGCGAGAAGATCCACTTCATCGCGCCCAAAATCTAGTGAGAACCCCCAGCCCCGTTCTACCACACAAGAACCGCACCCCTAGTTCCCATCCCCTGCCCCCCCATCCTAGCCCCGCCCACACCGACCCTCCCTTCGCCCTCAGCTGCTGTGGGGCTGGAGTAGCCGCGGACGCCGAGATGACCACGCGGATGGCGGCGTCCAACATGGAGCTACACGCGCTGTCCACGGGCCGCGAGCCCCGCGTGGCCACGGTTACCCGCTTACTGCGCCAGAAGCTTTTCCGGTGCAGAGGGCGGGGCTAAGATGGGCCTGGGGCGGGGCCGTTGCGGGATGGGCGGGGCTGAGAAGGTGGTACGGGGAGGGGGAGGGGCGGGGCTGTGAGGTCCCGGGATACCGGAAGAGGCCAGCCTGAGGAGTTGGGCAAGGGAAGGAGCGCTGTCAGTCAGACGCCCGATCACCGGAAGAGGCGGGGCTCGGGTCAGGAGGAGTGTAGGGAGTGGGGCCCGGGTCCCAGTGCTTGCGAGTGACCACGCCCACTCCGCGCCAAGGTACCAGGGCCACATCGGTGCTTCGCTGGTCGTGGGCGGCGTAGACGTGACCGGACCGCAGCTCTACAGCGTGCACCCCCACGGCTCCTACAGCCGTCTGCCCTTCACGGCCCTGGGTGAGCGGTTCTGCGGGTCCCCACGTACCCCGCCCCTGGGACCCGTTTGCCCTGCGTTGGGCGGCGGGCTTACCTTAGACGCCCCTTCTGCCTGCAGGCTCCGGCCAGGACGCGGCCCTGGCGGTGCTGGAGGACCGGTTCCAGCCGAACATGACGGTGAGCGACACCTGACCCCCACTACGTGGTCATGGGTGGGAAGTGCACCCGGGAGCTGGGGGAGCGCAGAGGGACCCTGGCTGGTCTAGAGGTCAGGGAAGGCTTCTCAGAGGAGGCGGCGACTGAAAGGAGACCGAGGGAACCGGTGGAGTGAGGGGAGAGGAGTGCTGTTTTCCAACAGACCACCGTCAGCGCCAGTGTTAGGCTTCCTGGAGAAGTCAAAGCTCGGAGAGGACTGGGGCTGAGGGAGGAAATGGCAGGTGGGGTCTGGAGTCTGCATTTTGTTAGGGGTGGGATGGAAGTGGATGAGGTAAGACCCAGAAAGAGAAAGATCCGGTGGATTGGGGGCCAGATAGGCCACTGGAATCAGGGCCAGGAAAGTGCTCAGAGAAGTTTGTAAAGATGGGGACAGTGGGCAGTGGGAACAGGAGGGGGAGAGGGAAGCAGACCAGGGAAGGGGAGTTTGGAGTGGAGATGGGGTAGAGGGGGAGAGAGGAGTTTGTGTGTGAGCAAAGGATAAGCAGTCTGGGCTTCACGATTAACAAAGCCCCCAGGCTGTAGCCTGCGGGTGATGCCAGAAGAGTCCATCAGACCTCACACACACATCGCCACAGCTGGAGGCCGCGCAGGGGCTGCTGGTGGAAGCCATCACTGCAGGAATCCTGGGTGACCTGGGCTCCGGGGGCAGTGTGGATGCATGTGTGATCACGGGGACCGGCGCCAAGATGCTGCGAACACTGAGCTCACCCACAAAGCCCATAGAGAGGTGGGAGCAAGGGAGATGTGGGACCACAGGGGAGGATGGGCTGTAGCAGGGAAGGTTGGGGGCTGCAAGAGGACAGGCCACATAATGGGCCTATATTGAGAGGCCATTTCTCCTCCATCCCAGGCACACCCAGTACCGCTTTGCCCCTGGGACCACAGCTGTCCTGTCCGAGACAGTGAAGCCACTGCCCCTGGAGCTGGTGGAGGAAACAGTGCAGACCATGGAAGTGGAGTGAAGTAAGCTGAAGCTTAGAGCTTGGAACAACAGGGAATAAACGCAGAAAATAGACACCTGAACAGATGGCTATGTTGTTCTTGGGAAGAGGGTACGAGCAGCTAGCAGGGATCTGTGGCTAAGGTATCTCTGCAGGAGCCACTCCCTCCTACGGCTCCAGTGTCTGGTCTAAGAGGTGCCCTTCAACTCATCACCCTAGGCATCTACCCTCCTCCAGAACCTCAGCTCTGGCAAGCATTGAAGACTCAAGGTGGAGCCCTAGCTGGTTTGGCTCAGTGGATAAGAGTGTCGGCCTGTGGACTGAAGGGTCCTGGGTTCAAGTCTGGTCAAGGGCACATACCCGGTCTCAATCCCCAGTAGGGGGTGTGCAGAAGGCAGCCAATCAGTGATTCTCATCATTGATGTTTCTATTTCTCTCCCTCTCCCTTCCTCTCTGGGGAAAAAAAAACACACACAAAAACTCAAGGTGGAAAGCCCCACCCTGACTCCACACCATAGAAGTCCGCCTACCACTCCTACACCTTGCTCTTACCCTATAGTCCATTGGGGACTGTTGTAAAACCCAAAAGTCCCCAAGTACTGCCCTCACTTAGAGCCTTTGCCTGGCTCATTGGTAGCCCAGGACAAAGCCTACATCTCTCAGTCAAGCCCCCTTCCCCACCGGATGCCACTGAGGGCAAAAGTGCTGATAGAGGCCTTAGCCGGTTTGGCTCAGTGGATAGAGCATTGGCCTGTGGACTGAGGGGTTACGGGGTCGATCCTCAGTAGGGGGCATGCAGAAGGTGGCCGATCAATGAGTCTCTCCCATCACTGATGTTTCTGTCTGTCTCTCCCTCTCCCTTCCTCTCTGAAATTAAAATGTATAATAAAAAAAATAAAGTGCTGATAGAGGAGCTGCTCCCTGATTCCAAGGGCAAGTTCTCACAGAGCACTCCTCACCCCGTTACACCTTTAGCTGTGAAACCCCTCCAAAGCCAGGCACATCTGAGGTGCTAACATGAAGTTGGGTTGTGAGTAGGGACATTGACTCCAAGTTTCTGGGCTGACAGGGGTTACAGTGCTCTTGTGGGGACATATGACACAACACAT
The DNA here is from genome assembly GCF_000147115.1 of Myotis lucifugus. Taxonomy (NCBI): domain Eukaryota; kingdom Metazoa; phylum Chordata; class Mammalia; order Chiroptera; family Vespertilionidae; genus Myotis; species Myotis lucifugus. The sequence goes on along the minus strand of NW_005871322.1, from coordinate 1,215,626 downwards.
TTATCCAACAAATCTTTGCAGAGCACCCACTGTGTGCTAGGCCCAGGTGCTGAGTGCTGGTAGCAGCATCCTGCCCTCAGAATGGCTGAGCTCCATTGGAGCTTTGCAACTGCCTTACCTCTCGGGGAGGGTCTACGCTAGGCTGGACATCTATGGACCCCTGATTGTGCCCCCCCCCCCCACATTTTATTATGAATATTTTAAGACATAAAACTTGAAGAATTGTACACTAACAACTATATATCCACCACAGACTTTACAATTAATATTTTATCTGCTTTACCACACATCTATCCATCCATCCCCATGTTTAACCATTAACTCACATTTTAAACTGTTCTCTTGAATAGTCGAAACCCTCACACCCCCTAGGAGACCCGCCAACTTACCCACTGTAGCTTTGCACATAGGGGCCTCTCCTCTCTCTTGGTTCAAACTGGACAACAAACAGGCTGTGGACACCAGGGCTTGCTCACATGATCCCCAAGGCATGGAGGTTGTCAGAGATTTAATGACTGTTACCCTTCTACCAGCATCCTCTGTACAAGGTTGGGCAGTCACCAAGAGTGCACACCTTGCCCTCCTTTGCTCCAGTCCCTTCTCAGGCATCATCTCATCATTAAGAGTGTGGTCTTCAGCCCTAACCGGTTTGGCTCAGTGGATAGAGCGTCGGCCTGTGGACTGAAAGGTCCCAGGTTCGATTCCGGTCAAGGGCATGTACCTTGGTTGCAGGCACATCCCCAGTAGGGAGTGTGCAGGAGGCAGCTGATCGATGTGTCTCTCTCATCGATGTTTCTAACTCTCTATCCCTCTCCCTTCCTCTCTGTAAAAAATCAATAAAATATATTTAAAAAAAAAAAAAAGAGTGTGGTCTTCAGCCCTAGCAAGTTTGGCTCAGTGGTTAGAGCGTTGGCCTGCAGACTGAAGGGTCCTGGGTTAGATTCCGGTCAAGGGCACGTACCTTGGTTGCTGGCTCCCAGCCCTGGTTAGGGGCATGCAGTAGGCAACCAATCAATGTCTCTCTCACATCGGTGTTTCTGTCTCTCCCTCTCTATTCCACTCTCTCAAAAAATCATGGAAAAAACATCCAAGGGTGAAGATTAAAAGAAAAAAAGAGTGTGGTCTTCAGAGCCAGACAGATGAAGGTTTGGGTCCAACCACACCATGTGCTGGTGGGAGAGTCACCATCTGTGTAAGCAAACTGTGATTCCTGTTCTAAAATGAGGAATGATTCACAACTTGCTAGAACCCCTGTCCTGGCCACATGACCCTGGCTCTCTGCTGGTACAGCTGGACATTCCCTCCACCAGTCAGGAACACTCCTGGGTGCTGAGCAGGCTTCTCTGAGTCTGGTGCCCGTGATAGGCCTGGGAAACTTCCCTGATCCAGGCCACCAGCTGGTCACCATAGACCTAATTTAACCATAATTCCTTAGGACCCAGTGCTCAGCACTTGGGATGTGAAGTGGTTCAGATAGTCAATCAGAGGCCAGGTTTTAGGGGACTGAGGGGGTATGAAACCCACATCTGGGCTCCTTCTGATAAGTCCAGGCCTGGACTGAGGACCTTGGCCCAGAGAGACCTTGCTCCAGAAGAGAGCGTGGGACAGGGCTGTGCCCATACAGCTGGCCTGGCCTCATGCCTGGGACTTTAGCCCAAGGACAAGGAGATCCATAAAGCCAGGCCCATCTCAGTCTCACGCCTACCACAATGCTGCTGCTCAGTCTGACCCTTACCCTGACCCTGCTCGGCTCCTCATGGGGTGAGTAGGCCTGGACCAGCCCCGGGTTCCAGCACCAGCTCAGGCTTCCTGCCCAGGGGGCCAGGCTGGCTGGAAGGAAGGCAGGTGGACAGAGTGGGTAAAGGAAAAAGGATGTGCCAAGACCATGAGGAAGCAAGAGTGGACAGGAGTTCAGTCCAGGCCCAGGAGCTAGAGAAGGTGTAGGAAGCTGAGAAGTGAAGGATGGATTGTAGTTTAGGAAGAACCTTCTGGCTGCGTGGAGCATGGAGTGGGTAGAGAGGCCAGGATATTATCCTAGGGCTCAGGAAGACAAGTGGCCTGGGCTGGAGGGTGGGGACGGAATTGGGGAACGGTGGGGAGTAGGCTGGAGAAATGGAGAGTGGACAGCACTTGGGGACTGGTTGGGTGGGAATGACTGGAAATGTGCAGGGGCCCAGAAGGAGCTCAGGGTGAAAAGGGATAGTGATGAGTCCTCTGGATTTGGACCCCTCTGGGGTGCAAAGCTGAGGGCATCTGGAAGGAGGATGGGGGAGAGGTGGGCTGGGGTGTAGAAAACAGGTCCTCACCAATCCAATCGCCAGGCTGTGGCGTTCCTGCCATCAGACCGGCACTGAGCTTCAACCAGAGGATTGTCAACGGGGAGAATGCAGTGCCAGGCTCCTGGCCCTGGCAGGTGTCCCTGCAGGTACATGCACCCTGGGGGTGGGACAGGATCCCAGGTGCTTCACGCCTAGGCAAAACCTGAGTTCCCCTCCCATTTCTGATCCCTGACCCCAGGATAAGAACGGCTTCCACTTCTGCGGCGGTTCCCTCATCAGCCCGTCCTGGGTGGTCACTGCTGCCCACTGCAATGTCAGGTGAGTGCTTCCACCCCACCCACCCCACCCCAGCCCACCTCTCCCCACTTCCTTCCTCTAGATGCCCCTCTCTTATTGCTTTGCCCTCCCTGTGGCTGCTTAACCCCACTCTCACTGCAGCCCTGGCCGTCATGTTGTTGTCCTGGGCGAGTACGACCGATCATCCAACTCTGAGCCTTTGCAAGTTATGTCCATCGCGCGGGTGAGTCCCTGGGTTGCAGACTGGGGAAGAGTGAGCAGTACAGGTGGGTGGGCTCTGGGGATGAAGAATTCAGGCCTTCCCTGGCCTAGCCCCCTCAGCACCCATCAACTCTGGGGGCCTGTGCTCACCCCATCCAATATGGCCCTTTCTGGCTCCACAGGCCATCACACATCCATATTGGAACCCCACCACCTTCAACAATGACCTGACACTACTGAAGCTTGCCTCCCCAGCCAAGTACACAGCACGCATCTCACCAGTTTGCCTGGCTTCCCCAAATGAGGTGTTGCCTACAGGCATCACGTGTGTTACCACTGGCTGGGGCCGCCTCAGTGGCACAGGTAGGAACTTGGGCCAAAGATCTGGGTGGGAGAGCTAGAGTGGGGACAAGTCATTTAGGGCCTAACCACCCCCTCCTGGCACACAGGCAATGTGACCCCAGCGCGCCTGCAGCAGGTGGCCTTGCCCTTGGTCACTGTGAGACAGTGCCAGCAGTACTGGGGCTCACGCATCACCGACTCCATGATCTGTGCAGGCGGCTCAGGGGCCTCCTCGTGCCAGGTGAGCACTAGCACCGTCCTGTCCTCTGCACTGTCCTTTGACACACACACCCCCCCCCACACACTGACTTCTCCCCTCTCCTTCCCTCAGGGTGACTCCGGAGGCCCTCTTGTCTGCCAGAAGGGGAACACATGGGTGCTTACAGGCATTGTCTCCTGGGGCACCAGCAACTGCAATGTGCGCGCACCTGCCATGTATACTCGGGTGAGCAAGTTCAGCACCTGGATCAACCAGGTCACAGCCCAAAACTGAGCCTACCCACAGGCCACTTCCCTTTAATCCAATAAAGACTCCAAACTCTGTTCTCTTGTGTTATCTCGTCTGTCCTCCTGGCTGGGGTGGGGAGAGGTCTATCCCCACGTGGTCTTTCGGCATGGCAAGTGTTGAGAGATCAGGATTTTCCCAGACTGGGCCCCCCAGTCCCTCCTCCTGAGTGACCCCTTGGTCCACAGAAAGGAGCCTGGGCTGTTGGAATGGGCAGCCTTCCCTGAGGAGGGCAGCCTGTTTATTGAGTACAGAGGATACATTTACAAATTGAGTACACAAAATAAATAACTGCACATTCTCCACCCACAGTCCATGGCATGAAGGCCCGTCTCCAAACTCCTGTCCTACCTTCAGGACCAGGCCTATCCTGGGCAAAAGAGGAAATAATTCCCCAGGGCTTCAGGCCCCCAGAGGCACTTGGGAAAGTCAGGGGAGTTCTGAGGCCATGGGGCTTGGGCTCTCCGCTGCCTTGAACCAGGGCACTGGGGGCAGAAGGAGGGGGTATATAAGGCACAATCGACTTGGCCCAGAATGATCTCTTTGGCTTGGTATTCCACTGGAGGTGGCACATGCAGAAAGAGGAGGGCCTGGCCCATGGCTACCACTGGGAGGAACTGAGTGAGGGCCAAACCCTCCCTGTTGGCAGGGGCCCTGCAGTCTAGCTAAGGCTAAAGCTGGGCCCTACACACTGAAAGCAGCTGTGCATGGAGGGGGCTTGGGTTCCAGCCCAGTTTGTGGTGGGGGAAGGCACAATGACTGACATGGGAATGGTCTGGCTCAGGCGTCTAGGAAAGCAGCCACCTAATTCCACTCACCTCCCGCAGGGGCTCCCTCCAACCTGAGATTCAGTGGGGCTCAGACTGGAAAGGTAATGCTGTGAAAGGAAGCGGGGACAGGCTGCACTGGGCAAGGCCAGCTGTGAGAAGGCCAGTGCCCCAGGCGCTCAGGGTTCAGAGGCAGATCACACAGTTTGGCTAAGTTCCAGGGGGAGCTGCGCAGAAGCTCAGCAGAAGGGGAGTGTAGAGCAGCCCAGAGACCCTCCCTCAATGCAACAGCTCCTTCCTCTTGAAGGCTGAAGGGTGAACATGGTGGTCATTCCTAGGCTGCCTATACTCATGCCAGACACTAGATGGCGCCTTCATGCAGCTGCAGAAGAGGGAATAGCAGAGCCTAAAGGAAAAGGGCAATGGGAAGTACCAAGGGTAGAACCAGGGCTGGCACTGGAGCCCTGATGGGGCCCTCCCTAGGAAGCCCCTGCCCTCTGCCTTGGCCCAGGTGCCTCCATCACCCAGGTAGCAGCAGTGGGGCTCCCTTTAATGTCCCACAGTTGGGAAGGAGGCACCTGGAGAACAGACTATGCATCCAAGGGGGAGAGGGAGACAATGGTCGGCTCTGCAGAGGAGGCACAGTCAGAGCGGTTGGAGCCTAGAGCACGCCTGCTACCAATAGGGCCACACAGTCCAGAAGGACCCAGTTCCATGCCATGGCCCTACCACCAGAGATCCTGGCAAGTCCTAGGGCCAGGAGTGGTCCTTTGAGTCTCCATGAATGAAGACAGACCTTGGCTGGGAGGTGGGGGGCTGCTTATACTTACCCAGGGGCTGAGAGTCCAGCCACGGCACAGGCTTTGTGCCTACCTGGACCTCTCACTGGGGTATAATCATGAAGATTAGAATGCCATGGAATGTGGGGGGCTGGGCAGGAAGGTAGGTAGAGGAAAGGGGGGTTCCAGAAATAACTGTCCCAACGACACCCTCTACCTGGCACTGCATGCCCTTTTGGTCTGAGGAAGAGCCAAGGGTAAGGGGTGAAGGAGAATGAAGGCCGGGTCCTACCCTTTTCCCCATCTTGTACCATAGCAATTACCCACCAAAAGGAACATCAGTGCCAGGCCAGGCTCCAAGTGCAGGGGGCTCCCAGCTCCATTCTGTCACACTAGGCCCAGGTGAGGATGGGGACTGCTGAAGGCACAGAGAAGGGGCTGGGACCATTCACCTCCCACTGGCCATACAGGCCTATCACCGGAGAGGGCACAGGGCCCAGATGGCACAGCAGTGTGCGACAGGCTGGAACCATGCCATGTCTCTACCACTGGCGGGCAGCTCAGCCATTGTACTGCTGCTGGTAGCGCAGGTTGAGCTCCCGCAACTCCCGCTCTCGCACACGGCGTGACTTGTTGGAGCGTGTAGAGCGGCTAGAACGTGTAGACTGGGCAGATTTGGTGCTCTGGCAGCGTGAAGAGGCGCGTTTGAGGAGGTTCTGGGAGATGGAGCGGTGCAGATTCTTCATGGACGAAGAGGCTGCCATGCTCACCACCCACGGGTGCCTCAGGGCCTGCAGTGCAGTCATACGGGCGCCAGGGTCCACTGTCAGCAGGCGGTCAATGAAGTCTTTGGCCAGGTTGGATACACTGGGCCAGGGCTAGAGGCCAAGGACAAGCATTAGAGCGAGAGCACTCAACACTGCCTTCTCCATCCCAACAATGCCACCACCACAGCATTCAGACCTGTCAGTGTATGCACTCTCCCCTCACTGCCTGGTTCCTCCCACGAAGAACATTCTGGGCCTCCCTTCCAAGGAGAAGGATCTTCCCCCTCCCCAGGGAGCAAACTTCTAAGGGTCCCTGGACTCAAAGCCTGACTCAGGGAGGTGGCCCCTGTCAAGAGCCCCCACACCCTAGTCCAGAACCACTATAACTCAGGGGGATTTAAAGAGAAAGACCCAAACCTTCCTCCATATCCTGAGCCAGACTCTTTAATTTTTTTTTTCAAGAGAACAAGTCCACTTTTATTTATTTCGTTTTCAATATGTTTAAATCCTTGAGGCATGCAGCATTACATGGATTCTGTGTCCAATGTCCTTAGCAGGTAGGCTGCTTTGATATCTGGCATGAACCATGCCACTGTTTCCATGAGCATGAGTTATCTTTCCCCAGATTACGCTGGTTTTGTTCTGTGTGCCACCAGGAGTCACTGTGTTGAACTTTCTTGTACACATAGCACATCTCTTGCCTAGAGAGAATTCAGTTTCATCTCAAGTATAAACACCTTTAATTTTAAGAAGAGCTGTGTGTCCCCTCTTGTTCTGAAGACCCCACTAACAGCCAGCAAAAATGGCCTTGGACCACAGTCTTTCAGACATATTTATCCTTTTAAAAGTCCTGTTCCCAGCAGGCCTTGACAGGCTCCAAAAGCCACACTCAAGCTCTAATCCCTGGAATTGTCCAGGCCACTTAGAGGTGAACTTCCTAGCCCTTAAAGAGAGGGTCCAGCCTCCCTTCAACTGACAAAGTGGTGGTGGGCAACCACAACAGGCCCAACACCAAGCATCAGCCTCCCAGCCATGGGAAGAAAAGGAAACAATTGAAAGAAACTGGATTTCTCCATCTGCTGTGAGGAAAGGGGGTTCCTGCAGGCCAGCCAGGGACCAGACCCTGCTTAGGGACACTCTACCGTCTGCATGACCTCTCTAAGCACGCAGGGGCTCCTGGCAGTGCTCTGCACCAGCCTCATGTTAGTACATTCTGTTTCCAGGGAGGAACAGCACAAAGCCTGCTCTGCCACACATACTCTCATGGCTGCCGCATCTCAGCCATAACACCAGGCAGCTGTCCATCTCAGGGGCTCAGCCTGCACAACCTGTCTTTACCTGGGTGAATCCTTAGGTTCTTAGGATAAAGGACACTTGCTCAGACTCCCTCTTAGCCCTCAGTACTAAGCAATTATTCCAGCGATTTAAAGTTCATTTTTCCATTAGACCAGATGAGTTGGATGAGCCCCAGTGCCTGGTGCTGGGTATACAGGAGGTCCTCAGTAGGGTCAGTGAGTAAACAACCCATGAAGAGCGCCTGATGGGTCCCCTCCTTAGAGCTGCTTCCAGGCCATAAGGCTCAGGCAGGTAGAGACCAGATGCCCTGGGCCCTCTATCCCCTCTGCTGGAGGAGGGCGGACACAGCACTGCCCCAAGTCCCACATCTCCGGGGCGCTTCGGCATGTGCTCTGATGCTCCACCAAAGGGTGGGTGTCTAGGACCCTTGCTGAGCCTGTGGCAGATAACCATCACCCTCCTTCCTGCCAGGTGAGATCTGCCTGTTCCACCGCAGAGTGCCCTTCACGTGGATAACCCTGAACACACTCTTGAGAGGGCACAGGAAAATCTGAGAGCCCACATTCAGGGCAGCTCCATGCCCATTCACAGACACAACTAAACAGTGACTATCGCTGCCCCCAGTTGGGCTCCCTAGACTTCCAACTCCTCCCCCATGCCCCTCTCCACTACTGTACAGGGGTGGGTAGGGAGAACACTCATCCAGGGTCCTGAAGAAGGGGCAGGGCTACTTGCAGTTGCTACCCTTATTTGCCCTTTGGAGGCAAATCTCAACTTTTACTGAGCTGAACTGGAAGACAGTAACAGAGAGACAGTATTTCTAAACAGCCACCTAACAGGGTCCTCCTCAACAATGGGCCAGCTCCCAGAGTTTCCCGGGGAGAGAGATACTGGCCCTCAGGAGGAGGTGAGCAGTCAGGGCCTCAGGAACATGCAGCCCAGGGAGGCCTACAGAGACCTGCGAAGAGCAGTGAGGGAGTGCAGGGAGCAATGGCCTTCCCACACAGGAAGCCTGGTCCACATTTCCCTACAGGCCTCCAATACTGAGGCCAACATGCAGGGTGACTGGACTGTGCAGTTGTTGCCACAGTAGCTTTTGGCTCAGACTTCAAGAAAGCCCCATGGCCAAAACTGGTTTGGCTCAGTGGATAAAGCGTCAGCTTGCGGACTGAAGGGTCCCGGGTTCGATTCCAGTCAAGGGCATGTACCTTGGTTGCGGGCACATCCCCAGTGGGAGGTGTGCGGGAGGCAGCTGATCGATGTTTCTCTCTCATCGATGTTTCTAGCTCTCTATCTCTCTCCCTTCCTCTCTGTAAAAAATCAATTAAAAAAAAGAAAGCCCCATGGCTTGCTGCTGCCACCTGAACACAAGGAGCCAATGTGAGGGGCCAGCCAATCCAAACCACAGGCACTCACTAAAGCCCCTGTCACTCATTTGAGATGGAAAGAAGCAGGCACAATGGGCCGCTGATGGACCCAGCAAATCTAGAGCTGAACAGGTTGGGTCATGGGAATACCAGGGCTGCACTACCATCTTTTATGGTCTCCAAGAAAAGGAGTAATCACTGGGGAACACAATGTAGCTCAGCTTGGCCTGTTGGTAGGATAGCCCAAGAAACAGCAGGAAGCATGGGCTAGCCAAACAAGGCTAACACATGAATTCTGCCCTTGCCCCTTGGTCCAGCCAAGACAAAAGAGGGGCAACTCCTCTGCAGATGAAAGAAGAAATAGTTGCAAAGCTGGAACTTGAACAAGTCAAGAACTTGAACATGGATGGATTGGAGACATTTCCAACCAAGGCCCCCTGCAGCTCTAATGCAGTCTTAGATAGGCCTCTCACCAGACCCGCCCTGTGGGCGTAAGCATCTCTATCTCCAGAGTAGCACAGGCACACACTGGGCATCGACCCCTGCTTAGTGCCAAAGTGAGTCAGATTGATCTGCCCCTCCAACTCCCCCAAACACTCGCCTCTCCAATTACTTGTGTACGTGAGGCTGTGTGCAGAATGCTGATGGACTCATTTGTCTGAGGGCCAGCCCAGCCCTCTCTGGCAGGCCCCAGTTCTCCCCATTTTTGAGGCACTGTGAGTAGCTGGGCCATGTGGGTCCCCCGAGCCAATATGATTCAAGCCATGCTGACCTGAAAACCAGGCTGTGCCAAAGGCACCCAGCCTAACCCTCATACACTGAGGAACTAGCAGTGGGAAGTCAGGCAGATGGAACACAGGAAGGTGGTCCTCAGTGCACTGATGAGGGGGCAGGGCTCAGGTTGACTTCTAGAATAGGGGCCCCTGGGAGCCCTGCTGAAGTCTCCAACAGGTCTCAGGAAGGAAAAGCAAAGCTTTCCACACTCCATGGCCATGATTCTGGCCCTAAGTACAATTCAGCACCTCCTAAGAAAGCGTTCAACACCTACAGACCACCCCACCTCCTTCCTCAACATGCCTGAGCCTCTGGAAACACATGAGTATGTCTGTCAGCCTATGACTGACTGGCTGGGAAGTATTCTGGACATAAGAAAAATAAAAATGATTAAAAAGTTATGCCCTTGGGTTTCCACAGCTCTAACTGTTGGCTCTGGGTAAAGAATAGAACTCTCAGCTCAGTATACTTGGGCCCAGATCAGGAACACGAATGGGCCTCAGGTGGCTAACAGGAGGGAGAGGCCCCAAGTACCACCTGGTCAGTCTCCCAGAGACTTCCACCCATTTCTGGGCTGACATGGGGCACAGGGCAGGGAAGAAAATGTTAAAATGTCAGTCTGCCTTGCCTCCAGACACTCAGGCCTCCCTCTGCTATGGAATCAGAGGACAGCTTAATACCCAGGATGACAGCCTACACCCTCCTTCCCACAGGTCTCTCATGAGCTGTGTGGGTAGGGAATGGGCTCTGTCCTGACGAAGGGCATCACCTCCACCCTGGCTCTGACCATCAAGTTGGCTGCCCTTCTCCCTAGTCCGTAGCCTCCAGAATCCTTGTTCCCTGGTAGTCAGGGCAGCTACTACTGATATTGTCACAGCAGAGAAGCTAACAGGGGCCAGAGGGCCCTCTCCCGTGGGCACTTCCTGACCATCTTTAGCCTCCTCAACCCCCGGCTCCTGATGAGCCCAACTCTCCCTTCAGAGGGAGGCACCAAATCACAACGGGGTTTCCACTCCAGCTTGAGCCCCTTTTACTTGCTCTACCTTTAATGTCACAAGGGCCTGGCAAGAACATTACCCAAGCCATACAGCGGCCTCACCTGGAGTTCAAGGGCTAAGGAGACAAAGGATGGCCTTGGCTGCAGAGAGAGGAGGAAGCTTGCTGCTTTTTCCCAGCAGCAAACCCCGCTCACAGGGCTTTCCCTAAACTCCTCTGGCAGGCAGGTCTGACCACTCTCAAGCGACGCGTGAGAAAGATCTGGTGTCTCTTCCAAATAGCTTCTGGGTGACAGATTAAAATGTTAGGCTGCAAGCTCAGCGACCGTGTTCTAGTTCTACCTTCTCTATGTGACCTTAGAGAAATCACTGCCTCCTCACCTTTAATGTGAAGGAGCTAAATGCAATGAATTCTAAGTCTCTTCCAGTTCCTAAAGTTCTAAATTTTAAGAAGATAGCTCTCCATCTTTTTCCTCACTTGGTTGTGTGTGAGGAAAAGAAGCATGGCATCTAACATTTAAGCCGAATTGACCTCTTGACCTGTATGGGTTCTTTTCCAGCCTATGATGACTCTGGGGAAGGTTCCCTGGCAGAGAAGGCAGCCCCACCAAAGAGCTGCTAGGGGAAGGAAGGGAAAAAAGAAGACAGGGCTTTGCTCCCATGACTCAGTTCTTCCCTCAGCTTTGTCTCAAAATGTATTTTCAGACTCAGCATTCCCACTCTCAAAGGCCTCCTTCCTGTACTTACGTGGGCCTAAATGAGAGCAGAGAAAAGGGCACAGAGGAAATTCTGGAAAATGGGGCTTCAGGTTTACGCAAGAGAACAGAACTATTAGTATGACAAGAACAGCACACACTGATGTTGCCCACGAGGAAAAGTGTTTGGAAAGCTGCAGCAGAATTCGGCACTCTGTAGCAGTGGAACCAGCATCACCGCCTCTGGTCAAGACACTCACCATTGCAGTGCCTGGGCTTCCCCCACCCTGGGATCCAGCAGGGGGTGGGTGGGGGCAGAGCAGCAGAAAAGAGAAGGACATTGGGGAGGAGAGCCTGAGGGGAGAAAAAGAAGGAAGATAATAGAGTTGTTGTTTTTTTAATGTTTGCATTGATTTTTAGAGAGAGAAGAAGAGAGATGGATAGAGAAATAGAAACAACAATGAGAAAGAAACACTGATCAGCTGCCTCCTGCATGCTTCCTACTGGGGATCGAGTCGGAAACCTGGGCATGTGCCTTAAGAATCGAGCTGCCACCTCTTGATTCATGGATCCAGCCAAACTATCCGGGCGATAATAGAGTTTTAAAAAGAGGCAGAGGCCCTAGCCATTTTGGCTCAGTGGATAGAGCGTCAGCATGTGGACTGAAGGATCCCGGGTTCGATTCTGGTCAGGGGCACATGCCCGGGATGCTGGCTCGATCCCCAGTAGGGGTTGTGCAGGAGGCAGCCAATCAATGATTCTCTCTCTTCATTGATGTTTCTCTCTTTCTCTCTCTCCCTTTTCCTTTCCTCTCTGAAATAAAAATAAATTTTTAAAAAAAGAGGCAGAGAATGAAGATAAAAATAAAATGAGAAAAGACATGACAACTTCAAGGTTAGTAAAGCTGTATTCTGAAACTTGAGAAGAACAAAATGAAATCTTGTGCCTCCACCTGTCCCTGCCCAGAGTCCACAAAGTGAAGGAAAGATGCTCTGGGCTCGATGTGGAATCAGGGGGATGTTGCCAACCTGTGCCAACAACCGAGGAATGTCTGCTTTTTACAATGACCTGAAGCAGCCCTGGAAGGTTCTAGATTTCAGAGCCTGCTGCATAGTGATTTCTTCTATCTCCACCCATGGGTTCTACTGAGGCCAAGAGGTTTCCAAGGCCTAAACAGGTGTAGTTTTTTTTCAACTTCTAATTCTAATTAGAATTCTAATTTCTGAGAGTTTGGAAGCCTGATGGCTATTAGCAAAGCACTCACACTATGGCCTCTGCCCCAGAGGTCTGTGCCCCTGGAACTCTGGTACACTGGACTCAGCTCAGGGCAGGCACTTGGTCAACACGGGGTAGCAAGATGAGTGAAGAGATAAAGGTGCCAGCTTTCTGTCCAAACCACACTGGAGTGGGGATCAAGTCTAGGGACCAAACTTGCATCAGGAGACAGACAAACCAAGGCCAGGCAGGCATGCATGAGAAGAGTGACCTTGTGTGATGGGAGAACTGACTGAGGACAGAGAGCCTGGAAAGCCACTGGGGGTGGGGGGATGGGCCAGCGCTTCCAGCTCAGTGTGGGCAGGAGGGGAGGCCATCAGCAGATTTAAAGAGGTCAGAATGTGGGAGAGACAACAGCCCCAGCAGCTCCCAAAGGAACGTGAGGGCCTAGAAGTGACAGGGCCTTTGAGAGGACAGAGCTATCCAGGTGGAGACAGACAATAAGAGCAAGAGAGGAAGAGAGGGAGGGGACAGGTGGTGCACCAATAACCACTCCTAACACAACCCACGACACGTCCCTTTTGTTGAAGAGGCCTCGGTGGGGGCTGGGGGTGGGAAACAGCAGTGATGAAAAGCAGCTTTGACCCTGGGCTAATGAGATGCTAGAGATGGTCACAGCAAGGTGTTTTAGTAGGAATGGCTGAATGCAGCAATATGGAGAGGAGGGCACCTATCTGTGCCACAATGGAAGTGTACTGCTCTCTGGGGAGTGTGCAACCAGGGCAGCAGCAGCAGAGGGATGCCTAGAAGACAGGGCTCCAGGAAGCCAAGTGGTGGCCCAGAAATGGCACATGACGGGGTTGCTGCCCCTCTCTACTCAGAGCCTGCCTCCTGCCCCCACAGAGCTATCAGAATTACAAGATGGTTCAACTAACTGCCCTTGGACCCCAAGTAGATGGTCAGCACTCACAAGGATGGAACCACTCCTGCCTTCCTCCAAGAAGTCTCAAACCAAGAGGTCTCCAACCACAGTGACCAATGAGGTCCACTGCCCCCACCCAGTGACCAAACTATGCCACCTCCCAGTGACCAGACAGGGATCTGGACTGAGGGATCTGCTCCTGCAGGGAAGGAGGGAGACTTATCTGTTGAACACCTACTTGTACCAGGACCTTTGGTGAGGTACGGTGGCCCTTGTCAAGGAATCCTTTCTGAACAGGTATGGGGGTAGTGCTTGTCCTCTTGGGACCCTTGAATAGAGACAACTTCATCATCCAGCACTTGATACCCAGCAGCCACCAGTAGGCAGGCAGGAAATAAGGGCTGAGGGATGACTCTGAACAAAGAATTTGAAATCAATTTGTAATTTCCTATGCTGCCAGCTATCCAGACACAGGAAAGCCATCCTCGGACTCCGGCAGCAGGGGGACAGGGAGAAAAAAAAATGGGGAACTGATGATCCGTCACAGCCCCCATATAAAATGGAAGTGGGAACACGAGCAATTAAAGGCATATGGCAGAATCCAAGCTGAGCTAGAAAACATACCACCCACCTCCCTGCATTCTGTTTGCTGCTTAAACACACACCCAGTCTCTAGCTTTCCCACCTCCCCAAGCAATCCTCCCCATGGCTCTTGGGCAAGGTCCTATCCCCTCACCCAGGTGCTCCTTATTAGAACATGTGAACCAGGCTGCATGACCAGCCCCCACAGGCACTGAACCCCTTCACCTAGAGAGACTGACACATGCTACATACTCTCCACTTCATTTTATCTTCAACACTCAGAGCAGAATCACTTTAAGAAATGGGGAAGAGCTAAGATGGGAATGTAAATGTCAACTCTGGCTCTGGGCATTCATCCTACTGCAGAGCTATCAGAATTACAAGATGGCTCAACTAACTGCCCTTGGACCCCAAGTAGATCATCAGCCCAGAAACCCACCCGTGAGAAGCCACCTCCCACCAAACTTTATCCCCCAGGTAGTGGCAGATCGGTCCTGCAGGTAGGCTTCCTCTCCCACTAGGATTCTGTCCTCTGCCCAGCAGCACTCACTCTCCTGAACGAGGCTCTGTGAAACCCTTTACCCAGTCCCATCTGTTCCTGGTGTAGTGACCCGGGCTCGCCCACAGCTCAGAGACTGCTCAGAGGAGGGTGACAATGAAAGGGTGCTAAACATAGGGAGGCAGCAAAGCTGCTGATGGCATCTGCCATCAATCCTCCAAGAGCCTCTTCATCTGTCCTTGCTCTAGGAATAGAACTCTCGACAAAAGCAATGACATTAGGCCAGTGGCGTCACATTTCATGTCAAGTGAATCACAGAATCTACAAGCAGAATGGTAAGAGTACTCCAGTATGGGTGTACAGATGATGACTCACTTTCTGTGTCACTCCTTTAAAAACAGCTGCTCTAGTCCTCCTGGGGCCTTCCATGACAGGAAGCGTGCTCTCTCAAGGTGGCTCCTTGTGTCTTCAGACTGATCACACAGTCACATGCCTTCCTCACATCTGGTCAGTGCATCTCCCCATCACTTCCATTGTGACTTTAGCTTGGCCCTCTCCACTCCAGCACCTCCAGTCACCAAGTAACTATTCAAATTTCCCCTCAAAATCATCTGTCAGTCTTCTCCTTCCCAGCACTCCCTCCTCTTCCAAGATTCCTTTGTTTACTTCTAAGTAGGTCTGGCCAGCAACCCTCTAAGCACATCGCCAGCAGGCTCCCCACTTCTTCCTAGAATCCAGCCTCCAAAAGAGAGCACTCCTAGCCACCATGGGCAGCCGGGTTTGCCAGTAACTTTTGGGTCCCTTCTGAGGTCATCACCAACAATCACTGGTGCTTCCCTCAGGAGAAGTCAGGAGAAAGTATTGAGAGCATATGTACTGATACACACACTGTCTTCAAGGGCCTCATTAGCCAAGGAAGAGAGAGATGTCCATAGACAACTCTCAGCCTGAGAAAGTGCAGAATCAGACTCCAGTAACATGCAGAGGCATGTGTCAGGGACAGAAGACTGCAGGGATGTGAAAGCCAAGACCTCTGAAACCAAGATGGCCTGGATTGAAATCCCAGGCCTGACACCCTCTAACTGTGAGAGCATGGACAAGTTACTTAACCTCACTAGCCTCAATTTCCTCATCTGTAAAATGGGAGTGATTAAACTGACTGTTGTAGAGATTAGAGATGGTGGATATAGAACCCTCAGTCCGGTGCCAGGTACTCAGTAGGCACTACACAATGGCAGTGGTCGGCATTACTTGGAAAGGAAATAATGTTTGAATTGGACCTTTTCTAAAGCTGACATTGGGAGCAGAGGGGAAAGCCTGAGCAAAAGCTTAGTGTGGGAGTTGAGCAAACGTCTTGGGTCTATGGTGTATAAGGGGATGGGATAAGGCATGAAGCCAGGGTTGGGGCCAGAGTACCTAGACCAGGGGTGGGCAAACTTTTTGACTCGAGGGCCACAATGGGTTCTTAAACTGGACCGGAGGGCCGAAACAAAAGCATGGATGGAGTGTTTGTGTGAACTAATATAAATTCAAAGTAAACATCATTACATAAAAGGGTACGGTCTTTTTTTTTTTTAGTTTTATTCATTTCAAACGGGCCGGATCCGGCCTGCGGGCCGTAGTTTGCCCACGGCTGACCTAGACTGTCAGGATTGTGGGAGATAGGGTACTGAAGAGGACCAACTTGGTGTGCTTCTCTCTGCTACTAGACCCCTATGATTCCAGCAGAGCAGGAAGTGGAATCTCAGGACCCAGTCTAATGGTTACAATAGGAGCAGGAAGCCTGAGTCCATTCTGTACCGCATTCATTTGTCATTTTCCACCCTCAGATAATCAATAGCCTGTTAGCAAGACTCTGGAAGCTCCAATTAGATAAATTGCCTGTCCAACAATTGCCAGAATCAGGAACTCTTGGGAAAACCTACAGATTTTTCTAAATGATCTTTCTTTGTCAGCATCTCTGGGGAACTTCCCTCCCTTCCATAGCTAAACTTGCTACTCCCTCTGCCAGCTGGACCCACACAGAGCTCCAGTGGCTAGAACTCCCAGAGCACAGCAAACTAGCAGGGCCTAGGCACAACACTGCCTCTGTGAGGTGGATTCTGGGTCTTCCAACCCACGATGAAACCCGGCCCAGAGAGTGGATAGGACAATGTCCTCTGTGACCACTATATTGCAGTGTGGGCATCCCAGCCAGTCAATACTTGTTTTGTTGAATGCCATTTGGAGCAAAGAAGAAAACATGAGAAACTTTAGGGGAGAGCTGGAGAATGTTCCAGTTTCTCCTTTGCTTGTAGCCAGCACGGGGGTGGCCGGAAGAGGAAGGCCTCCCTCCCTTCCTCACACCACCCTGAAACACATGACCTGAATCCCCCAGAGAATGCCAGTCCCCATCCACACAGGATGGAAATCCTTGACTGACCACATGACCATGTCTGGAAGCTGTCAGGGAGGATGATGGAGCACAGGACCTCAAGTGCTGAAGGCAAAGTGGCATGAGGCTTTTAGGTGACTCCTGCAGGTAACGCTGCTCTGGGTCAATTAGCTGGGGCCAGAGAAGGCTCAATCTGAGATCTCTGGGAGGAAAGCTGGGCTGAAGGAATCCAGTCCCAGAGCTCCCTCCCCTCCATGACGTTATTCAAGAGACACAGACAGCTCCTCAGCAAGCCCAGGCCTGAGGGACACACTGGGGGGAACACTCTGTAAGAGGCACTTGGGGATGGGCCCTCATTGCCTTGGCAGAATCCTGTCCTCCTACAAAGCTCATCTTATCTCCTACGTAAAGTCAAAAACAATCTTTTCTTCACAGCCTCCCTGAGCACAGCATTATGCCTGCAGCCCTGCTTCCTGAGGTCAGCCTCACTTCCTACCAGTCAGCGTCCTGCCTAAGAACCGACCAGCCCTTACTTCTTCTGCACCTTCCTGCAGTTCTAAGCAGTGCTGAAACCCAATGGATTTTTGTCAGTTATCAGTGGAGCCAAAGACACAAACTGATGGCCAGCTGTTTGAATCTGGCCTGCAGATTACCATTTGTTGGCACACAAGATACTGCTTAAATATATGAATCAATTCCAAAATTTTAAGATCAGATTTTTCTGATTTTCTTTCAAAAGTTGGAATATCTGGAAGTATGGGGTCCTCACTGCTATGGGGCAAAGCTGGGCAGAGATGAGAAGCAGCTACTCCTTTAGACAGGGCATGGTCACTCTAGCTTGCCCCAATCCTATGGAGCAGATACTGTGGAGGCCCTGCCCCATGTCCTATCAGCCCACCTAAGCTCACCTATAGCTGCGGTGCTCCTGTGTGTGCTAACAGCTTCCCACTGCCAGTACCTGCAGCTCTCTGCTTCTTTGCCTGAGGACTTTCTCTGACACTAGTTGGCATTCAGGACAGCCCAGAAGTGCTAGGGATTTAAAGCCCCCAAAGATATTCTTGACTCATACGGGAGTCAATGAATTAAGAACCATTCACTTCCCTGCCCCTCAAGGGTACAATTCTGAGACACATTCCGCATGATTATTCACAGTCCCCAGTGGGACTGAGTTCCAGTGGACCACAGTGGCAGTCCTCTCCTTAATGTACCCTTTATCGGCTTTTCCCCTTTCTGCCTCTTTTCCCCCACCCTTCACTTATGCTTACTGGAATCACATCCCAATTAAATGATCTGCTCCCAAGTCCTTGTCTCAGGGTTCATTTTGGGGGGAACCCAAACTCACACACCCTACTAGTCTTATTTCATCATTTTTCCATCAGAGCACATTCTTCTGATGGAAAGCTAAAGGACAGAACCCCCCACCCATGGGCTTCCCAACATCGGAGGGACAGGGCAGACTCACCTCCCCCGAGTAACTGTACTTGCCCCTGAGGATCTGCCGGTACAGCCGGGTGCGGTTATCATCTTCAAAGGGCATGGTGCCACTGAGCAGAATGTAGGCAATGACACCCAGTGCCCACATGTCCACTGAGTTGGTGTAGGGCTTTCGAACCAGGACCTCAGGGGCAATGTACTCAGGTGTGCCACAGGTAGTCTTCATCAGGCAGTCGTCACCTTTCTTGCGAGCACTGGCCAGGCCAAAGTCGGTGATGATGATCTTGGAATCAGTGCCTGGGTGGTAGTAGAGCAGATTCTCAGGCTTGAGGTCTCGGTGTGTGATGCCCAGTGCGTGCAGATACCGGACGCCATCCAGCACCATTTGCAGCACCCGTGTGGCGTCACGCTCAGTGAAAGAACCCTTGGCAATGATGCGGTCAAAGAGCTCTCCACCAGTAGCCAGCTCCATCACCATGTACACACGCTCCTGAGTCTCAAACACCTCCACCAGCTGGATGATGTTGGCGTGGCGCACCCGGCGCAGCACACGCAGCTCCGACTCACACACCTCCCGCCCCTCCCGGTATTTGGTCTCAATCATCTTGATGGCATATGGTTGCCGGGTTGCCCGGTGTTCCACGCGTACCACTCGGCTGAAGCTGCCTCGGCCAATCAGGGCTTTGATGTCATACTTGGCCGTCACACGTGGGTCGAACTTGGCCCTGTACTTAGCCACCCTGGCCTTGCGTGGTGGTTCTGAAGGAGGCTCTGTGTAGCCGGTAGTGGGGGCGCCCGGGCAGGGGTTGGCACACTGACTGGCGGCTGGGATCCCAGCTTTGAGAGGGCCAACACTGTCCACCTCTGTGATGAAGTGCTTATACACATCGCTCTTAGTGCCACTGAAGGGCTCCACCTTCTTGACCAGATCCAGCTGGACATCCTTGGGCGGCTCGGGAAGGACCTTGCTTGTCCCACAGCCCATCACGGACACGGGGGCATCCTCTCCAGCGAGGCTGGCAGGACCTGCTCTGCAAGCAGTGCCCCGTCTACACCTATGCAGACAGAAGAGAGGACAACTCAGTATAGCTGGGGAACCTCTGAAGGGTTACCAGCCATCCCCCTCCTGCCTCCTCCTTGTCCCTCGATAGCCCTAGCCTGAAGACCTGGCTCTAATATGGTTTCCTGGAAGGGAGGATGGCTTTGGCCCCTAAGTGCTCAGAACCCAGGCTCAATGGAGGGTCTATATCAGTGGTTCTCAACCTTCCTAATGCCGCGACCCTTTAATACAGTTCCTCATGTTGTGGTGACCCCCAACCATAAAATTATTTTCATTGCTACTTCATAACTGTAATTTTGCTACTGTTATGAATCGTAATGTAAATATCTGATATGCAGGATGTCTTTTCATTGTTAAAAATTGAACATAATTAAAGCATAGTGATTAATCACAAAAACAATATGTAATTATATATGTGTTTTCCGATGGTCTTAGGTGACCCCTGTGAAAGGGTCATTCGACCCCCAAAGGGTTCGCGACCCCACAGGTTGAGAACCGCTGGTCTATATGAAATACTGGATCTGAGCATCATAATCTTGATTTACATCTCCCTGGATCTGATTCTCACACTGCTCTTCAAGCCTGAGAGAGGGTAGGAACATGCACAGGCTCAGTTGTTACTGCCCCCACCTTCCTCCCTACTCTGCCTGGGTTCCTTATCCTAGTTGAAGTTCTATGTTTTCTTTTTTTATATATATAAGAGAACATTTATTCATAACATTTATTCACAGAGGTAGAAAAAGTTAATTCCTAGAAGAAATGGGCTTAGGAAGTAAGTGATAGAGGTAAAGGAAGGGCCTTTGGGCCTTGGGAGTGAGGCAGCTAATGGTAACATGCCTAGGGAGATGGGGAGGGAGGAGTGAGGGAAAGGCAAGCAGTCTTATGGTCTCTTAATGTTAAAATCATTCCTCTTATTATTCGGACTCATCTTTCCTGAAATGGGGGTGTAGAGTGTTAGAGGCCGACTCTCCAACATCACCTACCAGGGCTCAGAAAGCTGCTTCTCCAAGGCCTCCCTCGTGTATATCCTTCCGGGTCCTCTATGCCTCCTGCAGGCATGATCCCCATGCAACCACCACCCACGGCCCTGCGTCTCTGCCCTACTAACCTCACTCTTTCCTGGACAGCTCCCACTACTTTGCTAATGCACCATCTTCACCCTGGCATTGTAACGCCCTGTTTCAGGGTCACTCACTTCCCCAGTCACCACATTGATAGCGAAAATGCCACATTAAGTTCTAGAGCTGGCTGAAATCAATCCCAGTGAACCTGGCACAATAAGCCTTAGCACACTGCCATCAGGTAGCCACCAAACAGGGCATCATTCAAGAGGCCAAGGGAGCCTTGAGCTCAGAAAGGGCACTAGCAGCTTCATCTAGATGTGACTCCGGCTGTGGATGCGGGGGCTCTGCTTCCTTGGGATGAGAGGACAGGAGCCTTCCCCAGTTGTTTCCCAGACAGAGATGTTCTGATCTCTCAGTACCCTGTGGCTGGTGGGACCCTGGGCAAGGTGAAGTGCAGAAGGACTACTTTCCAGAGGTCACTCTGCTCAGGCTGCCCTTCCCTAAGTCTATCTGAAGGCCCCATGGCCAAAAGAAGAGAGCAGAGAATTTCCTATTAATTATGACATGCAGAATTGAAGATAAAATGATCAGTCCAGGTCAAACATGTATTGAACATCTACTAGGATACAAGAATGAATAAGACATCCAATATAGGTTATATTTCAACATACACACACACACACACACAAACACACAAGCAGAACATGGTCAATAAGCTGATAGTCTAAATCAGTGATGGCGAACCTATGACACGCGTGTCAGAGGTGACACGCGAACTCATTTTTTTTGGTTGATTTTTCTTTGTTAAATGGCATTTAAATATATAAAATAATATCAAAAATGTAAATCTTTGTTTTACTATGGTTGGAAATATCAAAAAATTTCTATATGTGACACGGCACCAGAGTTAAGTTAGGGTTTTTCAAAATGCTGACACGCCGAGCTCAAAAAGTTCACCATCACTGGTCTAAATGAAAAGAAAAGCATAAAAACATAATTTCAATATAGCATAGTAAGTGTTAGGCTTGAGAAACAATAGTAGATATATGTAGACTGGCGCAGGGGTTAGGGAAAGCTTCCTGAAGGAGGTGACCCCCACACTGAATTTGATGTAAGAATGAGTCAGGTGAGGAAAGACAGGAATGGAGTTTTAGGCAGAGAGAATAACATAGTCATAGACCCAGAGTAGCACCCTGTGCTGGAAACAGGAAATCTGGTAGTGTGAAAGCAGGCCTGTGGGGGGCTAGAGTTTTGGAAGGTAGGCAGGAACCAGGTTGTAGAGAGCAGCACAAGTTATGGTGAGGAGACAGGACCTTCCTGGGAGGTGAGGGGAAGCTACCAAAGGGTTTACAAAGAACGAGAGGCGCTCAACCTGTGTTTAGAAAGAAGCATGAGGCTGAACTGGAAGAGGATCAAAGTGGACTAAAAGGGCCAGAGAGGGGATGGTGGCCCAGACAGTGGGGTGGAATGGAAAGATATCAGCAGAAGAACTGATAGGGACTGGAGGCTGGACATAAGGGGTGAAAGGGTGGAGTGAGGGCAGCACTCCAGTCCCTTACTCAGGCTCCTGGGCAAAAGGGTCAAGAGTGCAGCAAGAGGGACAGGTTTAGTAA
This sequence comes from Myotis lucifugus, assembly GCF_000147115.1. Classification (NCBI taxonomy): domain Eukaryota; kingdom Metazoa; phylum Chordata; class Mammalia; order Chiroptera; family Vespertilionidae; genus Myotis; species Myotis lucifugus. The sequence continues at coordinate 1,193,799 of NW_005871322.1, read as the reverse complement.
ACAGTGGGAAGAGTTCAGTTTTTGATGTGTGCAGTGCATGTGGAACATCCATGTGATATTTACTGCAGGCCAGGCACCACATATTACATTTTTAAAGTTAATAAAAATATATATTGTAGAAATGTATAGACTAGTAAATGCATAAGTTTAAAAAGCTGAGGGAACATACACCAAATTATTAGTGTTTATGTCTAGCCCGGCCTGTGTGGCTCAGTGGTCGAGTGTCAACCTATGAACCAGAAGTCCACGGTTCAATTCACTATCGGGGCACATGCCCGGGCTGCAGGCTAGATCCCAAAGAGGCAGCCGATCAATGATTTTCTCTCATCATCGATGTTTCTATCTCTCACTCCCTCCTCCCTTCCTCTCTCTGAAATAAGACATTGCATTATTCACTCCTGTGATGTTTTAACTTTTAGTATTATTCCATAATGAAAATTTTATGACTTCTTTTTAGAATATAGTAACTTGGGACCTCACTTCTTAAGGACATAGTAATAATTGGTGGGCCAACTCCTGCCTTATGACTGAGTGAGGGAAAGAAGTTCAAATGTTATTGTATCCTTATTTTATCAGGACTCCAACTCCATCTAAGACATCCCACCTACTGCCCATCCCGTTGTCAGAAATACATACAGTCTCTGGCAATGTACCTGGGGTTCTCCTTCTAACATCCCAAAGTTCAATCCCCAAATATTTACTAAGCTCCTACTGTGAGCCAGGAACTTTGCCAGGGACTGTGACAGACTAAAAGAAGGTAGCCAGCCAGGCTGGAGTGACGCAGTGATTGAGTGTGGACCCATGAACCAGGAGGTCACGTTCAATTCCATGGATTGCAGGCTTGATCCCCAGTAGGGGTTTGCAGGGGGCAACCAATCAGTGCTTCTCTCTCATCATTGATGTTTCTATCTCTTTCTCCCCGTCCCTTCCTCTCTTTGATATTAATTTTAAAATAAACTAATTAATTTAATTACATTAAAAAGAAGGGAACCATAGTCTGTGCTCTCAAGGAACTTACAGTCCAGATGGTTCCACACCAAAAGTTCTTTAGTCCATTACCCTTATAATGCCCAGTGAGGCCACTTAAAGGCTGGCAGCCTGGAAGGGGTCCCTCTGAGATCATTTCCTCCCAGCAAAAGAAAACACCACATTTTTCTAGTTTAAACACCACATTTTTCTACTTTAGCATCACATTAGACACCATGGCAACAGAGGGCTATACCAAGAATTAGCTCAGTGATGACCTAGCCAACACAAATCAGCTTAATACTCACTGAGTATGATTCTTGGAAGGAAAAGAAGTTCAAATCAGTAAGTCTCTCTCCAGCTCTCAACAAACAGAATTGCTTCCCTTCTTCCACGGCTGTATTTCTCAAATTTTTCTCTGTGTGCCCTGGGTTCAATGGAGACAGGTGTTCCCAGCTATCTCCAAAATTAGGAGTCATTGTTTTTGGAACACCTATCGCCCATTCATGTCATACAGCCAGGAAGTTCTGAAGAGGATTGAAGTTGCCCACATAACATGTTCACATTTATAAAGTAAAATAGAAAGCCAAATGAAAGTCTCATCCATAATTGTGACTGACAACCCCAGTATCTAGCTCAGATTCCATAGACACTAAGATCTCCAGGGGTCTTCCATTCCAGGTGAGGGGCAACTCTAGTTCAGCGTCAGAGGCAAATAAATTTCCTGAAAGCTGCATTTTCTCTAGCCCATTAATACAACTTAACAAGTGCAAGAACTGCAATTAGACCTGGACAATGTGCTTATTTAGCAAACCCACCCTCTAGTGAGTCAGCATTCCGAATCTCTCCTGGGGGAATAGCCAACTACAACTGCCGTTAGTAGAAGCAGTTTCGTCAGAGCTTTCCCCAATGACCAGAGTTGAGGAAGTCACATAACACAAGGCAGCTTCCTACAGGAGGATCAGTCTGAAGAGCAAACAGGCTTACTAAGATGAGATCTTAGTAATGAGGGACATATTCTGGGAAGAACAGCCATTAGTAAATACAGTGGCTTCCATTTGCTGAGTTTCTACTGTGAGAAGTATCTTACATGCACTCTCACTCCTCTCTGCAACTACATAAAGTAGTGACGATTATTCCTATCTTGGAATGAGCAAACTAGGACTCAGCGAGTCTCAAGATTTCATAAAAGCCAAGAACTGACTCTCAGTCTTTCTGACTCCAAAGCTCGTATGTCTAATCATCAAATCATACTGCTTCCCCAAGGTATGGGCAGGGCAATGAGACTGCAATGGGAGGCCACAAGGCACAGCTAGTCTTTCCCACAAGACAAAGAAGACACAAGAGCTTCCTGGAGGCAATGACAAAGATCTCCAACCAGGAAGCACGGTAAAGTCACCTGGGGAATTTTTTCAAAATATATATCCAGATACCAGATCTTCTGAATCAGTCTCAGAGAGTGAGACTCTTGAATCTGTATTCTGAAAGACGACTTTAGACTATCAAAGTTGAGAAGGCTGCACCACATACCACACACATATGCATGCATGTGCATGCATGCGCATACATGCACAAACACGAAACACAGGTGAGCTGTGTTCATCTCCGATGCCCGGCCCTGGTAGGTGCTCAATGGTACAGCTGAATCAATATCCATTCTTAAACCAACAACCTACCCCAGGGGACTTAGTTCCTACTGTTAATGTCAGGCAGGACCAGACACTCGGGTGCAGATACACAATCTCCAAACTCACTATCACGTGACACAACATGATCTATTCAACAGCAGCCCAGTGAATAAAAGTACAGAGGAGTCAATGGTTACTTGTGAAGCAAGGGAGGCTTTTCCACGGAAATGAAACCTGAGATGAATTTTAAAGGACAGATGTACATTTCCCATACCGGTGGGAGAAAGAGAAGGGTATTACAAAAGAGAAAATTGGCTATCTAAAGCACAAGGATATTAAACCACAGAGCTAACAGAAGGCACACAACATATGTAAACGACCCAACAACATATGTAAACCGAGGCAGAAATGCACAGGTGCTCATTTCAGGGTTAGGCCTCTCCGATCATCAAGAGCCCTGAATGCCTGCCTTCCTAAGAGGCTTAGCCTTTATCCTGTAGGCATCAAGGAGCCAGTTTTCGGCAGTAAAGGGCTTATTCAGGTGAGAAGGAATCACTTCAGCGGCTTCATTCAGTGGGAGTGAGCATGGACAGTGGGGCGAAGGTATGACTGGCTTGTGGGGCAGGCGACCCGGCTGGACTCAGGCCTGCTTTTCCCCAGAGTGAATAAGGAAGCGACCAGCTGCCCGCCAGCCCCTGGCGTTCAGTCGCGAAGGAAGGGTGTGGAGTAGATGCTGGACACGAGAAGGGAGTGAGGACAACCGGGTTAGTTCACCGTGATCGACGCCGGCTGGCTGCACAGCAGGCAGGGCAGCTGGCCACGTCCACCAGGCCCACGAGGACCCAGAGAAAGGCTACCCAGCGCCAACAGCATGTTTCAAGGCCACTCTCGTCTCGGACACCGGGGACCCCAGCAGCCGTCGCCTGGCCTGCTCCCCAGCCCCGTAGGCCCCGGCACACCTGGCACGGGCCGAGGGCTCCAGTCTGGGCACAGACAGGCCCGGTGCGCCTGGAGGCGGCCGTGGCCGCAGCTCGTCAGGCCCTCCCGCCCGTTGGGCCGTAGCCCTGGGCCGGGCCGCCTCACCTCGCGGGGGCGGCGGGCTCTTCGGTGTCTTGGCGGCTGTGCTAACCCTCTCGGGGCCGCGGCCACGGCCGCCGCCGCCGCCGCCATCCTCAGGCGTTAGCGTCGTGGCGTCATCACAGAGCGCGCTTGACGCCAAAACAAACCCGGGCCGCCTAGGGGGCGGGCGGGGCGGGGCCGGGGGCGGGTCCTCGGGAGGGCCGGCTACGCGGTTGGAGGCGCTCCGAGCGTGGCCTGCCAATCAACGCCTTCAGGGCCAGGATGGTCTCTCTAGGGGGCGGGGGATGTCTAACTTGTTCAAAGAAGTTCGTAGGCCGCGAGAGGAACCTGTTATAGAAAAAGGAGGTACACCTGGAACTAATATACATTAATATTTAATGTCAACTATAACTGAAAAATTAAAAAGATTAATTTGAAAACAAAGGAAAAGGAGGAACTGCGTAGGGAGAAAGTTTCAAGTTTCTGGTTAGAGAGGAGGGTGCTCTGTCATACAAGGTTGGGGACATAATGCGTTTCAACAGGTTTCTGGAAGTGCCGCTGGAACTCCGCAAAGGATCAATTTAAATTATATTAAATCTGCCGAAACCGGTTTGGCTCAGTGGATAGAGCGTCGGCCTGTGGACTGAAAGGTCCCAGGTTCGATTCCGGTCAAGGGCATGTACCTGGGTTGCGGGCACATCCCCGGTGTCAAGTTTCTGGTTAGAGAGGAGGGTGCTCTGTCATACAAGGTTGGGGACATAATGCGTTTCAACAGGTTTCTGAAAAATCAATAAAATATATTTAAAAAAAAAAATAAATTATATTAAATCTATTTTTGAAAACTGCAGTTAAAATAAATCAGGCATTCAGATGTGTTAAATTTGGCCTCCATCTCAGAGGAGTTGCAAATGGTTAACTTGAGGATTGGTCTTTAGTCTTGGGCCAACTTAGGATAACATATTTTTTGTTTTCATTTTTGTTGTTGTTATTGAATTTAAGTGAATCCTAAGACTGCAACTTATTCACAGTTACTTGTCTATAGGATCAGAATTGTTTAATTGTTTAAATACTTTACAAACAACCCAAATTGCAGAGGGCTGGGGAATAGATGCTGCAGGTAATAAAAGGATTGTAATCTCCATCCATCTTCCTAATTTCAGTCCGTTCATTTATTCAACAAGTCTTTATTGAATGAACACTTACTTTGCACATGGAACTGTCTTTAATGGACTACATAAGCCAGAATTTTCTTTTTAAAAAAATATTTTTATTGATTTCAGAGAGGGAGAGAGATAGATTAATAATGAGAGAGAATCATTGATTGGCTGCCTCCTGCACACCCCACACTGGGGATCGAGCCCGCAACCCGGGCATGTGCCCTGAGAGGGAATTGAACCGTGGACTGCTGGTTCATAGGTCGATGCTCAACCACTGAGCCATGCCAGCTGGACAAGCCAGCAATTTTCAACCAGTGCTGCAAGAATTTTTAAAACATGCAATACCTGACTATTTAGCCAGGAGCACTGACCTCTTTTCCCTTAAATTTTCAAATAAAAAAAAATGACAACAGCCAACACAGTAGCTGTCTGATGTGAATGAATCAAAAGTATACCAATTTTTTAATTTTTAAAATTGATTTCAGAGAGATAAAAACATCAATGATGAGAGAGAATCATTAACTGGCTGCCTCCTGCATACTCCCTGCCAGGAATGGAGCCTAAAACCCAAGCTTGTGCCCTGACCTGGAATCAAACTATGACCTCCTGGTTCTTAGGTCAATGCTCAACCACTAAACCACACCTGGCCAGGCTATAACAATTTTTTTGGCAGAGTGGAAAAAAATATATTTTTTGGTGTGCTGAAGAATTTTAGTGATTACATTGTGTCACGAGATGAAAAAGGTTGAAAATCACTGATATAAGCTAATGTTATACTTTAAACCTGAAAGTGAATTAACACCAATAAATATCATTTTGTCTGTTTAATTTAGTAGGGAATTATGAACTTTTTTTGTTAATCCTCACCCAAGGATATTTTTTCAATTAATTTTTTAGAGAATGCAAAGGAGAGGGCGAGACAGAGAGAGAAATATGGATGTAAGAGAGACACAGGGAATTGAACATCAACTGGTTGCCAGTGATGGAGCTTACAACTGAGGTATGTGCCCTTGACTGGAATCGAACCCGCAACCCTTCAGTTGGCAGGCCGATGTTCTAACCACTAGGGCTGCTCCATGTCTGCAGAGCTGCCAATGTGAGAAACACTGCCCCATGATGCTCTGGCCTGGGCGGCTGTATCCAGGGTCCAGTCTGTATGGCTATCAGCTTACCTCTCTCCTCCAGCTTTGGGATAAAATACACAAAGCTCTTAAGCCCTTAGCCAGAGAGCAGATTCTGTCCCCACCATCAAACCCATACACACACTCCAGGTCACTCAATTCCAGGGAAGAGCAAGGATTTAGGGAGCAAACACCAGGCGAAAGTAGGTCACAGCAGGAGGATGGTAATCCCTGCTGTGGCTTGCCAGAGCAGTCAGCCCCTGCTATCAAGAGTGGCTCTGGGAAGACTTTTGGGGTCTGGAGCCCCAGCACCATCCCTTCTGACAGTATGCCCAGACATTCTCAGCCCAAGCGCTTGCTGACTGTTAACATTTCCTATGCTGGACTTAGAGATTCTATCTTTCATTCCACACCTCCCACAAGTATATTCTTTACACCCAGCCCTAGATGGGGTAGTAGAGATACAAAGAGGACCCTTGGGGAGTACATAGACAGGAATTCTGACCCAGACCCAGACAGTAATAAGCTAGTGCTGTTATCAGTACTGAGATAGACGAGGGCCCGCGAGCTATGTGGACCTGTAGGAGGCTGCTGATTCAGTTTGGAGTCAGGGTAGAAAATATTTCCTGGAGGAGGTGTTGCTGAACAAGAAAGAAATTCACCAGGAGAAAATGGGGAAGGATACAGAGAATAGATGTACAAAGACCCAGAGGAATAAAAGTATGGTCTTTCCTTCTGGAAAATGCTGGTGGTCAAAGAGGGGCAGATCTGGGAGTGTTGTTTTTCTGAACTTTCTCCTTCAGGTGATAGAAGGTGGGTAGTGCTGGTGGGGAGAGAAGTGGGGATGAAAGTACAGGAAAATGAACAGGAGCAAAGATAGGGCAGAGAGGGAGTTAATGGAAGCACCTGACCTAATCGGAATGGGAAGCATGGATTGAAATAGGACTCCTACATATGTGGGTGGAGGTCTTTGGAAGCACTTGTCACTCTGGAGCCTCTGCGAGGGTCCTCTCAGGCCTGATTCTGTCCTGAGGGCACAGCTCCCAGGATGGGCTTTAGTGTAAATCTGGCCTGCCTAGATATGGGTTCCCGCCCATCTCTCTCTCCCTCCCAACTGATTCTTTTGGGCCCCTCTTGTGATGCCCTCTCCAAACCAGCCCCACCTCTCCTCCACCACTTGTAAGCCTCCATCCTTACCTCCTATTGCCCCTATCATGCTCCTTCTCTGAAGCCTCCCCTGACCCCAGAGGCTGGATCGGTAGATCACTCCTCTCCTCTGTGCTGCTACAGAAGAGAGTTGGAGTAGACTGATAAACTGTGGGCAGAGCTGGCTTATGTAGGGCCTCCTAGACAATGAGAAGGAGCTTAACAGCAGAATCAGTTTTTCAATATAGATAATGGAGAATAAAGCGGAGGGAGTGAAAGTAGAAGCCACTGAGAACGCCATGCCGTGCCCACTGTGGGGTGGTGGTTTGGAATAGGGTCCTGGTGCTGGTGGTAGGCAACTGAACAAAAGAGGATCTCACCCTCTCTGAGACCCCTCCTTCCCTCAGAATGTGCCCATGCTGAATCTTGCTCTTCCTCTCCTCCAGGATGAACAGGGGCACCTCACACCACACTCCCATTCTGTGCTTCCAGAATGCCTTCGGGGATTGTTTTGATTTCACGCTGTACACCTCTTCTCAAAGAACAAGTTTGTGGAGAGCAGAGGCCAGGGGAACCCTCATTGTGACTCCAGTTTCAGCAGCTCCAGGTCACCTTGGGGAACTGAATGTAAATTCCAACAGGGGCTCCCCACCTTCTGAAACAGGCTCCCCTCAGATGGACAGGACCCCAGAGAGGGACAGGACAGAGCACTTAGTTTGAGTCGTCTTAAAGGCTAAGGTTCAGCAGAGGAGATGAGATGTTCAGGAGTCTGGAGGCTAGAATGAACCTGGGGGGCGGGGATAGCCAGGGTGGGGAGTAGGATGAGACACTCCACCAGCTCACAGGGTCTCTGGGGGCCAGGTAGGGCTAGGAATACCAACCTGGGAGGACAGACCACTAGAGGTCCTGGAACCTGCACGTAATGGAAAGCTCGGCACTGCCCCTGGGAAATGAGTGTTTGCAAGGAGGAAGATGGAGTCCCCTGTGGCAGCCTTGGGCCCTGCCCATTCTGTCTTGGGGATCAGCTTCTGGAGGCCTCCGTCTCAGTAAAGCAGTGAGCAGCCAGAAGAAAGAAAGGAGCTCAGTACAAATATAAATACCTTTAATGAAAGCTGAATGCACCTTACAGAGCTTCGAGGACAGCTACCAGAGCTGGGGTGGCAGCAGGGGCACTGCTACTTGACCCCAATGGCTAGGCCAGAGGCCCCAGGAGGCAAACAAATGCCAGAGCAGCCGCCAGCAGCAGGGGAGCAGGGGCTGGGGTTTGGGCAGGTGCTGTCCCCCTCAGTGTCTCCTGGTTGGTCTCGGGGCCTGCACCATGCTCCCAGACGTGCACAGGGCTGCCACACAGAGTGTGCAAGTTATCTGGGTGCGGGGTCCGACGAGCTTCTTGCTGTAGTGACTCCCACACAGCAGCCGCCTCCTTCGGGCAACCCGACAGAACTTGAGAGGCGCAGGTGTGGAAGTCATTCCAAGACCTGTTCAGGGCACGGGATGAGGGGAGTTAGGTGGGACAAGGAGGCTTTGGAATGGGAAGAGGTTCAGGCACGTAGAGTAGAGAGGGTCAGGCTGCTGTCCGTGCACCTGCTCTTACCTGCAGATGGTCTCCAGCTCGCCTCCATGACCCATGCCATCCCCCAAGCGGATGAGACACTTGGCGAAGCCCTGGTATATGTCACAGCGGCTTTGGCCCATGGCAGCTGCTTCCAGTGGAGATAAAAGGACTGGGGTTAGGGGTGGAAAATAGTTGATAGGATGAACTGGCCCACCTCCCAACTCCCAGGGGCTTATTTACTCTGGCAAGCTCTGGGGACATGACTCAGCGTGAAAGAGGTACCCCGGGGAAATGAGGGGCACATCTGGGATCACCTGCCTGGGCTCTGTTCTAGGTGGGACTGAACAGAGTCAATGTGGAGCAAGGCAGGGTAGTGTCCTCACATCCCAGGGGTCAGCTCTTCCTCTGAGCTTCTGGGGCTTCTGCAGCCCCAAGTCGGGTAAAGATGATCCGAGTGAAGGAGCCAGGACAAGGTAAAGGGGGGCAGGGTCCAGGGCCACACTTCTCCTCCCCAGCACCATCCAGTCTCTCTGCAGTTTAGACAAACTTTGCTTGGCTTTCCCACCCCATCCAAAACAAGTATTTCAGACAGGTAGGGCAGGATAGAGGGTGTCAGGATCCAGGCCAGATCCTAACAGAAGACCTCAGAGGACCCCAAAGCTGGTCTAAAGTCTCACCAAAGGCGATGTCTTCCCTTTATCAGAATGGGGGCTGTGAAATTTTGAGGTCCTTCCCCCACAACCAGGGCTCAGTTCACACCCCTCACTTTCAGTTCTAAGGACACGGGTACACATTATTCCCTCCATGGAGCCCTTGCACCTCCTTGCCACACTGGCTCCCAGCGCTCAGGAAGGCTGTGCCCCAGCTCCCACACACCCTAAACCCAGCCTGAGGAGAGGGTGTAAGGCCCAGGTCTAGTACGCCTGCACTCACCGAGTGGTGGTAACAGCAGCAGCAGCAACAGCCCCACTGCACAGGGCAGTGGCTGGCAGTGGTGACAGCAGCAGCAGAGCATCATCCCCGGCTGGGAGCTAGTGCCAGAACTAGCAGCTCCGCTAGGAGTACAGCCCTTCAGCCCAGCCTCCGGAAGGAGGGACTGTGATTGGATGGGAGCTGGGGGCGGGGCTTCAAAGCCAGCAGGCAGCCCCACCACCAGTAGGCAAGTTGACAAAGAGGGACCCTAGAGATAAGAGCCCAGGGGATCACTGCTGGCTAAGCTGAGCCCAGGGCCCTTGGCCCAGGGATGGAGAGGGAAGATGTAGGAAAGCCGATGAGGGTGGGTGGCCAGGACCATGGAGTGGGTTGGCCTTGACAGAGCTCTACAAAAGGAGAAGAGAGGCCAGGGAATAGAGAGCAGTTATCAAAGTCACTCCAAAGACACACCAAAAGCACACATATTCCATTTTATTCCAAAAGCATTTAATTGAATTCCTTAATGTTTTTCAAAAACAAAAAGATCCAAAACAGAGGTAAAAACGAACATGGAAAATTCAACTCAAGTGGTGTCACAATCTCGGGGGGTCATGCTCCAGGCATGGCAGAACCCAAGAAGGCACAATACCCACCTGGGCCCAGCCTAAACCTGCTGGCTACCATAACCAGTAGACCACAGCCAGTGCTCACCCCCTCAACCACCTCAGAGGTGCAGAGGTGGAAGCCTGAGCAGGTAAAGAGCAGACATGACCCTGCTTTGGCCTAGGCCCGTCTACTGGCCTTCAGTGCCACCCCACCCCAGGGCACAGCAGGCTTAGCTAAGGGAGGCTGGGGGTCACAAGGCCATGCAACATGAGGCTGAGACGCCGGGCCACTTTGCTGAGTGAGTTGTGTGGTTCGGCCTGCAGGAACTGGAAGAGCTTCTGGCGCACCTGGGCCATGACGGAGCCCATGTGGTCCCGAGTGACAGGGTCACTGTGGTCCAGATGCATCACAGCCTCTTCCAAGTAGCTGAGGACAGAGGAAAGGTACAGGTTACAGGTGAGCTCCGGCAGATGGGAGCGCCCCCTGGTGGCACTGAGGCGACAGGGATGCCTAACAAAGGAACCCTCCAGGCCCGAGATGGGTGGAGGCAAAGGGAACTGGTGGAGAGAATTAGGGAGGGAGTCAGGCTAGAGCTGGAGTCTCTGCTTTGAACTGTTCCCCCACCACCACCTGAGCCCATCTCCTGGTCCATCTCCTGGTCCAACTGCGCCCACTCACCTTAGCTTGAGGTCAGTTCGAGTGCCAAGGTCAGAGGCCAGCTGCTGGATGAGGGAAAGGAGCACAGGCTGGGAGAGTGGGCAGGGTGGCTGCCCAAAAACCTGGCCCGGGTCCACAGTTTCACAAACATATAGCACCAGGTTCAGGTCAGCAGCTGTCAGGGCCTGCATAGAGAATAGCATTTAGTGTGTGGGCCTTGTCAGGAGACACTTGAGCCTTAGCTGGGCCTAACGCCTGGCATACCTGCTGGAAGGCCTGATTGAGGTGGCCCTGCTGCAGCAGCTGCAGGATATGGGCTTGCTGGGCCTGGCAGTCGAGGTGGGTAGTAGGGACAGGTGTGCCAGCAGCTGAGCGCATGGCCTGCATGATGCTAGAGGTGACGGCGGCCTGCTGCTCCTTGAGTGCCACACTCACCTCACCCTTAACAATGCGCTGTACCTGTGCTAGAATGGACTCCTGCAGGCTGCAAAGGGAAATGAGGGAGATGAAGTAGGGTGTCTGGTGTGGCCCTTTCCAAACCTACCACCTTGCCCAGGACCCTACCCACACACCTGCCCACAGCCACATGCAGCTGGTGCTGCACTTCAGCCCGAACACTGCTGGACACAGTGGCTGCCATCTGCTCAGTGGCGCCCTGCAGTGTGCTGACCAGGCCCCGCAGCTGAGCTAATACAGGCTCCCTCGCCTCCTGCTCTCGCACCTTCCGGCTCTTCATGTGGCTCTCTAGCTGTTGCAAGTCTGAAAGTTGACCAGGGGGGCCATGAGAGTGATGGGGAAGAAGAGGATAGCCCCTCCTCCACCTTGGAGCATATGACTCCACTCACATTCCTGTGTGCCCAGTCGGAAACTATCATTGATCTGCTGGAACATAGCCTGGCAGCTCTTCTCAAAGGCAGGCAGCACCACACTCTGGAAGGCTTCACGGTAGGCGGCCTGCATGGGCCCCTGTAACGTGTCTGCAGCTGCTCGGGCGATGGCATCTGTCAAGTTCTGGGGGTAGAGGGAGGGGCCGGGTCGAACCAAAAGCCTGACCAACCCCACCAACCACCAACCTCCTTCATCTTTGACCCTTTAGCACCTTGGACTTCAGCAGCTTGGAGATATTCTCTTTCATGCTACCCTCCACAGCCGTGAGCTTGGTGGCCACTGAGGTGTTCAGTTGGCCTGCCACAGGCTCCAGACTCCTAGAGACACCTGGGGCAGGGTGCGGAGGGAGAGGTGGAGCCATGAGAAGAAGCTTGACAGGTGGGGGGCCCACTCCCATCCAGCCCATCCAGAAGTCTCCATGCAAAACTCACATGGTGGCACCGTCTTCTTGATCTCATCCCGTATGCTCCGCTCCAGTCGCCCGGCCACAGCTGAAGACAGTGCCTGGGACAGCTGTTGTGTCAGCTGTTCCTGCAGCTGCCCACCCCGTTGCTGCCCCTCGGCCAGTGCCCGCTCCAGCCGCCGCTCTGTACTGTAGTTAAGGAACAGGCCTGGAGCAGGTCCCGTTTCCCTTCTAGGTCTAAGAATGCTGCAGCTGCCCCTATCCCTCTGCCATGCCAGGTCACTGCCCACAAGGATACGCTCCTGTTCGTGCCGAGACTCGAGGGCACGTTCCACGTGGCCTGTGACGGTGCTCTGCAGGCCTTCGAGCTGGGTGCACAGACGCTGCAGCAGCTCTTCTTGGCTGTGCCGCAGCTCCGCCAGCTCTCTCTGCTGTTGCCAAATTAGTGCTGGCCAGTCCTCAGGGGGCTCTGCCACCTGCCAGTAGCACCAACAATCACATGCCTACCCCACCTGTCCCCACACACTAGACTAGGGAATGGCCCAGAACTCTTCCCCACCCTGAGAGAGGAATCCTAGAAGTAGAAAGGGTATTTGCTCACTCACCTGGTGCTCCGTGAGCCGGGATCCCACGGCTGAATCCCTGCCATAGGCGAGAGACACCTCAGGCCAAGTCATGCAGGCAGCCCAGGGACCACCCCTCCCCCTGGCCCCAGGACCTCTCCTACCCGTCATCCTTTTTGCCCTTCCTCTTGAGCTTGGGTGAGGTCCGAGGGGATCCCTTAGTCTTCCAGTCCTTGGCAGGCAGTCGTGGAGTGGGAACTTTGGTGCTAAAGCCCCCTGCAGCAGAGGCAAGGCTGGCCACCTCATCATCGTGGTCACTGTGAAAAGGGGAGAGAGAGGCCTAAGTGCCTACCACTTGCTGGCCTTCCCTTGTGAGAGAAAGGTTGTCGAGTGGCATCTACCTTTGTTCAGCGCTGGTGTCCTGGCTGTCATGTTGCTGCAGCAAGTGATAAGGTGGTCGGTGGAAGGCCAGGCTCTTATGCTTTTCCTGAAGGCCATTCCTAGGGCTGGGAGGACGGCCGACTCAGATGACCATCTGAAACCCTTAGCATCAGTATACTTTCCCCCTCCCAAGCTCCTCACCTTTCTGCGAGACTGCTGCAGGTCTCCCGAGTAATGTCTGGTGCTGTTGGCCAGACCTGACTGTCAGGGGCTGTGGCCTCCTGGGTCAAGGCTGCCTCCAGAAGGGAAGGGGTACTATGCCGATCCCCATCCCCCGGGCCTCCATCCAGGCTAAGCTGGGGGCCAAGCTCAGGCCCTGGCCGGGGGCGTGGGGACAGCAGATGTAGTGCAGAGGCAGCTGAGGCCATACTGTTTGGCTCAAGGTCCTCAGGAGCAGAGGAGCCAAAGCCACGGGACAGGGCCTCAGATGCGATCTCAGGGATGTCCTGGGACAGGGCAGTGGACGCCGAGGAGATAACATCAGGAGAGCGGGTACGGCTGGGGGAAGCCTGGGGTAGCCCCAAGGGCTCTACTTCCTGCAGCTCCAGGGCGAGTGCAGAGGCAGCAGTAGGTACCTGAAGGGGCCAAAATGGGGACTTAGATGGAAGGAAATGGGGGTGGGGGAAACAGAGAGACAAGGCACTGGTGTTTGCAGTGATGCGATGGGGCAGTGGGGAAGGGGGATGCAGTAAAAGACAGCCACAGCTCTGGAGGAGAGGAGGTGGGAATGGATAGGCTGAGGAGCTGCCCTGCAGGGAACATGGGAGGCTGAGATGACCTCAAGGGAAATATGGGCCACTTGAAGCAGAACAGGACAAGGAGACAGGGTGCTATAGAAGACTGCTCCGACCTTCCTGATGTTATACACCTGCTAACCTGCATTTCACACTCACGCACCTGTCCAGGCCCTTTGGGAGTTAATTTGTCAGCTGGACCTGGGAGCAGGCTGGGCAGGAGGCTGCGTGGGCTTGTCTGCAGGCTGCTGCCGCCGCTGCTGCTCATTGTCAGACTGCCATCCAGCTGCAGCTTGGGGCTCAAGGTCAGCTCCTCAGGTGGCCTGATGGCAGGAAGGCTGAGGCATAAGCGGCCAGAGCTTGGCATCAGCTGGCACCAACCCTCGCCATCCCCCAACTCTGACCCTCACTTCACCTGGGCAAGGAGGGGTCCACAGCTGAGGTACTGCTCATGGCAGATACAGCTGTAAGAGAGGAGCTGCTGCTGCTGCTGCTGCTACTGCTGCTATTACTAGGGGATGAAGCAATCTGGGGAGATGCAGAGAGTAAGAGCTGTGGCCTATGGGTAGGGATTCCCAGGTCCCCCTGCCCTAAGCCCTAAGTCCCAAGCCCCAGCCCCAGCACACCTGTTGCAAGGAGGTGCTAGGTGTCATGAAGGCGTCAGGTGTCATCAGCTTGGGCTTGGTCTCACTGCTCAGACTAAGGAAGTCAGCGGGTGCAGGTAGCTCCACAATGCGTCGGAGATCAGGCTGGGAGCCGTGAGTAGCTGAACTCAGGCCCTCGGAGCCCATTTCAGGCCGAGATTCTCCAAATGCTGTGGGGAAATCTGCCACTTTAGTCAGATCTCAGACCCTGGCCAGTTTAACCTGCTTCCCTCTTACCCCTTACTCACCAAAATCCTCATGGGCAGTGTGGGTGGGGAGCGGGGCCACCACATCAGGGTTGAGCTGTGGCTGGAAGCGGATCTGCACATCTTGCAATGCCCTTCAGGAAGAGGAGAATAGGAGAGGGCTCAAAGGGGCCAGAGTCAGTAGGGTGAGGAGGGGCACAGACAGGGCACACTCACTTAGTATGCACACAGAAGAGCTTGATGAGCACACCGGCTGCAGACTCCATGGCACCAGCTCCGTGGGTCCCATCTGCAAGGACAATGTGGACAACTAAACCCCTGGCCCTCTGTGCCTTGGCACTCCCTACATACCAACATACAGTCCCGACCCTGAGCAGCTCACCAGCCCCGAGGCTGTCATTCTCTTCCTCAGCAGGCAGCACCTCCGTGTGCCGCAGCCGGCAGCGACTCACCACCTGGATACCGAAGCTCAGTACAGGGTGGGTGAGCAGGAATTCAGAGATGGAACTGAAGCAGGCACGGCCTTCTTCCTGGTTCTGCAGCAGCTCCATCACATAAAGGACCTGCACAGGCAGGGCATTCACAGCTGAGCTCAGGGGCTGTGAAGGCTGTGGATGTGCCACATATCCCTACCTGCCCCGATGATACCAACTCTGCCCGAGGTGTCCCCAATGCAGTCTACCTTCCGTTGTACATCGCTGAGAATCAGGTATTCTGCTGAGAGGTCCAAGCAAACTTTGAGGCTAGGGGGCACACTCACTGAGCTGAAGATATCTGGAGAGAAACTGGGAGGTCACAAGGCAGGATGAATGAGCCTAAGAGAGTGGAAAGAACTCACATCCCCAACCCTGCTACCCCCTGTCCAGCTCCCCAGCTTATGCTTACCGAATGGTCTGCAGGCAGGTCCAGGACACTGTGCACCACATCTTTAACTCCTGATTCTGGTCAGCACCAGTAATGAGAAACCTCCAGAAAGGGACCCTGCAAAGCAATAAGACACTGAGTGACTGGCTGGGAGCCCAAGGTCCAGTACATCACCCGCTTGCCTGCCCACTCACTCACTCAGGGTCCTGTTTCTTGTGGTTGTCACAAAATAGGAGGCAGGAGAGTGGCCGCCCATCATGAGGCTTCAACTCATGCAGACATCTGCAAGCAGGCAGATGAGGGACCTGAGTAGGTGATCTAGTCCCCTACCTGGGGGTTCCTGGTCCCTCAGCTCCTGCCTTACCTTGGCTCGTCCTGCCCCTCAATGTAGATCTGCCAGAACTTGACAAAGCCATCATGGCTTGCTGTAGCCAGGACAGTCCCATCAGGTGAGAGGGCCCCTTCACTCAGGTACTGGGAAGAACCCAAAGAGCCTTGCTTTACCACCTGACTAGAGGTGGGAGCAAGGCCATCTCAGATGAGAATGACAGTGAGCTGGCCTGACCCACAGTGGATCTGCACGTCTGTGTGAAAGACTGAAGAACTGGGAGGGGGGGGTCATAAAGAAGACTAGACCCATGGGGTGCACATTAGGCATGAGCTCCCCAGGTAAAGGTTACTCTGTGATCCGTGTCCCCATAGGCAGAATGCCAGTAAAGCTATCTGAGCAGCTATGGGTATGAGGAATAGATGAGAGACATAAGAAAAGGGGAAGAGAAGGGAGGCAGTCAGTTGCAGGCTTACTGTGCTGTGGCCTTTTACCATGATGAAGCCCTGCTTGATTTGGCTGACATCCACGGGCCAGGTGCTGTGGTTGGAACGGAGCATGTCCAGGTTCCACACCTCAGCCTGGAGGGTACAGAGAGGTGAGTGTTCAGCCCATGTCCACACCATGGCTGCTCTATCCACCCCCTCTCCCTATGCCCAGCCTCCTCACCCGGTCCTCATGCAACAGGGCCACCATTGGGCTGCCCTCCTCACAGCAGTCCTCACTCTCCTCAGGAATGAAGGGGCACCAGATGATCCTACGGAAGTGGTTCAGTGGCGTACCCTCTGGCTGCCGGATATGGACCAAAATCTCTTCTCTAAGTGGGGTGTTAAGGATTAGACAAGTGGATGATGAGTGTGTCTGGCATTCCCAGCTCTGCCCACCTTTTTTCAGCCCCCCATTCCATCCCAAGGAAAGGATACTGAATTTTGCCATTAACCAGAGCCAAGTGCCACACGAACAGGTTTCCTGCCTCATCTAGGCAGGCCAACTGTGGGGAGTTGACGTGTGCGAAGGCCAGGTCAGCCACACTGCCTGTGAAGCCCTTGAGCAGGGTCCGCTCCGAAGTGCTGACACTGATCACCCGCACCATCGCTGAGCCATTGTTGGCAGCTGGAATCAGGACAGGGGTTGACCATAAGTGAGTGTCTAGGCCCAGGCAGCAGCAGAGAAGCTCTTCCCTTGCCCGCCTCAGTGTTACCACCAATCTCAAGCTTGGTTTTTCCACTTGGCTCCCCAAGGCCTGGCAGAGACAAGACTTCCATTGTATCCCTAACATCTGAGTGGGCTGAGTGGCCTTACACTGAATCTGCATCTCTGGAGCTTCCGGCAGAACACCTCCCTCCTCTCCCTTGACCCAACTCACCCCGAATGGCATAGGCCAAGAAGGAGTTGGACACAGCAATCAGGTTGCCATAGTAGTATTTCTGCTCCCAGTCATACTTGGCGACAGGCTGGATTTTCACCTGAGAACCAAGGGTGAGGAAGGTCGTAGAAGCTGAGGGCTGGGGCAGCTTTCCCAGAGCTTAGGTGCTCCCCAGCATCCCTGCAGACAGCAGAGGCTGCATGTGCAAGCCCAGCCACCCAATCACAACTCCTGGGGCCAGATTCCCAGAGACTTGGTAGCCAACCCTGGCTTCCTAAGACTGGGGCATACTACCTGTTAAGGTGGTCCCCATAGGAACTGGCAGCATGACAGTGGAGAGGAAGAGACTGTGTGCCCCATCCACCATACATGCCACAACATCCTAGTACCTTGTTGCTCCCCCGTGCCTTGCTCGAGATGCTGGAGTCACTGCTGGCCACAATCTCCACCTCCTTGGCCAAAATCCCAATGCAGGTAGAGCTGTCATCTCCTGAGAGGCAGCTGCGGGGAGGGGTGCACAAACTTAACTCTTGTTTACCCCAAGTTTCAATAGGCGGGGTTGGAATGTGGAGAGTATACAGCTACCATGGGGAAGGTGTCCAATCCCAGGTGCACAGCTCTGGTCCACTGATCCCCAGACCGGTAGCTCACCTCCCTCCTTGGGAATGTTAAATCAGGCACCTAAACTTTAGATCCAGGCCAAGCCCTTGAGCTTGTCCTCACCCCTCATCCTAGGGCAAGCTCCATGTGGTTAAGTGCTCCATCCCAGGACATCTAGTGTGGGAGCAGCAGAGGCTGCTAGCCCTTCTCTCCCCACCTCTCATGCCTTTAGCTAACAGACACTTCAAAGATGCCATCACCACCACTATTATCTCCCAGGTACTCACATGACCTGCTTCTCCTGCAGGTTAATGGATGGCTTGGACCGGAGACCAGGCTTGTTTGCTGAAGTACCATCCCCTGAGCAGAGGGGGTCTGGGACCAGGAGCCCATTGAGGTCACCATTGTAGGTGTTAGGTGGCCGCTGGCTCTCTGCACTGGGGCCTGAGGACAGGTAGGACCACTATCATGAGGTTGTTTCACCTGCCTACTGGCCTCTCTTCCTGCAGGGCCTCCCTCCAGAACCATCAGGTACTCAGCAACACTCAACTGAGACACGTCTATGGGAAGGAAGGCCCTTTGTTCATCTCTCATTCCATAACACTTAAGGTGAACCCAATGTATACCAGGACCAAGGATGAGCATGAGGCTCTTCTACCTGGGAGCAGGGTGCAAGCCATCAAGGATCCTCTAAGGCAGCGGTTCTCAACCTGTGGGTCGCGACCCCTTTGGCGGTCGAACGACCCTTTCACAGGGTCGCCTAAGACCATCCTGCATATCAGATATTTACATGACGATTCATAACAGTAGCAACATTACAGTTATGAAGTAGCAACGAAAATAATTTTATGGTTGGCTCACAACATGAGGAACTGTATTTAAAGGGCCAGAAGGTTGAGAACCACTGCTAAGGCCAATTAATACTCAGGCCCGAGTGAGTCAACACAGAGGGACTATGTGTACGTGAGGGAGGACATGGGAAGGGTCAGGACAGATTTCATAGAAGAGTTGCCATCAGAGCCAATGTAGCTAGAACACACAAACATGGGAAGGATAAAGGGAAAACAAGGCTCCAGAGGAAGCAGGTATGAGGGTGAGGTGCTTAGAGTCTCCCTGTGGCGGTGAGAGCCACAAGAGTTTTTAAAGGGAAGGTGACATGGTCAGCACTGGCCAGAGGGCTCATTGCTCTAAGGCAGTATGCAGAATAGTTGAGAATCTGGGTGAGAGATACCAGGGCCTAGACCGAGGTAGTGGCAGGGGTTGGAGAAGAAAGGATGGACTCCTAAGGCATGGAAGGGGAGTGATAAGATGTGGAAGTATGGAAGAAAGGAGCCTGCCCCACAGAGAAATGGCTCAGAAGAAGCTACCTTGGGCAGGTAAACTCAGGATGAATGAACATGAAGAGCTGGACAAAGAAGAGAGACACTATGGGGTAGTGTGTTGAGTCAGGAAAGACAGCATTTTAGTTGTTTGCCATTCACTGAGTTTCAAGCACCCTCCTAGATTCTGACACCACTCCAAAACTCCCAGGTGGCAAGGAGACTAGGGTTCCACATTCTGGATCACATCAAGTTTCTAGGCACAAAAAAAGTCTGGGGTCTGACATGGTCCTCCAATGAGAGGAGACAAGCCAGAGCTCCTTGGCAAACAGGAGAATCAAGCATCGATCAATAAACAAGGAGTTCAGAAAAAAAGTCTCCAGGCCACTTCACTTGGATCAGAGCCACTTTAGCTACTCAGGAGTAAGCTGACCACTCTCCCTCCCAAAAAGGCTATCATGAGGACAAACAAACTGCACAAGATTGGCCATGCCAGGCTCTACCAAACCTGTGTGGAGTTTAGTCTACCCAGCAGCTGAGGAGCATGAAAGGCCCAAGCCAAGCTCATGAGTAAAGGGAGCACACTCCAGGCCTGGTGCAAAGGGCTCAGTGGTTCCAGGCAGCAGATGGATTTTCTCAGGAAATAGGGGGTAGTTAACCCCACCCAGCATGAGCACCAGTGCCTGCTGCAGTAGCAGCCAGTCTGGGCCTCCCAGCAGGTTTAAGAACAGGATCTGAGGGTCCTCGCTGGTTTGGCTCAGTGGATAGAGCATCCGCCTGTGGACTGAATGGTCCCTGGTTCGATTCCGGTCAAAGGCACATGTTCAGGTTGCAGGCTCAATCCCCAGTAGGGGGTGTGCAGGAGGCAGCCCATCAATGACTCTCTCTCATCTTTGATGTTTCTATCTCTCTCTCTCTCTGAAATCAATTTAAATAAATAAATAAACAAATAAATAAATAATAATAAAGAACAGGGTCTGAAGAAACACCAATTCTCAGCTCTGGACACTGCACACCTAAACCACCATCAACAGCTGGTCTTTCAACCACTACAACTTCACAGGTCGCTGAACCTGCCAGGAAACTTCGGTACCTTCACACATGCTGTTTCCTTTTTTGTGAATGCCTTCCTGACTACTAAACTGTTCATACTACAAAACCTAAACATCGTCTCCTTTCTCAGACCTGTTCTCAGGCACTCTCCAGTCCCTACCTCACCCACTCTATACCCATCAACATACCCAAACACTCCTCTCCTTCAACAGCATTATGTTACACCTTCCTTAGCCCCCCGAGGGCAGGAGCAGCTCTGAAGTATCACTGCAAGCCCAAATAAAGTTTAAAAGAAAGGAAAGGAACCAGAGCTTGCGGATGTTTGTAGCCTAATTCAATCAGAGCCATGCAGTCTGTGATTTGCCTTAATCCCAGAAAGGACACAGAATTGGGAGTGGCCACTTTTCCTCCAGAAAAGTTTCAGAAAGCATGCCTAAAGTCTCTATTTTAGAGGAAAGGGCAAGTTGCAGAGGGGATCTACAGCTCCTCAGCACAGCGCCCAGGTCTCGACACCGAACTCAGCGTACAGAACACGGACTAGGCCTCAGAACTACGGCAAACGGGTTGGGCACTCAGATCAGTACCAGCAACACTAGAGGCTTTGGGGCCAGGAAACCAAGGGGGCCCCGCGGCTTAAGAGAAGGAGCCTCACCTCACCTTCAGCCGAGACGCTGAAGGACGAGGCAAAAGGGCCAGGCGCTGGGGTGGGGAGGGATCGCCCCGGGGTCTGCGCCCTTCTGGGAACATGCTTAGGAGTTTACCGCTCTAACCATCGTCTGCCCTCAACCAGCCGGGAGGGTGCAGAGCCGGTCCGGAGGGGCCTGCAGGCCGGGAGGGCGAGCCTGGCTCGAGCCGCCCCTCTGCCCCTCGTCGAGGGCCCACCCCCGCTGTCCTGGCTCACCTCCCGCGGGCCGGTCCAGCTTGAGAATGTCCCGTAAGTGCTGCGTGGCGTCCTCTATGTCGATGCTCGCGCAGGAGGCCATAGGCCCAGCCACAAGCGCCCTGTACGCGCCGCGTTCGTTTCGCTGCCGCCACGCACCAGCCGAACACAGTCGCGCAGGGACCAGATGCGGCACGCCGGTCACTACAATGGGTCCACCCGCACAAACCGCGGCCCGCACCAAGCCCCTGAAACCCTCCAATCCCACCAACCGCCTCCACTTCCGGCCCGCCGAGCCTCGGCTCCCGGAATCAGCACAGACTGGAGAAGAAAGGTTCCGGGCTGAGAGCGGACGCCTCACTCCTTCAGAAGCCGTCTGCCTCCGCTATCCCCGCCAGGTGCTAGCGGGGGCCGGAGAGTTTCGCAGTGTTGAGGCAGAAGAAAGCCCTACTAGCCTCAGGATATCCCGCCGGGTCCATGCCCACTTCCAAGGCATGGACTCATGATGGGCCTAGGACCGGGTCAACTCTGCCACTCAGGCTGTAGTCAGACCTCTCCAACAAGAAGCTGAATTAGCAGGGGCCTCGCTTTCCTCTTTAGGAAATGAGGGGATGTCAAAAGGTCCAGGAATTGCAAGATCACGATAGCCCCACCAAAAATATCACATTGTTCCCTAATAGCCCTCCAGCACCCCATTGCCCAACCTAGTACCCTCAGGCAAGAAGAAAGAAACCAGTTTACAAAGACCTCTTTATTGCAGACATTTCAGGCACAGGTACATGGAAGAAGCTGTATTGCAGATTTTATACAAGGTGGTTTAAGAGGCAAGCACCTACCTCTCTCCCACCCCTCAAATACATAGCCTAGATACGAGTTCCACTGAAATCTCCTGATACTCTCCTCTCAAACAGCACACCATCCAGGTTGTGCCCAGTATAGCCAGGCAACATCTGGGCATCTGAGAAAGTCCTTGGCCTCCATTCAGTAAAGGGAAAGGGGGGGGGGTACATGTCAGGCATAGCTGTGGTGCCCTCACCAATCCTAAAACCCTTAACAGGGCACCAGCCCAAGTCCTGGGTTTGGTTCTAGCCTGTGATTGCTACCTTGCCACCAGGTCTCAGGGCTAGATTTGCCATGGGCAAGGCCTTTGTCTCTAAAACTGAGGAGCATAAACTGCCCCAATAGCTAAGGGATTTGAAGACAGTGAGAAGCTGTGTGTGAGGAAGGGCCTAAAGATGCCTTGCAGAAAGGTCTGAGAGGTGAGAAATCCTAGAGCACAAATCCCTCACTCAGATTGCCTTCTTTTATAGCTCTAAGTCTATACTCCAACCAACCAGGCCTGTATCTATAGGCACTTGCCTTTGAGCAACGTGGTACACGATCTGAACTGTACCACATTGCTCGAAGCAGGTAGTATAGGATTTGAACTGCCCTGTTCTTGGCTTGGGGACACCCTGTGTGATCCTAACCCTTCTGGGGATAAAATAGGCCCCTCTCCCTCAAACTTTTGCTCAGAGGGTCTGAACCTGATGGGCCATTTTTGCCAAGGCGTCTCCATGTTGTGGGATTCTGAGTCACCTGTCCTGTTACTAGAGCCCTGACCCTAACCAGTGGAGAGGTCACAGGAGGTATCAGAACTGACTGCAGAGGCTTCAGTGCAAGGGAAACTTCAGGCCAGGCGTGAGCTCTCCCTGTCTGCAGCTCACTGTCCCAAGACAAGGTGGGTTGTTGGGAAGGGCAACACTATGCCCTGGGCTTCTGACAGAAACTAGCTGGGGATGCTGCTTCAGCAGTTTTCTCCTTGCAGTAGGTATTGCTAAGTTGGGGTAGAGACGTGAGAGTGAGACATGAGACAGCCAATGGGGCAGGGTAGTTATAGATGCCCAGCCAACTATTAAACTAATTAAAACAATTTGAACTGTTAAGAAAATTTTTGTGGTTTTATTGTATCATGAGGCATTGAAACATCTGAACAAATCAATATCTGGACGGTGAGGCAGCTGCTTTCTCCTTCACTTCTTTGGGTTACTAGAGCAACTTGTCAGTAGATTAAAAAAAAAGAGAGAAAAAAAGACAACCTTTTGCATTACTTAAGTCTTTCCAAGGCATGCGCTGGTACAACACAAACTTCTCCTGTCAGATGTAACTAGTCTAGCGTCCAAACATCATGCACAATACCTAGGTAGCAGCAGCGCACTGCGCCCACTCCCACCTCGGTCCTGCTCATTTGTGTATGATATTTGGAGCATCTGGAGGAGTGTGAATAGTATCTGGAAGAGGAGGGAGGAGGAAACAGCATGAGTGCCTGGCTGGGAGGAGGTCAGCCGAAGTTGTGCAGGGCAAGCCTGAACATGTCATTGGTGCAAACCCAAGCATCGTTGATGTTCTTCAATAGGAACATCTGGTGGAACCCCATGATGGGGTCTTCATCGGCCTGTAAGGAGAGATAAATAATTCAGTAAGGGGGCCATGTAGAGACAAGGAATACTCGCGAATGCGAATTGCTTCAATGTATGAAACACTGCACTGAACACATAAAGGCTTATATATGGCAGCTCACACTGCTATTTGCACTTAAACTGCAGAACAATTCACCAATTAGCTACAGCAAAAGACCAGAGAACACACTTGCCTCTAAGCCCATGACTCTGGGCACAAGTGACCAACCTGAAAGAGTTATACAGCGCTCACCTCCTAAATTTATATTATCTATAAACTAAAGACTCTTAGTGCCAAGAGGTATAGGGGCAAGAGGGATAGGAGCAGGATGAGGCTGTGGTGCCTTCATTAACAGATTGCATCAGTTAATCCAATCAGGAGAAGCAACTGCTAATGATGACTGTGGCCACATACATGAGAAAAGGTTCAAAACTGAGTTCACCCTGCTATGATCACAGCTCTTTAGGGGAAAAACACAAAGCACCGCCATCAGTGATCTGTTGAAAACAGAAAATAGACCTCCAGCTAAACTGCAGACCAGGACGAGGTAGGAGCTCAGCTAATTACTAATCAGTGCTGTCTCTAACATCACTGGTTTTTCTGGGAATTATCCGCAAGGAAGCAAATCAGTCTTTTGATGGCTGAGAGATGGACAGAAACAGAAGAACCTGAAACCATGTAGAAAGGGCACTGCTTACGGAGCCCAGCCTGGACCTCCTAAGGCAGTGGTTCTCAACCTTCCTAATGCTGCGACCCTTTAATACAGTTCCTCATGTTGTGGTGACCCCCAATTTCATTGTTACAAATTGAACATAATTAAAGCATAGTGATTAATCACAAAAACAATATGTAATTATATACGTGTTTTCCGATGGTCTTAGGCGACCCCTGTGAAAGGGTCATTCGACCCCCAAAGGGGTCGCAACCCACAGGTTGAGAACCGCTGTCCTAAGGGTCTGTTTTTTGTAAATATATTTTTAGTGACTTTTATATATTTTAAAAATATTTTTTATTGATTTTTTTTACAGAAAGGGAGAGGGAACATGCTCTAGACCGGAATCGAACCTGGGACCCTTCAGTCTGCAGGCTTAAGATCTATCCACTGAGCCAAACTGGTTAGGGCAACTTTTATTTTTTGAGAGAGAGACGGAAGGTACAGGGAGAGATAAAAACATCAGTAAGAGAGATCAACTGCCTCCTGCACGCCCCCTATTGGGGATCAAGCCTGCAACCTGGGTATGTACCCTGACCTGGAATTAAACCCCGTGACCGCTCAACTAACTGAGCCACACCAGCTGAGCCCAAGGACCTATTTGAGCATAGAGTCTGGGCAGGGCATCTTGGACAGGCAGGAAAAACTGACGGGGAAGTCCAGACCAGAAGTCAGGTGAGTCCACCGCAGAGCCTTGGGAACGCCTCCCTCAACCCTTGTATAGACACTCTGGCTAGCTTAGGGAGAGGGACTGTTATTCTGAGCTGCATCATGACATAGTCCTAGGACACTGGGACCTTGTCAAGGTTGTTCCGCTTTGGGAAGGAAGAGAGGCTTTTTAGAAACCAAGAATCTGGCTTCAGTTTGCTAAAGCACAAGAGGTAGGAGATTCTGGGAGAGTTCTTGGGGTGGAGGTGCTGAGGGGCCACAGGAAGATTTTGAAGATGACAGTCTTAAGAAGGGGAAAATGTAGAGATGCAGGAGTTCCCAAAACCTGCTTTGCTCAGCAGGTAGAGGAGTCAGCTACTTGGCACCCAGCTTGCCGGTCCAGGGTCTACTGCCTACAGAAGGCCCACCTACACCTTGGGGTAATATGAAGGCCCAGTGGATTGGCACCACAGCCTCATCCTGCTCCTATACCTCTTGTCCCTTTTCCAAAAAGGCTCTAAATCAGTGCTGTCCACTAGAACTTTCTGCAATAACAGAAATGTTCTATGTCTGTGTTGTCCAATAGGCAGCCATAGTGACTGAGTACTTGAAATATGGCTAGTGTAACTGAGGAACTACATCTTATTTAATGTAAGTAATTAATTAATTAATGTAATTTTAAAATGACCACATGTGGCCCTGGCTGGTGTAGCTCAGTTGGTTGGGCATCCTTCTTGTACCGAAAGGTTGATGGTTCAATTTCCTGTCAGGGCATGTGCTTTGGTTGTGGGTTCAATAACCCCTACTGGGGGGGCGGGGGTCAAAGTTTTGCTCTCACATAAATCTCTCTCTCTCCTCCCTCTTTCTCTCTTTCTAAAAATCAATAAAAAGTCTTTAAAAAGAAATTACCACACGTGGCTGGTTGCTGTTATATTGAACAGCACAACTCTAGACAGTCACTCGTCTGGGTGTCCCTTGATAAGCAGATCACATCACAGGGAAGGCAGGAGCAGGGGAATCTCCTCTGCCCGCTCACTTCTCCCTAGCAGCACTGTTACCTTAAGCTGGCCCACAACCATGCTGAGGATGCAGCTATCTGGCGTGGGCTGGTGGTCCTGTGCCGTGATGCTGTGCTGGATTTTCTGGAACGGAAGGCTCTGCAAGAGAAAGGGTGGGTAGTAAGCTGGGGCCAGCAGGGAAGGAGATGCCTGTAGCCAGCCCCACCCGGGCTCTACTTACAGACAACTTCTCCACAATGGCAGCTTTCCCCTGGAATTGCTGTCCTTCCCACGTAAGGCATGATGCGTCAATCTGAAAACCAGAAAACCTGAGGTCAGGGTCTCAGAGCACCAAAAGTATCTCTGAGGTCCTGAAAAGACCCTAAAAGTAAATCTTTTTGGGGGAATGAGTTCATGCCTCAGTTTCCCTGCCTGTAACGAAGGAAACTGAGGATAGCTTCTAAACTTTACACTACTACTAACTTTAATTATACCCCATCGTCCCAGAGCTCAGGCTCTAAAAACTAACAAAATATAAACTTATTAAACTAGCCCATTTTGAAGTTTTTATTCAAGTCATTTGACCTCTTATATACATGAACCCCAGGTTAGTCATATATGGCCAAGGCTCAGCCAAAAGCCATCCTCCTGTGTGATCAATCAGCACCAGTCCCAGAGAAATCATAAAAAATAATTTGAAAACATTTTATGTTTATCACCATCTATAGAGCTTAGGCTGAGTTCCACTGAGGCCCTTTCCATGGGCGCTCCCACGTGGTCAAGGAGAGATGGACATTGACAAGGCCTCCCAAGGCAACCCACTAGCTTTGCCCCTCCCTTCCAGATCTTCCCTGCCACTGCCTTCAGGGGCAAAACTCAAAATGCCTTTGCTATTTACCAGCTGTGACATTACGCAAGTTACTTATTTTTCCAAGTCTCAGTTTTCTGATATTCAAAGGGGACCATATGCTGAGGATTATATAAAATGACATACATAAAGTATACTTTTAGGACTTTGCTAACTCTCTTTTCTGGGTCAGGCATCCTCCAATTGAAGCTAAGAAGTAACGAGGCACCCTGACATGGTAGCTCAGTTGGTTAGAGGTCATCCCAATACACCAAGGTTGGGAATTTGATCTTTGGTCAAAGTACATATAAGAATAAACCAATGAACAACAATTTAAAAAAGTAAAAAAAGGAATTAATCAATGAGTACATAAATAAGTGGAACAACAAATCAATATTTATCTCTCTCCCTTCCTCCCGCTCTCTCTCAAATCAATAAATAAAGATTTAAATAAATAAAGAAGCAACAAGGCAAAGATCCCAAAGTCAAACTAGTTCAAGCTTTTTATTTAAATTCTTGACCTATGATGATGACAATCAAATAATATTTGTGCTGGATTTGGCCCTCCACTGGTAAGAGCCCTTTCTTTTCTCCAAAATTTCTAAATGAACCTTGACTCTTGAGGGAAAGACAGGAGTTTGCCACAGTCCAGTCAGGCTCTGAGGCTATGCTGGATGATTCCTATCACTCTTATCCTGGGCAGACCTGCTAGGCAAGGCCTGATCAATCATATTTCTTTGACCAAGTGTTGGGAAGGTCAAATACAAGTAGCTCTTGGTATATGTGATCTCCATTAAAATAGCAGCAAACAATGCCTGCGCAGAAGGGTTTCTCAAAGGACATACTAGTCTCTCTGGGTTAACCCATTTGTTTCCCACGAGCATTCAGGCACTTTTGGTCTCCAAAAGGAAGCCAGACCGGGGGTCTCCAGAACACAGCTTTGCACTGATGACGCTCCTGGCTGCTTCTTCCAGAAGGCACCGTGAGCCCCAGCCTCTGTCTGCTGCCACCTGCTCTAGAACACTGGCACTTCCAGAACCATGGATGGCCAGCCTAGAACACCCTGCCCAGGGTACCAGAATCCTTACTTTGTGGAACATGACAGAAGGGAATGTGTAAACCAGGTAGCTGGACCAGACTTCAGGCCCATGTCCCATGGGGAGCTCAGAAGGGTGCAGCCAAATCCAATGAGGGCTGCCAGAACTTGGAACCTGGACAAAGTGGCCAAACACACCTGAACAAATCCCTTGGGGTCACGGACTTACGTAAATTGCGCCTAGTTGGGTTCTGTCGTTATCAAATAACTGGTAGTAATGTTGAATGAAGCTGGATCCAATCTGCTCCCAAATTGGCTTGTCTCCCATTCTGGAGCGTCACCCAGCCTCGTTGAAACCTGCAAGACCAGCAAGACAGGGAGGAAAGCGTTGGTACTGCCGGACCAGGATGTAGCCAGCTGCTGTCTCTTCCTGATCCCCACCCCTCCCTGGCCTCCTCGAGCAGGACATCCTTTGCTAAGGTTTGTTCACACAGGGAACATGGAGAGGCCCCAGGGAACTGGTAGGAGACCTCTCCCAGTACAGACCAGTGTTGGGAGCCCAGAGGTGGACCAGACTCAGCCTCTCCTTTGTGGAGCTCTGGTTGATGAGACAGAGAGGTGCCAGGGTCGTGGAGCACCCGGGATGGGTACTGAGGGTGGAGCCAGGACAAAGGAAGGTCAGAACAGGTACTTCAATGCCCAATAAGGGGGTGGATCTTTAGGGAGGAGCTAAGCAATCTCCCCATAGCTTTTCATTTAATCCTCTCAACAACCTGCAAGGCAAAAGTTAGTGCTCTTCTTCCCATTTTGCAGGCCAGCAACTACAGATGCCTGTGTAAAAAGTGTCTTCTAGTACAGCCCTCAGGTTCCCTCCTTGTCCTGCTGGGACTCAGCCCTCAGTGCCTGAACATTGCCCCAGTGCTTTACTGGCAGGTGGAGGAAGACCCAGTGAGATGGAAGGAAGATGGCTCTTCAAGGCCCCACTCGCTACAAAAACAGCAAAAGACTCGCCTTAGTCTTAAGGGGGCAATTTACATCTTTGAGGCCAGGTAATGCCTGGCCCTTTCTGGGACATTTCTTCATTGATGGGGGTGACCCCTGCCTACTTCAGAGATAGGGACGAGTTCAGGGGAGCACAAAGTAATAGATGAGGGATGTGGGGAGGGGAAATGGGAGCTATGTGGGGGAAACATTTCATCTCTTCAAATCTCCCATCCCTCAGCACTCCCTCCGTTAGGAAGGGGCTGTCCCTCTCTAATTTCTGAGGGGAAGAGGAAGCACCCTCCCAGCTATAGACACCACGCCTCCAGGGTGTTAGATGAGAGAATCCCTCTGGCTTTGTTAGGCCCCTCCTGGGTAAGGAGGTCCACATCTCACGGCAGGATCCCATGACAGCAGACCCATGTGTTGTTCCATAGTGGTCTGATTTTAGAGGAGCCAGCCCCTCTCTCCTGATAACACGACTCTAAACCAAAGCAGTGAGAAGGTGGGTTCAACCCTGGCAGACAACCATTAATAGTGGTAGGAGGTGATGCAAGTCACTACCTTTCTTAGGGCCTTAGCCTCTTCCTCCTCCTCCTCCAATAAAATGAAGGTGGAACCCAGTGGTTGTGAAGCCTCATTAAAGGAACCTGGTCAAGCCTTCAGCTCAGTGTGGTAAGTGCTAAGTCACTCCAGTCCCTGTGACCTCACCTAAGGCCAAAGGAGCCAGTGAGGAGGGACAGTGTAGAGGGACAGTAGTTTATCCTCAATCCAGCCAATCTTCTAGCCTGTGACCAACACTCCAGCCAATGAGGAGCCGGGAAGCTGAGCCAGCTTTATTTTAGGTCCCCTAGGAGGTGGTGGCACTAAAAATAGCAGCTCAGTGGTGGGATGACTAAGAAATGTCCAGGAAAGTCTAAAAAAAGCAGAGGAGAGAACTTGTACCGGGCCACGCCTGTTACACAGGAACACAAGGTATGTCCCAGTTCACACTCTGCCAAGAAACGAATCAACAAGTAGGAAAAGCGTAGGACCAAGAGCTAGTCTCAGCTGTGTTGTCTTGGTCACATTTCCAAGGGGTACTTACACACAAACTGGGGATTACTTGAGGCAAGGCACAGCCCTTCATATCTCTGCCCCTTCTATCCTAGTATTCACTGTGCTTAGCTCACTCACTGCAGCCCGTCCCCACTACACCTTACCCGCAAGATGACTTGCCCAGCCCCTGAGAGGTCTGGGGCAGCGGGATAGCTGAAGGAATGGATGAGGGCCATCTCTCCTGCCCTTAGCAAGGCTGGTCAGCCCTCAGGGAAGGTCTCGGAGAAAGAATATGCTAATCAGAATAAACAGCATAAGCAAATGTTTGGGGAAAGGAAAAGAGATGAGGGCAAGAAACTGGGAAGGCAGAGATGGAAGGTGAGAAGAAGGTTAGAAGATGATCCAAAGACAAAAAAAGTGCTGACATTGTGGGTCAGTGAGGCAGAGGAAGTGTGTCAGTGTTTTTTTCCCTTCTCAATATTGTTCTTAGTGATGTGATAATTTGCTATACAAAAACTACTTGGCACAAGTAGTGGTGGAGTGAAGAGGGTGGAGTAAAGGGACAGAAGAGTCCTTCGGTCTGGTGGGGCAAGGCAAGAAAGAGAGAACTCTCCTGAGGAACAAGACAGCTCAGGGTTTTCCAGAAAGTGTTAGAAGAAACCTTCAAAACTATGTGGATTGAGGCCTTTGCTTTAAAAATGGCAAGCAGGGCCCTAGCTGGTTTGCATCAGTGGATAGAGTGTCGGCCTACAGACTGAAGGGTCCTGGGTTCGATTCCAGTCAAGGGCGCATGCCCAGGCTGCAGGCTCAGTCCCTGGTGGGGGGTGTGCAGCAGGCAGCTGATCAATGATTCTCTCTCATCATTGATGTTTCTATATATATCTCTCTTCCTCTCTGAAATCAATAAAAATATGTTTTTAAAAAATGGCAAGCAGGGCTCCTGATGCCAATACCAATGTCATTCAAGGTCATGACTTATTTATTTCCATGTAATGGCCACAATAGCCATGTGGTCAGAGTTCACTGTCAATTGGCTTAACAGGTCGGAAAACAGGTTCATTGATGTGTGGAGTCCTGTTCCAAGTTCATCCAGTACAACTGTGCTGACACTGGGTCCTCTGGTCAAGGCTAATGCTTTTATAAAAATACATATTTTTATTGATTTCAGAGAGAAAGGGAGGGGGAGAGAGATAGAAACATCAATGATGAGAGAGAATCATTGATCAGCCGCCTCTTGCACACCCACAAGCTTGGCATATCCCCCGACTAGGAATCGAACCAGTGACCTCTCGATTCCTGCGTCTAAGCTCAACCACTGAGCCACACCCAGCTGGGCAAGGTCAGTGCCTTTCTTTCTGCTCCTTTGTATCCTGAGCTCTAAGCAACAAAGCTGGCCATGTCCCTCCCCTATAGCACCACCCTAGCCTTTGAATTAAAGGCTAAACCCCCAAGCAACACAGGTGGCCAGCCACACCTGTCTTTGCCTCTCCAGCCATTCTTTCTTACCTCAATCCAGCTCCACACACAAATACACCAGAACTCACCAAGTGCCTGCCCATCATGTTGTCTTCCCTCCCCTCATCTGCCTGGTCAGTCTCTGCTCTTCCTTAAAGTCATTGTTCAGATCGCCACATATTTAGGGACAGACTCCTTCCCAGACTCCAATGTTGAGCTCCAACTCCATGGGCAAACCCATGGCAACACACCAAGGACAGCTCAGGGTTTTCCAGAAAGTGTGAGAAGAAACCTTCAAAGCTATGTGGAGCCCAGCCAGTGTGGCTCAGTGGTTGAGTGTCGACCAATGAACCAGCAGGTCATGGGTTCGATTCCTCGTCAGGGCACATGACCAAGTTTCAGCCTCGATCCCCAATGTGGGACTTGTAGAAAGCAGCCAATCAATGATTCTCTTTCATCATTGATGTTTCTATCTCCCTCTCCCTCTCACTTCCTCTCTAAAATCAATAAAAATATATTATAGCCCTAGCCAGTTTGGTTCAGTGGATAGAGCATCGGCCTACGGACTGAAGGATCCCAGGTTCGATTCCGGCTAAGGGCACATGCCTGGATTGCGGGCTTGATCCCCAGTAGTGGGTGTGCAGGAGGCAGCCAATCAATGATTCTCTCTCATCACTGATGTTTCTATCTCTCTCTGCCTCTCCCTTACTCTCTGAAATCAATAAAGAAATATATTTTTAAAAAATGTTTATATCTGCCAGAACCGGTTTGGCTCAGTGGATAGAGCATCGGCCTGCGGACTCAGGGGTCCCGGGTTCGATTCTGGTCAGGGGCGTGTACCTTGGTTGCGGGCACATCCCCTGTGGGGGCGTGCAGGAGGCAGCTGATTGATGTTTCTCTCTCATTGATATTTCTGGCTCTTTATCCCTCTCCCTTCCTCTCTGTGGAAAATCAATAAAATATATTTTATGCCGAAACCAGTTTGGCTCGGTGGATAGAGCGTCGGCCTGCGGACTGAAGGGTCCCAGGTTCGATTCCGGTCAAGGGCATGTACCTGGGTTGCGGGCACATCCCCAGTAGGAGATGTGCAGGAGGCAGCTGATCGATGTTTCTCTCCCATCGATGCTTCTGACTATCTATCTCTCTCCCTTTCTCTCTGTAAAAAATCAATAAAATATATTTTAAAAAAATAAATAAATAAAATAAAATATATTTTAAAAAATGTTTATATCTATATCTATATCTATATATTATTTAAAAAAACACAATTATGTGGGTTGAGGTCTTTGATTTAAAAATGCTAAGCAGGGCTCCTGACCTAAACACTCCTCCACCTAAATACTGGGCTGTGAGGGTTCCAGAAAGGTTCTTACTGCACTCCCAATCTCCCTATACAGAGCATGGCCCAGCAAATTACAGGACTTATAGTTTCTGATTCTAAACCTCCCACAAAGTTTTAAACTCACAGCCAGGAGACAGCATTCCTAAACCCAGAAAAAGAAGCAGGGCGCAGAGCTTCCCTCCCATCTCCATGAAACACAGGGGAGGGGTCTGGGCCAGGCAAGGAGGATGTTCGCCAGGATGGTCAGTAAGCCCTAAACCTTGTTTCTAATACAGTTATTGAAGAGAAAAAAAAAAAAAAGAAAGAAAGAACAGCCTGGAAAGAAACAAAATGCCAAGGACTAGAGGCAGCCTCACATCAGATAGGGACTGACCTTCATGACGGCTTCTCCTACAGCTCTTTCAAGAGGGCTGCTGACCACGCCAATAGTCCGCAGGCTGACCGAGGCCAGGCTCCTCAAGGAGCAGAAATGACCTCAATGACCTGTCCTCGGTGTGTTGCCATGGGTTTGCCCATAGAGTTGGAGCTCAACATTGGAGTCTGGGAAGGAGTCTGTCCCTAAATATGTGGAGATCTGAATAGTGACTTTAAGGAAGAGCAGAGACTGACCAGGCAGATGAGGGGAGGCACTCCCTGAGGTTCAATCATAGACCCCAAGCTAAAACCACTGGCTCAGGGGATCCCTTTAGGCAACAGGAAAACTTCATTTTTATCCTCAAATTCTGAGTCAGTATTTCCAAGGACAAAACTTGAAATAGCAGTGCCCAACTGGTAACATCTCATTTTCACTAATGGGTATTAGGTATAGAAATGTGCTTAGGGCTTTACATGCACTTATCCCTAACACCCTGAGTCAACACCCATGTTAGAGATGAGCAAAATGAGGCTCAATGAGATTAGCTAACTGTAACTTGCTCAAGATCACTAACCTAACAGATGGTAGAACTGGATGGACTCGAGAGGCAGGACTCCCAGCAACAACTGCTCTGAAGATAAAAATGAATAGCACATAGGGCTGAAGCCCCCCTCTCTGACCTTGGCTTTCTCAGACACGTTGTGGGCCTGAAGTAGGACTTCTGCCTCCAAACAAAGGCACCAGGCAGATTTCCACACTAAACAATAGGTGTTTTCATAGATGATCTGTCTTCCCAAATCTTCAAAATCACAACCCTGTTCTACCCTCTCAGCAAAGCAGAGAGATCATGGCCAAGCTGAACGTGGGGCAGGGACTGGGGCAGGAATGATGGGGAAGAGGATGTC
The DNA here is from genome assembly GCF_000147115.1 of Myotis lucifugus. NCBI lineage: Eukaryota > Metazoa > Chordata > Mammalia > Chiroptera > Vespertilionidae > Myotis > Myotis lucifugus. The sequence continues at coordinate 1,159,947 of NW_005871322.1, read as the reverse complement.
ACTACTAGTAACTCCAGACTGATACACAGAAAGATGCTCCCATGTTTGAGGGCCCACTACTGAGGCCTGCAAAGAATGCCAGCAGATGTGCTGAGCTCACAGTGAGGTCCTGGAACTGGAGACCAATGGCAGCCATGACTCACGCCTACTTTCTGCCAAGCCCTAAACAGACCTGAAGCACACAGGCTGGGAAGGACTCCTACAACAGGTGGGAGTCAACCTTGGTTTAAACATGTAGGACCGGGAGCATAGCCGTGAATTACAGGGAGAGAGGGGAAAGGCAGTGTGCTGCCCCAGAGAGGAAGACACTGCAGGGTGCCTGTTCTTCAGTTCGGGAATAAGCTGCCCCTCTGATTTCATGGTGAGGGGTGCCGTGTATCCTGTCCTCTGGCCCTCCACTGACAAAGTCTGAACCACTTATCCTGCGATGGGTGACCTGCCCTCCTGGCTGTCCAACCTTGTCTCCTGCCACTGACACCTCCCCTCCCCCGTACCCTTCATTTACAGCCTCTTGGTATTCTCTTATTTCTGGAACATACTAAGCCCGTTCTCACCCTACGGGTTTGCAACTGTTCATCTTTCTACATGGATCACTCTTCTCTTCCCTAAATCTTTATGTGCCTGGCTCCTTGTCACCTATGTGTCAGCTCAAATGTCACTTCTTCATAGATACCTACCCTGACCACGCAGCCAAAAATAGCAGCCCTGGTACTCATTTCACCATCCTGTGTTATTTCCTTAGAACTTGTCACTGCATGAGATTGTCACACTTATATACAGAGTGGGGCAAAAGTAGATCTCCATTTGTTTGTATGGAAAATAATACAAGAATAAACTTTCACATACTCACAACTGTAAACCTATTTTTGCCTCACCCTGTATTTGCTTAAGTTCTGTGTCCCTGAACAGGGCATCTCTATTCCCGTGGTGCCTGGCTTGGCCCTCAAAAACTATTTAAGTCTGTGAATGTGTAGGAGGCGGGGCTGAGGCCAGCCCTTCTCTGGAGGAGTAGTTCTGGGCAAACCCTGCTCAATTTAAGTGGCCAAGTAACTCACTTCCCCTCCACCTACGTTTTCTGTCCTAGTTGTCAGGCGTGTGGCAAGTGGGGCTTAGCCCCAACCCTTTGTCTGAGGCGTGTGGCAAGTGAGGCTTAGCCCCAACTCCCTCTTCTCACTCCCAAGTTCCTGGTCAGTCACCTGAAGGACAGCTGTGGCTAAACAGCAGGCATACAACCCCATGCTCAAAGGCCTGGCCTCTAGCCTGCTCCTCCTCCTCCTCCTCCCCCTCATTGTGTTGCCTCATCAATAATTGTGGGATGCTAGGGGTAATCAACTGAGGATATAAAACAGGACTCTGCTGTAAAGAGTCACTGTCAGGTCCCAGGTGAACACTAGGTCAAGCTAAGAAGCCTTGACCTAGGACTGCCAACTGCCTTGTCACCACTCTCCTGCCTGAAGTCTAGAAATTAGCCAAGGTCTGATGCCCTAATGCAGTGATGGCGAACCTTTTGAGCTCGGCGTGTCAGTATTTTGAAAAACCCTAACTTAACTCTGGTGCCGTGTCACATATAGAAATTTTTTTATATTTGCAACCATAGTAAAACAAAGACTTATATTTTTGATATTTATTTTATATATTTAAATGCCATTTAACAAAGAAAAATCAACCAAAAAAATGAGTTCGCATGTCACCTCTGACACCCGTGTCATAGCTTCGCCATCACTGCCCTAATGGCTGGCCAGGACAAAACCCATTTTAGAACAGACCCCCCTCCCCCCTGAGATCTAGGTGTCCCCAGCACCCAGATGGCCTTTTCCTCTTCTGCCTAGAGGGAGGGCTCCTTTGGGTTGCCCTGACTAACCCAGAAGCTGAATCTGAGACCTGCATTCTGGTCTCTGCTCTGCACTTACTCAGTCCCTGAGTAGCTTCCCATTTCCCAGGAGGCTCAGAGATCTCTGGAACCCCTGACCCAGCCAGCTCCCATCTATGAACTTGCTGGTTAGGTACACATGAACTCGGATCCCCCAGTGTGGATTAAAGCACCTAAGTGACCACCCCCATCGTCTGCCACCACCCTAGGACTGAGATAAGCAGGGTAATAAAGGGATGGACGTAGAGTCCCCAGGATGGTGGAGGGAATGCCTCCTGTTAGCCAAACCACTGTGTGTTTCATTGTTGAGACTCACAAGCCTATAGAGCTGGTATGGTTATCATCGCTCTGCAGATGAGGAAAGCAAGAGGTTAAGAACAAAGTCAAGGCTGCACAAGACCACTGGCATGGCCAGCATTAAAATGTCCACAAAATTGCCCTAAATGGTTTGGCTCAATGGATAGAGCATCAGCCTGCGGACTGAAGGGTCCCAGGTTCAATTCCGGTCAAGGGCATGTACCTTGGTTGCGGCCACATCCCCAGTAGAGGGTATGCAGGAGGCAGCTGTTCGATGTTTCTCTCTTATCGATGTTTCTAACTCTCTATCCCTCTCCCTTCCTCTCTGTAAAAAATCAATAAAATATATTTTAAAAATAAATAAAAATAAAAATTAAATGTCCACAAAATTGGCCTAGACTGGAACAGCTGAAAGCCAACGTTAAAAAACAAAAAGCATATACGTCCTCTGAAATCAGCAAGCTCCATGGCCCTCAGGACAGAAAGCCGCTGAGTGCATGCTTAGCTGGTCAAAGCAGGTTTACATCATAGGAACAAGTGAGAACTTCCATTCTCCTGGGCCTAAAACTACCTCTGCAAGTGGAACCAATGTCTCTGTACACAGACATGCTTCTAGGGGCAGCAGTTTCTGCCCTGGTGAGATCCAGTAGCTCCGATGGCCTATCTGAACCTTTAAGGAACAAGCATTCCAGAATTCCCCCAGTTTACTGAGGCAAACAGCCCTCAATTCCCAGGCACCTTGGAAACATTCCTCTCCTGAAGGGGGTTCTCCTTCTCCAGGTAGGCCCTTCTCCAGACTAGAGCTTAGGGAATCGGCACCAAGCAGATACCAGCAACAAATAAGGAATAAGGCCCAGGGCAGTCACAGGAAGTTCTCCTTCAGCCAGCGACAGGAGCCCTGGGGCCAGGGAGCATAGCTACCCCTGACCCTCTTGCATCCCTTTTCCCTGGCCACTAAGACACTTCCCTAGTCACAGCCAGACCGGAACAAAGGATTCTTTCGAGGAAGACACATTCCAGCTGATAGGGTGAGAAGAGGGAAGGTGCCCACACACAGAACTGATGGTCAGGGTGCTGACCAGAATATCACAAAGGCCTGGAAGTTATTCCAGGGATAACCCACACTCTGCTGTCTCCCTCAGGGAGGGAGTCAAGAATTCCTGCCACATACGGTCAAAGCAAGAGAATCACAGAATCTCAATGCTGGGGAAGGGGTAGCCAACTCAAATTCAATTCAAAACACAAGCATTCTCAAATGGCCCACTAGAAAATATTAACTTAAGGAGGGAAAAAAGCCCATAAAGAGGTTCAGCTCAACCCCAGCCATAGAAATCCTGCCCAACTTTTTGGATCCACCCCTCTCTCTCCAAAAGAACTATTACCTTTCATCCTGGGAGGGTGCCTCTGTGTCTCACTCAGGGAAGAGGTCCCAATAGGTACCATTCCAGGAACATTGGGCATTTTAATAAAAGTGACCTTAAGAGGGTCTCAGTGAAAGGGGCAGGAGCCACAAACCCAGACTCCAGGCAGGGAATAACAGGAAGGCCACAGAGCACAAAAAGCTGGTGAAACTCCCAGGCACTGGGAGACTACCAGCAGAGTTCTGAGGGATGAAGAGCAGGTTGTAGAAGACAGCAGGTAGATTCAACAGCCACAGCCTAAGGGACCCCAGACCTTCCTGGGCCCACCATTTGGAGGTATACTTTGCTCTGTGTACTGAAAGATTGGACTCACTAACAACCTTTCCTCTTTAGTGCTCTAATCATTCAGAAGCCCCCTCTTCTGTGCAGGGCCAAGAGCCCCTGTAGGTCCCTTCAATTTAGTCCTCAGCACAAAACAGCAACATTATACCCTTTCACCAGGACTGGACAGGATTCATTTTTCTACCTCCAGCCTCAGCCCAGAGCCTGACACACAGAAAGGGCCCAAAGAATGGTTGCTGCGCCAGAGCCGGTTTGGTTCAGTGGATAGAGCGTCGGCCTGTGGACTGAGGGATCCCGGGTTCGGTTCCGGTCAAGGGCATGTGCCTTCGTTGTGGGCACATCCCCGGTGGGGGGCGTGCAGGGGGCAGCTGATCGATGTTTCTCTCTCATCGATGTTTCTGGCTCTCTGTCCCTCTCCCTTCCTCTCTGTGAAAAATCAATAAAATATATTTTTAAAAAAGAATGGTTGCTGAATAAAACTGATCATTGGTGAGAAAGGAGAAAAAAATAATTTCAAGGAAGATACTAATGCCTCAGTAAGGAAATCCTAGAATTTTTTTATATAAGGTGCCCTCCAGTTCTAAGATTTGAGAATTCTCTATCTCTTAAATCATTCACACCATCCCAACCCAACTATAAAGACTACAGGATAAAGTGAGACATGGCTCAGAGTGGAGAGGAAGGCTCCACGCCACCCAGGAACCTAGTTTTGAGCTGATTCAGAACCCAGTCATCCTCACACCATGCTCCCATGCTTATTAGACATATCCCAAATGCACTGTGCCAGGCCTCTTTCCAAATCAGACAAAAGATGCAGCTCAGTGGGAGTCGCCCAGTGGTTGAGCATGGGTTTGATTCAGTCAGGGCACATGCCCAGGTTGCGGCTTGATCCCCAGTAGGTGATGTGCAGGAGGCAACCAATTGATGATTCTCATCATTGCTGTTTCTATCTCCCTCTCCCTTCCACTCTCTGAAATAAGAAGAAAAAAAAAGAATATAAGATGCAGAATGATTCTGGAGAACCTCAGGGTTCTTCTCTTATCTCTGAGACCCAGATGGCTTGCCAAGTTCCAGAAAGGTCAAGGGCTTCTGGGAGATCAAGATGCCTAGCAATAGTGTGCTGACTCCAGATACATAAGTTATAGGGAACTTCTAGAACAGCGGTTCTCAACCTGTGGGTTGCGACCCCTTTGGGGGTCGAACGACCCTTTCACAGGGGTTGCCTAAGACCATCCTGCATATCAGATATTTACATTACGATTCATAACAGTAGCAAAATTACAGTTATGAAGCAGCAACGAAAATAATTTTATGGTTGGGGGTCATAACATGAGGAACTGTATTTAAAGGGCCAGAAGGTTGGTAACCACTGTTCTAGAAGGACTAGAATGAGAGGGAGGGGCCTGAATTCCTATTTCCATGCAACTCTGGAGAAGAACAGTATCTTTTTAACCTTGTAGAAAACTCTTGTGATCAAGCCACCCAGGCCTTCAAAATGTGCAAAACTAACCCATAGCCTCAAGCCCAGCTCACCTGAAACTTGTGTCCTAGAAAGAACTAATCCAGACAATGTAGAGCAAGCATGTCAAACTCGCGGCTGGCGGGCTTTGACATGCTTGATGTAGAGAGTCGTGAAATAACTGCTTTTAGCACTAAGGGATTCCACCACATTGATCCTATGTGTGTCCTGTGGGTAGTCCCTCTGTTGCCCACATCCACTGGCAAAGCAGGCCTCTCCTGAGCCTGCTGAATAAACCTGACTTCCCTGTGCCCATGTGCTAGGAGGTCGACTGGGAAGATTGAGTTCAGAGAGAAGTCTAACCCTTGCCTGTCCTCCCTAACCACGGAGAATGACTAGATAGAGCAATTCAACTGCAGGAAACTTCCAAGGCTAAAGCCCAATGACCCAGAAAAAAATCACTTGGAAGGGGGGAAAGTCCAGTGATGGAGACTTTCTTTCTTTCTTTTTTTATATATATATTTTATTGATTTTTTACAGAGAGGAAGGAAGAGGGATAGAGAGTTAGAAACAGCAATGAGAGAGAAACATCAATCAGCTGCCTCCTGTACACTCCCCACTGGGTATGTGCCCGCAACCAAGGTACATGCCCCTGACCGGAATCGAACCTGGGACCCTTGAGTCTGCAGGCCGACGCTCTATCCACTGAGCCAAACCGTTCAGGGCTATGGAGACTTTCTGTCTGCTCCATGGGCCTAACTCAACTCTTCTAAGAGAATTGTGGCCCAAAAGCCACACTTCCGGTCAGAGGAATGAAGGCTAGACAAGTTGTGTCTTCCCAAAATCCCACAGTCTTCTCTGGACAGGTCCCTTATATAACCACTCAGTCAGAAGTACCTTTACAAAGCCTATCAGAGGTCTACTCAATGGCTAGATGCTCTGCTTCTCCCAGAACTCAAGGGGTCACCAGAGCCATCAAGGGCGATTTCCTAAAGCCCAACCAATGTACTGCCTGCTCACAAATCAATCCAGCAGTTGGGAAGTGAGAACGCAAGTGAGGGAAATCTGACTTCCTGCAGCCTTCAGCTCTAGGTCCGCTACCCAAGCTTCAGAAGGCCTCACAGAGTCTGTATCTGAGCCCCGCAGCCCAAATGTGATTCACCCCCAATGTTGCTTCCAGTCCAGTGTCTTGTTTGGCACTGGGTTCATGGACCTCAGGCCTGGATTCTACTTCCTCCTTCTTTGAATTCCACCTTATCACCGCCATTCTTATGGAGTCATCCTCCTCTGTGGGAGGAGGTCTAATAATGTGCTGGAGGCTCAGACATCCAACCTCACCTCCTGGGCTTCCTTCCTCCACTAACACGGCTGGCCAACCCACCACAGCTGGAACCTGGTCACTGAGAGAGAGAAGGGCGGGGGCTGAGCCATCCAGCCTGGACCTGCCGCATCCCATCAGGCCAGATCTCCCTAGGCTGGTCGGGGGTGAAGTCCCACGTGCAACCCGCTCCAACTCCAGGTTACTTGACTCTCCCCTCCACGCGGGAGAACTTACGGATGAGTTCCAGAGTTGGGAGGGGGGTTAGGCTTCGTGCACCCCCAGCGGGCTGTAGACAAGCATCCTACATCCCAGCCAGGCTACGGTCGGGAACAGAGTAAGAGTCCCAAGCCCGGGCTGCAGCAGACGGGCGCCCTTACCCAAAGCTGACTCCGGAGTGGGCTGGAGAACGAACGCTTGCCCATCCCCGGATCCTTCGCAGGTGGGTAGCAGGACGTGGGGCTGGGGTCGACCCACTGGCCAGCCTGCAGAACTTGCGGGACTCGGGCAGGCCGGGTTAGGCCAGACGGGGCGGGGCCCGGAGAGCCCCATCTGAATGGTCTGGACAAGAGAAAAAGACCCATCCTAGCGCAGTCCGGTGCTCCCGCCATGTGCACGGCACCGCCTGGAGAGAAGCCTGGCTGTCTCTGTGTTTCCCCCAGCCGCCGCCTCAGAGGACCGGCGGGAGGCGGAGTCGCGCGCGACACATGGCCCCGGCCCCGCGCGGCTTCGGGCAGCCAGGAGGGAGGAGGGGAGGGGCCGCCCGGGGACTCGCAGCGGAGGCTCCAGGCGACCCGGAGAGCGGCTCTTGCGACCTAGCCCCCGCCCCGGCACGCTAACCCCGACACTCACCCGAGGGGCTGGCACGATGGCGGCAGCGGCGGCGGCAACCCAGCGCGGTCGGCGACCGACTGTCCCTTCCCCCCTACCTTCCCTCGCCACCCCCGCTGCACTCTGGGAAACGCAGTCCTCCCCGCGCTCCTTTTGGGCATAGGTACTCCCAGAGAAAACTACAGTTCCCGGCGTGCTATGCGCCGAGGCCCAGACACGGACCGCAGCGCGGGAGGTGAGGCTAAGCCAGGGAGGGCGGCTGCCGGGGCAAGCCCCTGAGAATTGTGGTCTAGCGGAAGCCTCTGGAACACCCGAAGTTGGCGCCAGGCAAGGGTCAGGGCTTGTTGTCACCAGGTCCCAGCTGGTCCGACCCCACCCAGGCTGCGCCGCTGTCTAGGGTTGGCCCCGCCTCCGTGGGATCCCAGCCTGGCCCAGCCGTCCCTCCCTGGGCCCCGCGCTGTTTCCGCTCGGGAACCCCCCTCCTCTTTGGTGCTAGAAGAGGTGCTCAAGACCAGCCCCAGGCAGAATCCATAACTTCTGCGGGCCTACATTCGTGCGCCCTGCCCACCACTATTCGGGCCCGAAGCTGCTTTCGAGCAGGCAAGACTTTCCCCTCGGGCTGTAGACTCAAATGTTCCTCAAGTGGGGCTCAGCTGCAGACAAGATTTCTCTTAGTCTTGTACAACTAAAGTCTCCAAAACATTTTTTTTGGTACAGGCAGACAACTAAGTTTCATTTTTATTAATGAGAAAAGAGAAGTAACTGGCTCACCCCAAATTTCCCCGTGACTTAAATGACCAGGTTGCCCTTTCCTTTCAACGCCTATTTTAGTTGTTTCCGGGGCAACGCAAACATTGAAGGCCTGCCTCTGGGTCAGGCGGGTTGGCGGAAATGCCCTACAGCGAACCAGGGCGGGAGGGGAGGAGGCATAGGTAAGGGAAATAGCTACAAGGCTTCTCCTGGCAGCTCCATGCCTTCCCTCCAGGCCAGAGATCTCCCAGTAATCCTGTTCTTCCAGAAGAGTTTTGAACCTTCACCGACTGACTGCACCCCACCCTCCCAGTGATAGCTGGTAAGACTAGGCCAAGCTTATTAAATTCCAGGTGTGTACTACTTTGCCTCATGCTTCTTATTACTCAGCCAGTGAGAACTCTACATTGTCCTGCTTGTGGTGCATCTGGGACCTCCCTTGCTCTGAGCTGTCCTCCCAAGAAGCAAAAATACTGGGTGGGTTGTGTATACATAACCTCCTGAGTCCAAAGTCCTGGCCCTCACACTTTCCTGGGAGTGCTGCTGAGAGGTTCACATGAGCCAAAGCAGAAACAGTGTTCAGTCCCTTCAACCAAATGGAGCTAGAGGATCCACTACAGAGCATGGTCTGAGCCTGGGAAATCCCTCACTCCTAGTGAAAGAGGGGGGACATGTGAGAGACTGGCCAATAGCTGAAGGCAAAGGGTTTCGGTTCCAGCTGCCTCGAAGGGCACTGCTGTGCTTCCACTACCTTGTTACTAGCCAAAAACCTAGAAAGGCAGAGATCCGGTCTCTTCCCCAACCAGGCACCCACACAACCTATGCCCCACTCGGCCTCCCCACCAAAAACTTGTTTCTCAAGTCAGTGCCAAAGAGAAGAGCAGAGACTGAGGAACATTTTAGTCTTTTCAGTTCGCAGCCAAAGGGAAAGTCTCCAGGCAAGTGGCTTTTTCCATAAGTAACAGAGAAGAGAATGACGTTTTATGGAGCTCAAGAACTGTCCACTTGTGCCCAACACCCTTAGTAAACAGTGCTAGCTTTAAAGGCATTTGCTTTTCCCCACTGGATTTGAGCAAAATTACTTGGAGCTATAGATACAAATGTTATCTCACCCCTACAATACCCAATCTGAAGAAAGATGGAAACAGCCATGAAAATGAGTCAAGGAGTCACAAATCCCAACTCCTACTACTTAAAGCTTGTATGGGTAATTCATACTGAGAGCACCAAGGCGAAAGGTATTTGTACAAGAGTCCTTGTGCCCTGTGCAGGCGCCACGGCTGGTTCCGACTGTGGTCTGCACTGATTTGAGTAATTGAATGCCTATGTGTATTAGACACTGTACTAGGCCTAAGGGCTATAACAGTGGGCAAAATTCAACCCTAGCTGATAACCTGGAAATTCAAAACCCTCGGAGAAGTAGACTGTCACAATTCAGCTTAGTTCTCAGTTGCTCCTTCTCCCTGTTAAAAGAACACAGGCTGCTCACCCATGGACAGTCTGGGACCATTTTGTGCAAGTTTCCAAACCTGGAGCTGAGCCAGGAAGTCTGTGAGGACCTTAAGGGGCTGGGGTCCATGTGCTTAGGACTCCTTTATGGAGAGACCATCTCTGCTCCCAGGGTCAGCCTGGTCCTTGAGACCAGGCCTCAGCCTATTTCCCCCATGTTTCAGGGCCACTTAGCTGAATCCTTATAAAAATAAAAGGGCGAAATCCAAATAAAAACCTTACCTTCTGTTTAATTCATTTTGCCAAACAAACACAGTGAAAACTTTAGTCTGACTAAATGTACAGAAAATAGAATTTGTAACCAGTAGCAAACATAACAAGATAAACCTAAGTCCCTGGCAAGCTGGGTCTCCATCAGCATGTCACCTAGATCCCCTTGTAGATGGCCTCCTAGAGAGGGAGGTCCTAGGAGGCAGAGGCACAGATCTGCCAGCTCCCATCAGAATCACAGGCTGCACCTGGGAAAGAAAAGTATGAAAAGGAGAACTGATGTCACTTGGCTCCCTTATCACTACACACAGAAGAGTTGTCTCTGATTGCTGGCAAACCACAAGGTGTTGTCTTCCCAAACCCATAGTCCTTGGGCATCCCACCTGCATCCCTACGGGGTAAGTTTCAAGTTCAGTGGTTCCTAGGAACCTCTGCTTAACCAGAACCCACAACATGAACTGGAGATGGGGATGTGGGGGAGAGAGAATCATTAATTGCTGGTATCACCAGAGCAGAGTCCAAGGTCCCAGACTTCAAGAGGAAACAAGAGGGTGTCAGGTCACCAGCAACAGTCCAGCTGCCCTAAGTCTCAGTACAGTCAACCAGTGTCCCAGGAGTATAGGCGAGTTCGCAATGGCGGCCAGCAGGTCTCCTGGGCTGGCAGGGCCTGGGGAGTCCCAGGGGGACCCGTTCACATTCCATGCTTCTTGCGGATGACAGACATGGCCAGCAGCCGATCCTTCTCTCGGAGCTCTTCGCGCAGCTTGGCCTCGGTGAGACGCAGGTGGCGGATGCTGCCCTTCATCTCCTTCATCTTCACCTCCATCAGCGCCAGGATGTCCCGCTGCTCGTTCAGCTTGCGCAGGAGCTCCTCCTCCGTGGTGCCTGACGACAACGAGTACGAGTGGTCGGAGCCAGTATCAGGGAAGCCCTCTTCCCCTACTACCACCAACTGGGGGCCCATCGGACACTCGGCAGCCTCCAGCCCGGCGGTGGCAGCCTCTAGCTCCGACGCGGCAGCTGCGGCGGCTGCGCCCTCTGCGGCCGCGAACTCCACTTGCACCGTCAGATCGATGGGTTTCACATCATCTCCGGTGGGAGCAGTGGGTGCCTGCTGCACGGATCCAGGAGCCTGGCTGCTGTCCACAGCCGCCTGAAGAGTGAGGAGCACAGCCGCAGAGGCAGACACCAGGTTCGGCTGCAGCTGGGCGGTCTGGGCAGTCGAGGCTGACGGCGGCGGCGGATGCTGCAGTTGCTGCTGCTGCTGTTGTTGCTGCTGCTGCTGCCTGCGGCGGGCGGCTGCGGCCCCGGCGGGTCTGCGTGCTACTTTGCGCTCGTTAACGCCGCGCAGAGGGAAGATGGTGGGGACGCGCACCGTGTAGGTCTTGCGGCCACCCTGGAAGTGGACGCTGCAGAGACGGTGACCCGTGGTGGGCTGGAAGGTGGAGAAGCATCCACTGACGCCGGCACGAGACACGTTCTTGAGCCAGAGGCGCCGCAGCTCAGCGTCCTTGGGAAACGTGTAGAAATGGAGAGCCTTGTCCCGATGCGAGTTGTTGTAGCAGCCCGGCACGCAACACGTAAAGCCTGGCATGGCTGCGCCGCGCGGCCCGGCCCACCGGCCTCCTGAACTCTTCGACGGCCCGGTTGTCTGCCGCCGCCCGCCCCTCGACGGGCGGCGCCGCGCGAGACCTTGGGTGGCTTACCACTACTGTCGTCCGGCGCGGCCGGCTGGCCCGGCACCCCGTGCCCAGAATACGCTTCCCGTCGGCCCGCGCCGCGCAGCCCGCCAGGCCGCCCGCCTGCGCTCGGGAGTCGGCCCCGGGGACGCCGCGAAGGACCGCCTGAGAAGGAGGACTACGCCCCCCACAATGCACCGCGCCAGAAACCTCTTACTTCCGGGGCGGGGTGTGCTTATTCCGGCCGCTTTTCAGGGAACCGACACGGCCCACGTAGAGGACATTCTTTCCAGAGCTGGCTCAATTAGAGAGGACTAAAGAGGTGTATTCGGTTGGAACGCTGTCGCCTGGATCTCTCTTTTAAAAAACACGAAACCCTCATGGGGGGTTGGACGGCGCGCGCTCCTCCGATGCGCAAGCGCTTTGGGCATATACCCACGGAAACTACAAGTTCCACAATGCCTTGCTTGAACTCGGCGGCTGCGGCTTGGAGCGCCGCCCACAGGAGAGGTCGGGTTACTGCGGACCAGGATTTGGGTAAGGTGGTGCTGCTTGCCGAAGGCGAAGGCGGCGACGTTCCTGCAGGAGTAGGTTAGCGGGACCTGGGTCGAGACACCCCTTGAGACCTTAGGGTCCTTTTTCTCTTCGTTGGGGCTCTCCCCCGACCCAGCCGCTGCTTGCGTTGACTCACTTATTGACCGAAACAGTGACCAGTAGGTGTCTTTTGTGTGCCAGTCACAGTGCCGGGATTTGGGAACCTGGCAAGAACCAGACAGGCTGGGGTTGAGGGCCCGACTTTTGGATAACAGAAGTGAATGCACCCGAATGAATGTCTAATCACAGAAATAAACCATCCACAGGAATTAACTGGACAGAGAAAAAAATGGGAAGTGGAGGCCCAGGAATTAAAAAACGAGGAAAAGTTTGGGTGGGAAGGAGTAGCTAGTTCTTGCCCCGGGAACTAGTCCGTAAGGCAGGAAAGAGCTAGGCTTTCTCTCTCTCTCTCTCTCTCTCTCTCTCTCTCTCTCTCTCTCTCTGTATTGATTTCAGAGAGGAAGGGAGAGGGAGACATCAACAATGAGAGAGAATCATTGATTGGCTGCCTCGCGCATGCCCTCCCCCCTCCCCCACTGGGGACTGACTGAGCCCACCACCTTGGCATGTGCCGTTGACCAGAACCGAACCTGGGACCCTGCAGTCTGCAGGCCAACGCTCTATCCACTGAGCAAAACCAGCTACAGCTAGGCTCCGCTTTTAAAGCGCTTGGAAGGTGGTGGCTGGAGTAGCAGAAGCCGCTTAAAGATACCAAATTGGGCCATATAAAGATTTGGGATTTTATTCTGCAAGCGACTGAGAACTGTTGAAGGGTGTTAAAGAAAAGGATGGATAGGATTTGCATTGTAACAAGAAACTTCCCTCCTCCCTCGACTTCTATGGGGAAATATTCTAAAGGGCAAGAGAAGCTGTAGAAAACCAGGAAGGAGGCCAGGCAGTCGCCCAGGGGAATTACCTGCAAGCTAGTTCTCCTTTGCTGAGTTCCCCCTTTGTCCTATTTCTTGCTTCTTCACCTTTATCCTGACTCTTCCTCCTCTTTTTTTTCTCTCCCTGATTACAGACCACCGGTATGAAATTGAAGCCTAGTATATATTATTTGTAATCATTTGCTATAAAAACAAAATAGATTGGGCACTTAGAAGCTTGCCAAAGAAAACAATAACATCCCAAGTTAACGTTATTACTACTGCTGTTATCATTATTATTATTTTGTTGTTCTTTATCATAAAAGGGACCCTCACTTAAAATGTAGGAAAATACAGGACAATGTGGGGAGAAAGGGTTTCACAGACCCATTACAGGAGACTGTCCCATCCCTCCTGGCCTATGCAGCTGATGGCCACAGTTTGAATCCTTCAAATTCAGAAATACATTCTCTGGAATGTGTAGCCCATAGTGAAAGATGTACATTCATCTGGGTGAATCATTTATACAATGGTAACAAATGGTCACACTCTGTTACGATTAAATGTTTATGTAATATGTGCAGTAGAGATAAAATTCAACAAAAGCTCATTATATATGTCATATATTTTCATTGTCATACAGTTATTGATAGGTTTCTACTTCTATCTGTCTCAATACCTACCTTGCTCAAAAACTATTAGTGAGAGGACAAATTAATATAATTTCCTTTTGCACAGAACATTGAATATTATGCTCAATAGAACTTTACCTTCTAGCCCTAGCTGATTTGGCTCAGTGGCTAGCGCGGCGCCTGAGAACTGAAGGGTCCCAGGCTCAATTCTAGTCAAGGGCATGTATCTAGGTTGCAGGCTCGATCCCCAGCAGTGAGTTTCTCCCCCTCCCTTCCACTCTCTCTAAAAATCAATGGAAAAATATCCTTAGGTGAGGATTAACAAAACAAAAAAGCCTCTACCTTCTAGTCAATAAAATCACTTCTAATCTACACTTAATCCTGTATACTTTCAAAACATATCTGAATGCACGGCTTTCTCCCCTCCCTACTGTCCTTTATCTTGTCACCTCACCCTTTATCTTTTCACTTCTGGAGAAAGGCAAGATCCTGACACGTGTCTCCCTATTTTCAATCGTGCCTCCCCTGCATTGTTCTTCATGTTCTGCCAAAGAAAATATGATTATGTAATTCCTCTGCTTAAATCCCTCCAGTGGCCGACTGCATTTAGAATAATGTCCAGACTCCTTTCAGAGCCTGTGAGACCTCACATGGTCCAGCCTTTGCCAATCTCTGACTCCTTCCCTCACTTCATGAGCCCAGTGTTTTTTTAAACAAGTAGTAAATATAAAGTTGGATCTGTTAACGTAAAAAAAAACATTCAAACCAGTAAAGAATTTTTGTGCGTTTATTTGAGCCAAACTGTGGACAATTGCCGGGAAGCAATATCTCAACGGATTGGGATAGTGCTCCAGAGAATGGCGGTTTCTCATCTATTTTTATACATTGCAATCAAAGGAAGGGATGTAGGTGAGTCACATGAAATCCATTGATGATAGATTAGAGAGGCAGAAGAAAGCAAAGTCGGGGGTGGGGGGTGGGGGGAGGTGGAAACCCTGGGATTGGATAAAAAGTAAAATGATAGACACATATTTAGGTGGGTGCAGGAACAATTAACATAACAATGAAGGAATTTGATTTGTGGTATCTGTCCTGACCCCAGGCACATTAGGTTGTGCCCCAAGGCGTCTGGAAAAAGGGAAGTTACAAGTTACCCAGACATTTCAAAGATATGTTATTATAGATGCAAAAAGACAGCCCTGGCCAGTTTCGCTCAGTGGATAGAGCGTCAGCCTGTGGACCGAAAGGTCCCAGGTTCAATTCTGATCAAGGCCACATGCCCAGATTGCGGGCTCGATTCTCAGTGATGGGTGTGCAGGAGGCAGCCGATCAGTGATTCTCTCATCATTGATGTTTCTATCTCTCTCTTCCTCTCCCTCTCTGAAATCAATAAAAATATATTTTTTAAAAAAGACAGATAAGCTCAATTAAGGTAAAGGTTGACCTTGTCAGTGAAGATAGGGGCCTAGGATGTAACTACCCACCATAACTGCTTTTAATTAAAGTTTAATTTCAGACCATCCTTTGTGATTACTTTAGGTCTCTGAGTTTGCAAGACCACTATGCAGGCCTTCCCTGAGCTTATCAGGTTAGCATGTGGCCCCTTTCGTCTACAGATCAATTATGTAAATACATAGAATAGTACCGTACAAAAGTAAGTCATGTCTCAAACTGTTTTGAAAAGAGTTTTGTGGCCTGGCTGGCCTGGCTCGGGGGTTGAGCGTCGACCTATGAACCAGGAGATTATAGTTCGATTCCTGGTCCCTGGGTTGTGGGCTCTAACCCCAATGTGGGGCATGCAGGAGGCAGCCGATCAATGATTCTCTTCATTGAGGTTTCTATCTCTCTCTTCCTCTCTCTTTCTCTCAAATAAAAATATATTTTTTTAAAAAGAAAAGAGTTTTGTGTTTTTCCATATTATCCAGTTCAAGGCTTTTTTAAAAAATCTATTTTTATTGATTTCAGAGAGGAAGAGAGAGACAGAAACATCAACGATGAATCATTGATTGGCTGCCTCCTGCACGCCCCCTACTGGGGATCAAGTCCACAACATGGGCATGTGCCCTTGATCGGAATAGAACTCAGGACCTTCAGTCCACAGGCCTATGCTGTATCCACTGAGTCAAACCAGCCAGGGCTCTTTGCTTTATTTATTTTTTAAAATACATTTTTATTGATTTCAGAGAGGAAGGGAGGGGGATAGAGAGATAGAAACATCAATGATGAGAGAGAATCATTGAATGGCTGCCTCCTGCACGCCCCTTACTGGGGGATCGAGCCTGCAACTCAGGCATGTGCCCTTGGCCAGAATCGAACCCGGGACCCTTCAGTCCACAGCCGATGCTCTGTTCACTTAGCCAAACCGGCTAGGGCTCTGTGCTTTATTTTATTTTATTCTTTGACGTGAACATATCAAGATTTTATTGTCATATAATAAAACAAAATACGAAGCTTAGAATTGGAGCACTTGACCCTTTCTCTTCTTACTCTTCTTATCTCCTCCCAGTTCAAAATGCTTGCATCTCTTAATAGCCAGTATTCTCTTAGATCTGCATTTAGGCTCAACACACTCAAGCCTCGGCACAATCTTCTTTGTAGTTTTAGCCTTTTTTCGGAAAATGGGTTTAGTCTGCCCACCAATAGCCACTTTGCTTCCTGTCATAACGCTGCTTTCCCTGCACATACAGAGGATCCTTGCCCTTCTTGTACTGTGTTATTTTGTGGGGTTGATGCTTGCCACACTTCTGACAGAAAGTTTGGCGGGTTTTCGGAACGTTCACCATGTTTGTGAGAGCGCTATCAGCAGGGAAAAGCTCTTTGCTTTATTTTTTAACACAAGCACAAATATGCCCATGCCTGTCCAAGTAACTGATACTATACACCTGATCTAGGAGCAAAAAAACAGCATGGGAGACTCAGAACTCAAGTTCTATATCAGTTCCCATGAAAAGTCAAGAAAGGGGAGTGGGCTGTCAATCAGTGGAAAATATGATAATAGAATCTCCAGCATTGACAGAACTATTGAGAGCTGGAGTTCATCTCAAAATTGCACATGTTTGGAGATCAAAGCTTCTCTGATGGGTCACAAACAGCCCACTAGCCTGGGAGCCTACAAACTGGCCTCTTTTGATAGTGAGCCTACAGACAGAGTGGTCTTTACAAATGCAAATCTCATATAGAATAAGACTATGTAGATAGTCTTATTCTATATGAGATATATAGATTTGGTCATATAGATTCTGACCAAATCTCATATAGAATAAGACTATTTTTTCCTCCCCCAAGTGTCTCTCCTCACCTTCCGAGAGGGAGAAGGGGTTATGAGAGAGATTCTAATAATAAGTGACCACCATTTATTGATGGCCTGATTTAATACGTGTCAAATCCCGAGTTAAACTTTATCTCACTGAATCATTTCAAGCCCGTGGTAAGGTGGGTATCCTGCTCAGCTTACAGATGAGGAAACCAGGCTTCGACTGTTTGCACACACGTGTCCAGGATCACTCCTCGGTAAAACTGCCTCCAAATTCAGAACCTGCAGGCACCTTTGCACACGCCCCTCGCCCCTGGACGGTGAGGCTAGAACTACAATTCCCGTGGAGCTGTGCGGCAGTCTCGCGAGAGTAGGCTCAAAAGCGGCGGCGGGAAGGTGGCTGCCTCGGCTACGGCAGCGGTTGGGAGCCGGGCGGACTGCCGGGAGGATGGCGGACAGCGACATCTCCGACAATGAGCCTACGACGCGAACGCTGCTGCGGCGCGTGCTGGATACCGAGGCCCCGCGCACTCCGCGGCGACGCCAGAGCACTCGGGCCGGGTATGTGAGGCGCTGCCGCAGGACCTGGCGGGCGGGGTGTCGGTGTCGTCCGGCGCTGACAGTCTGCAGAAGGAAACTGAGCCTCAGAGAGTTGCGGAGCCCAAGGCTCGGAGAACCGGTTCCACTCCCTTATCTGGGCTTGGGTCCGCTGTGTGCGCCGCACCCGTCGGGCCTCCAGGCCGCCGAGAGTTGAGCGGTGCCCGCGTTGGGGGCGGTCCGCCCCTGGGAGTGCAGAATGGGCGCTCGGAAGCCGGCTTCCTGCCCCGTTCTCCAGGCCACTCCCTCCCCAACCCGCCGCGAGTGTGTCCGGGCGTCTGCCCTACACTGCTTCCCGGGGGGTCCCGGGCGGAGGGGAGGCAGGGACGGGGAAGGGTGCTTTGCTAGGGAACCGGGATTTGGCCTGACTTGGTGGGTGTCAGCGGGTAGCGGCTGTGACGAGCTGACCTCACGGTGCAGAGGGTGCAGTTCCTTTATGGGCAATGGGAAGCCATTCGGGTGTTAGACCTACGTCCTTGAGGTGCGAGCTGTGCCCTTGGGAACATTTATGTGGCTCTGGCATCAGAGGGATTGGACTGGAGAGAGGAGGGCCAGAGTGATGCACGCGGAGGTTGCTGTCAGTCCCCAGCAAGTTTAAACATAAGTATCTTTTTCTTAGGTTGTTATTTTCATGGCTGGAATGGATCCTCTTCCAATGAGTCCTCTGGTCTGTGTGGCTAACCCCTCCTGCCAGAGTCACGACTGTGAAGCCTTTCTCAGCCCCTGTCTCTGAACTGGGTCATATTCTCCCCCTTCCCATACCCCGTGGGCTCCCTTTCGCCCACAACCCTGGTGGCATAGAGCTTGGAACGGGCTTAGAGGCTTCGGGATCCCTGGCCCCGAGAGAAAAAGTCTGCAGGCTCAGATCCCTGATGAAGGCATGTCTCTGCATCGCCTAGTTCCCCTTTAACTACATAATTCTCAGAGCCGCTGGTCTTTATACAGGGTCCAGAGAACCCCGCTGGGAACACCTTTCTCTATGAGGTTGAGGAGCCAAACAAAGACAACTGCCGGGCGGCAGCCCCACAGAGCCAGGGTGAGTGCCCAAACCACTGACCACTGTAGGGCTGTGCTGCCTTCGGGGGCCCCTGAGGTCCAGCTCTGCCCTTGAGCCCACCTGGAGGGAATCCCAAGGCAACCTGCTTTTGCCGAAAGTCTATTGGCAGATTGGCCCACATTCAAACCAGGGGACAGCTGAAGGAACAGACACCCCGGACTCTGCTTGAGAATATCCTGTTAACCGGTAAGTGGGCGCTGGCCTGCTGGGCAGAGTTAGGCACCGGTCCCACGGTATCCCCTTATTCAGGAGAGCTTGCCCTCCCAGCCCCACCCTCTTCTTGTTATTTCTACAGCTCCAGAATCTTCCATGGTCATGCCAGAGTCAGTGGTGAAGCCAGTGCCAGCACCGCAGGTGGTCCAGTTCTCCAGGCGGGAAAGCAGTCCTGGCAGGTGCACCGTGAATTCCCCACCTTGGGGCTAGGCTGTTAGGCAGCTCTGATGAGGAAGCCTTCTTGGGGGGGTCCTCAAAGCCATATGTGGGCCTCCTGGCCTGTCTGAGATTAGTTCCGTTCTTGTAGTCTGGAACTGCAACTTCCTGAGCTCAACGCCTCCACAACCTTGGCTCCAGGTCGGTTGACTTCTGGCAGGAGGAAGAAGAGGCTGAGATTGTCAGAGTTTCAGCAAGGAGTGGACCAGGGGCTGCCTCTCTCCCAAGGTGAGGCCCTGGACAACACCTATGGCCACCCTCTCCTATTTTCTGTAGAGGCTTAGGAGGCCTGAGGGAGGGCTAGCCTGAGCCTGTAACTTACAGTTTCTTCTTTTTAGGTCCTGTTACAGAGCCTCCTGGAAATACTGGTGCCTCCTCCCTCAGCAGGTGCAGTTGCCCTCCTGGGGGTTGGGGGGAAAGGTGCGGACTAGATTCTGACCATACTGCTCACTGCCAATTAACAGCATGGTAGCTGTGTTCTAGAAGATGACACCAGGGCAGATAGAGAAGTGAGAGGTGGGGAACTAGGCCTTAGTAGCTGACTTTCCTTTGTGACTCCTCTCCCACCAGCTCCCTCAACCTGACCTTTGCCACGCCTCTCCTGCCACAATCAGTGCAGAGGCCTGGTTTGGCCCGCAGACCTCCTACACGCCGAGCTGTCGATGTGGGTATATTTTTGCAGGATCTTCAAGATACTTCTGTGGCCACGGCTCTTCCAGGTAAGGTTGCAATTTCCCTCTTGCAGCCTGTGGGGAAAGCTTTCCCCCAGGACAGATAGAAGGTGCTGCTGAGTCCAGGGTTGCTCCCGTCTTTATTGGATCAAGGGCAGTGAACAAGCCTGGCCAATAGGCCTACTAGTGTAAGGAGTTTCCGCTTTCTTTCCATAAGGTTCTCTTGTCTTGGTGGGACCTAGTCTTAGTTCCTCAGGGTCTTCCCGGTCCCCATGTCCTTGAGGAGCTACAAGGCTGAGGGTAGGAAAGGGGTGGCTAGAGTTTGTTGGGAGGTTGAAAGGGGCCAAGTTTCAGGATCAGCTGGCCATTCAAGCTGACCTGGGAACCTGACTCCAGAAGACAGGGTCAGTAGGGTAAGAGGAGGGCTCCAGGCAGAGGGAGCAGAGTAAGAAGTAGAGAGTGGAGGCATGGATGAGCAGTTTGGGTGCAAGCAGGGGAGCTGGGAGTGCCAGGCTAAGGAGCAGGAAGGTAAGCAAGGAGAGCTGTATTAGGGAGATAAGGCTTAGACTGCTATGTAGTCTTCTTTCTCCGAAGGCTACTTGGGGTAGACTTATGGGGCCCCCTTATGACCAGGCTGTGGTGACTGGGTAGCAGCAGGTGGGACTGGAATACATTGAGTGCCATCTGGTCCTTGATCTCCAGGTGACAGAACCCCTGTTGCTACCCTGCCAACGGACACCGTTTTGGAGGACACCCAGCCTTTCTCCCAGCCTTTGATTGGCCGTTCCCCCAGTGTGCACCACTCCCTCCCCTACCCCTCTCTCTCTGCTGAGAGGACTGTCAGTCGCAGGACACGGAGCAGTGGGCCTGGGCTGCAGAACAACAGTGAGTATGTGGGACAGGTGGCCTGGAGGCAAGCCAAGCTCGGGCAAGCGATGGCACTGGTGGTTTCCCTTCCTCAGGTCCATATGTGTGCCCGTCAGAGTCCTATGGCTGTTGATCTCTCCTCCATCCAAAGGTAGAGTCAGTGTTAGGCCAGGAGACTCCAAACCAGTACCTTTGGCCTTCTCTCCTTGAGGGCTAGGCTGGGTTTTTGTGCGGGGCCAGCACAGCCAAGGGTTCGGTGAGCCTGAGGGGGGGTGGCGAAGGATTTAGAAAAGACAGACAAAGAGAATAAGCTGGGTCTAGGTGGATCTCCTGTGCCAGAGGGCAAACTGAGCCTTTATTTTATAGCCAGAGGTAAACAAGGTAGTGGTCACTACAGTTACAATGTTCTTGTGAGTTTCACTTGTTTTGGCAGCACCTGCTGCACCTCCCACAGCTCATTAGCTTCCCAGATGAGATCTAGGGAGGTCCATCATAAGGTCAAGCCTAATATGCTAAGAGGGCTGTGCCCTCTAAGCTGGGACTTGTTTGTGGCTTTGCCAACAGGTCAGTCCGCAGCTTAACCCTGTAACCGCTCCCTACAGGTTTGACTATTCCATCTTTACCCTTTTCAGAGCTACAGCCTTGACCTACTGTTTCTCTAGTCTGTAATCTCTCCCCTTGATTCAGGTCCTGGGAAACCAGCCCAGTTTCTGGCTGGAAAGGCAGAGGAGGTTGATGCCCTTGCTATGGGCTTCCCGAACACCAGCAGTAGTACCTCTGGAGAAGACGGACTAGAGCCCTTATTGGGTGGAGTTGGTGAGGAGGTAGAGGAAAGAATGGAAGAAAGCATGAGCTTGAGTGAAGTGAAGGAAGCAGCAGGAGCACAAGCATCTGCCAGAGCAGAAGAGCCTGAGGCACACACAGAAGTGGCAGAAGCAGAAGGATCCTGGGGGGCTATTGAGGAAAAGGAGCCAGAAGGATCTTCAGGGGATAAGGACACTGAAGGTAGGACAGGTAAGGGGCCAGTGCAGGGATCAGGGGGTGAGTGGGGTAACAGTTGTGTTGAGCCCCTGGCCTTGGAGGAAAGCCTTATCTAGGTTATTTCTTTTTTTTAAAATACATTTTTATTGATTTCAAAGAGGAAGGGAAAGGGAGAGGGGGGACAGAAACATCAATGAGTCACTGATGGGCTGCCTCCTGCACGCTGTCTCACACTGGGGATCAAGCCCACAACCCAGGCATATGCCCTGACTGGGAATCAAACCATGACCTCCTGGTTCATAGGTTGATGCTCAACCACTGAGCCATGCACGACCGGGCTAAGTTCTCTTTCTTGGCCCAGGGAGACTCTGGGGTGCCCCTTGCTTGGTTGGCTGGAGCTAGATGGGGCCCTCAGTGAACAGGACAAGGAGGCTGTAGGCCTTCAGGGTTGTGTGAGACAGTTAGGCCTGAGCCCCCCTTGTAACTCTGCCCTTTTTCTGCAGCAAGGCCAGAGTTGGCCTCCAGCACCCCGGAGTTTCCTCGGGCCAGGCAACTGGAGTTCCTTGAGCCAGCCCCACCGACTAGCACTGCAGTGTAAGATTCCATGACCTTGTTCCACATGGGCCTCTTGGGAAGGGGCAGGCACTGTGGTTGGCATTGGGCACCACAGGGTTATCCCTCTTCCTACAGGTATGCAGATGATTAACCAGCAGAGCACCCTTAGGTGGGCTGGGTGGTACTCACGGAGAGCACATCTGTCCTGGTGCCTGCTTCTAGGGGCTGAGAGGAGCCTGGGTAGGGGGAAGTGGCCAGGTCAGTATATAGTCAGAAACGGTTTCCTGGAGGAGGATTAGCAGAATCAGACAGGCAGCAATGTGCTGAGAAGAGGGAATGTCCATGCCAAGGCCTAAGGGTCATGGGCCTGAGCAAGTACCAGTTTGTATGATGAGGCTAAATAGGGACATTGGGTCCAGACGGTGGAGGATCAGGGCCCCAAGGAAAGACCAGGCCTCTACGTGGCCTCTTGTCCCCATTCCCCCCCACCCCCCAGCAGATGGTTGGAGTTGTTGGTCCAAGCTGGCCAAGGAGCACAGGGCCCAGTCTTAGCAGGAGCCAGCAAGATTTATCTTTGATTAGGGGTCTCTTCAGGCAGCAGTTCATTCCTGCCCCCAGCTTATCTTCAGAGCCTCTGGAGCCTCTATCAGCCAGGCTTCCTACCCGGGTCCAAACTGCTGGCCCCAGACGCCGACAAGACCCTTATAAGATGGGACTGAGTCACTATGCTAAGCTCTTTAGCTTCTATGCTAAAATGCCCATGGAGAAGAAGGCTCTTGAGATGGTGGAGAAATGGTGAGTCCTGGACTCTTTGGCGGGGAGAGGAGCCCCTCACATTATGAACAGTCTGTTCAGTCTGCTGTACCCCAACCTTGGCAGCCTGGACAAGTATTTCCAACGTCTTTGCGATGACCTGGATGTATTTGCTGCTCACGCTGGCCGCAAGACTGTGAGGCTAGAGGACCTGGAGCTGCTGATGCGACGGTAAGTGGGCGGATGCAGGGAGGTTCTGTGTGTGGAAATGCTGACACTGATTCTGTCTGTCTCCATCCTCTTCTGCTGCAGGCAGGGCCTGGTCACTGACCGAGTCTCCCTGCATGTGCTTGTGGAGCAGCACCTGCCCCTGGAGTACCGGCAGCTCCTCATCCCTTGTGCATTCAGTGGCAATACCGTCTTCCCTGCCCAGTAGTGGTCAGACTTCAACACCTGCCCTGCCCCCACCAGGGGCCCCTTGGCCCCACATACTCTTCCAGGTCTCCTCACCATGCCTCACCATCAATAAAGTGTCATGCCCTGGCCGGTTTTCTCAGTAGAGTGTCGACCCGTGGAGGATTTGCAGGTTCAATTCACAGCCAAGGGCACTTACCTCCTTTGCAGTTCCCTAGCCTCTGTAGGGGCGTGTGCAGGAGGCAACCAATTGATGTGTCTTTGTCACGTTGGTGTTTATCTCTCTCCCCCTCCTCCCTCCCTTCCACACTCTAGAAATCAATGGAAAAAATATTCTTGGGTGAGGAATAAATAAATAAAACAAATAAATAAATGTCACAGAGAGAATCTGTTGTATTTTGAAAAATTCCCCTTAACTCCCCAGCATAACCCAGAGAATAGCATGGGTTCAGACAAACAATTTTATACTAAAAGTCAGGGGTTAGCTGCCCACAGTGGTCCTAGCTTGCAGGCTCCTGCTCCCGAGGTCCCTTGCGCCTGACGTCGATTATTTGAAGTCGTTCCAGGACAGTCCGGACCTGTGCCACAATGTTCTCTTGATTCTCCTCACTCTCCTCTGGCACTTCTATCACAGGGACCTGGAAGGCCTGGTTCAAATAGCTGTTCAGGGTCTGCTTGTCCAGGCTGGGATCGATGATCATCAGGGTCTCACGTAATTTGGGTAGGGTCACTTCTTCACGGCTGCCCCATAGTAAAAGGGAGAGATAGATAGGCCTTGACACCCCTCTCACACACCCAAGACCTCAGGATGCCTTTCTCCCAGGCTTCAGCAATATATAATGCCCGGCAGCAAGCTTAGTACACAGGGAGACCCAGGGGCTTGAGATGCCACCCTGTGGCCCAGTCTGTGGGACTTGTCTATGGCTGAGGGCCCCAGGGTCACTCACAGTTCCAGGCCCAGCGCTTGCTTTAGCTCCTGTAGGTACTCATCCTTTTCAAACATGTACTGGTCCCACAGCTTGTGCACAAAGGGCATACTCTGGCCTTCCTCATCCTGGGAGGGGCCAAGACAGGATGATGGCACATGGGCTAGAGTCTAACAGACTAGGGCAGGCTGGGCAAGTTCCTGGACACCACCACCCCCCCCCATTTACCCACCCACCTCCACAAACAATAAGCGGTAGTTGAGCAAGTCTGCATTGCTGCTGTTGGTATGCCAGCCCCCTGCCTCCATCAGCTCCTGAATTTTGTCTTCCTTCTTTAAGGGGAAGGTACTCTTGAGCACAGTGCTGTGAGAGACACAAGGGCCTGGCTGAGGCCTGCCCATCCGTCTCCCTGCACCCTTTTGCCAGCCCCACTAGTGCTCAAAAGTAGCCAGCACTGAGGCTGTGGCCCTTCCCACGAGGCTCCCCTTTCCCCTGCACATCTGGGAGCCTGGCCAGAGGGGATGTCAGGCAGGACTTGGAGGTGGCCTGGCTAGCCTCTTACCTTAACTGCTCCATGGTTAGTACCCCCTCATTCTGATTGTCAACATTTGTCAACTCCTTCAGCAGCTGTGTTACTGTCTCCTTCTGCTTGATGTACACACTTTCGCTCCTCTGCAGGGAGGGAAGCACTAACTTGCATCTTGGAGGGGTACAGACAGAGCTGGCCTATGCTGGGGACAAAGGGTGGAGGGCCAGACCCAAGCTCACCTTTTCCATCAAGATGTCATAGAACTGACGCATGAGCTCATTGGAGCGGAAGAGCTTAATATTTTCAAAAATCGTGTAAGCCCAGGCCATGGCATCAGACCCAAAGCGAGACTCCAGGAATTTGAAGAAGAAATCTGAGAACTTATCTTTCTGCAGTGTAGGGGAAGGTTGCTTTGTTAGCCATCCCATGGTTAGTTGGCCCTCCACCCTGCTTCCTAGCACCTCGATGGAATCCTCCCCACACCCCTCCCAGGATAACTCGAGGCCATGCCTGGCTAGATGGCTGGTGAGATCTGACCTGTTCCTCAGTGAGACGTTCCTTCCAGGCATCCTTGAGGAGGTTTATCACATCCTTCTTGGTTGGCTTCTTATTCTGCACAACGCCATCAAACTGAAGGAAAGAGGGGAGGATAGATTCCCCATAGCCCTGGAAGAGAGAGAGTCAGCCCATCACTGAGCTCACCTGTGGCCCCAACCTTAAGCAGGGCAGAGTCCCAGAGGGTTCCCCCAGAACCTCAAGTCTTCTCAGCAGCAAGGCCTGGCCATCCTGACTGGCCACAAGTCTCTTGAGCCCCGGGGCTCCCCTACCAGACCCTGGAAGAAGTCTTTCTCCCGGAGCAGCCCCTCGCCAATCTCCTCCAGGAGCACATCCACCAGCTGGTCACTGTTCTTGCCCTCGGCCAGCATGTGCCAGCGCTCTGGACCCCCAGCCACCACATCTGCAGGTGGAGAGAAGAAGCTGGAGTCTGGACCGTGCACTTGAGCAGTCCTTGGAACCCCAATTACCTTCGGTGGCCATCGTTACCTTCGCACTTGATCCAGTCAGGCCGTGGTGTGGAGGTGCCCTGGATGTCCTGCAGCTCAGTGTAAAACTGGTCCCGTTCCTTCAGTGTGGTCATGTGCAACTGTAGCAGTATCTCATGCTCCTTGCGGACCTCTTCATAGTCATCTCTCAGGCTTTCCAGCTGTGGGCAAGGTGATTGGTCCTTGCTACCCACCTGCATGACCCTGCCCTACCTGCCTGGCTTGCCTGCCCACCAGCACCTGCTCCTGCAGATCCTTGTTGGTCTTCTCCTGCATTTCAAAATCCCTCCGGGGCACCACATCTCCAAAATTGGCCTTCATGGTGTTGAGTTCCATCTGCGTGCGCGCCAGGTCTTGCCGGGTCATCTTCAGAGCCAGTGCTAACTTCACGGGGTCCTCCCCCCAGACTCCTGCCAGGAGGCCTCGCAGCTCGAATCACCCTGGCTCTGGGGCCTATAGCCCAGGTCAGGGTTAGAGTGTCCCTTGGGGCATATCCCAGGTCCTTCTGCTCTCCATGCTTGGGAATCCCTGGGTCTTCCCCACAGTGTTACCAGCCTATAGCTGAGGACTTGGAGAAACCCAGGACAAGGGGTACCAGGTCTATCCTGCGCAGGCTGCCTCAGCTGCCAGAAATTGTATCCCACTTAAACAATGAGTCTGATTCTCAGTCCAGCTCAGAAGATCCATAGACCCAAGTGGCAGCAGGAACATCTCCCATCATGAATGGGCACACAATGAGCATATATTAGGAGAGTTGAATGAATGGGAGTGAGTGATAAGAGCAACTTCTCTCCAGCACTTCCTCAGGGGAGAGAAGCCACCTTGGGTTTACCTGGGGACTGGGCTAGTGACATATCTTCCCGCTGGTACCGTAGCTCATTCAGGTCTGCGATGAGGATCTTGCGGGCATCTCGCTCGGTGAGGTAGCGCAGGTACTCCTCAGCCAAGCTCTTCCTCAGTTTGGTCACCTGTTGGGAAGGTGGCTGCATGGTCAGGGGCTAAGTCACCACAGGGGGATGGGATGTGTGCTGAGTGGCCCCATCAAGGCCTGGGAACAAGAAAGCTAGAGGAAGAGTGGCCACTTTAAGAATCAGCAAAGTGCTGATGTGTCCTCCTGTGGAAAAAGTCTGGCAGTTAAGGAGCAGAACTTTGCTGGCATTTGGGGCCACACTGAGCTAGTGCTGAGCCAAAGCAGAGTGTGGAGGTAGCAGGAGCTCTGAGGAGGTGGTGGCTCAGTATGTCATTCCAGGCAGAAGGGTGGAGGGAGTTAGGGAGTCACCTCAGTCCCAAGGCCTAGGGTCATCCCTGGGGTGGGGGTGGCAGGGATTCAGGGAGCTGGTCACCATAGTGCTCCCTTTCACCTCGCTCTGCAATGAGATCTTCTCCTCATTCTTTTTGTCAATGAGTTTTAGCAAACTCATCTTCTCTTTCTTCAGCATAGAGATTTCGGATCTCTCTTCAGCCCTCATGGCCAGGATCCTTTCGTTGCAGTCCTCATTCACTGTAACAAGCTTGGCCTTCAGGGGTTCCAGAGCCCGAATCTCCTCCCTCTGGTGGGCTAAGCAGGGACAGGTGGGAGAGACCCTTTAGGGCCATGGAGAACAGCCAGGAGAAACTAATCCTAAGGTCGCAGTGAGTGGCTAAGTCCCTTGAAAACTCTAGGAGTATACTCATGCCTTGTGGTCCCTACTTAGGGCCTTCTTGCACTTGCTTTTAAACCAGGACAGAGTCCAGATGAGGACTGGGGTCTCGCCTATGCCCTTTCCCCCTACAGCCTTTACTCCAGCAGCTGCACCAGGCCTAGCACCTCCTGAGCCTGGTGGGGGAGCCTTCTTACTTCTCAGAGGCACTCCCTCCCTCCTGACTCTCAATGGGAAAGATGCTCTGTTTCCTACAGATACTGCCTCTCCATGCTTCCCAAGGATAGGAGATGGCCAGGTGCCCTGTCTTAGGACAGTGGAAGCAAAAAGGCTAAGCAGGGCTTGATGACTTCAAGGCTCAGTTAGGCCCTAGCTAGTTTGGCTCAGTGGATAGAGCATCAGCCTTCGGACTGAAGGTTCCCGGGTTCGATTCCAGTCAAGGGCACATGCCTGAGTTGCGGGCTCGGTCCCCAGTGTGGGGCGTGCAGGAGGCAGCCAACCAATGATTCTCATCATTGATGTTTCTATCTCTCTCTACCTCTCCCTTCCTCTCTGAAATCCAAAGAAAGGCTCCATTAGTAGCTGCCCGAGAGCTGCTGCAGAGCCCCAGAAGGTCAGAGCAGAGTCCTCTGCCTCTTCCGGTCTGGGCTGCAGTCTTACCCAGCATCATCTCATATGCATTCTTGATGGAGGAGAGCAGTGGCTTGTACGTTTTGAAGTCCTCTATGAAGAACTCAAAGATCTCTCTGTAAGGCTGGTAAGAAAAAGGAACCTGTTACCTCCTGCCTGACCTATAGGTGCCACCCTCAGTGGAGCCTGAGTTTTTCTTTACTTGGCTTAGAAAAATTCTAGCGTGAAGCTGCCGGGTGGCCCACATTCAAGTAAAGGCCCCGGGCATCACCCGAGTCTCTCCTCGTGCCAGTTAGCTGAGGGGCAGCTCTGTTCCTCTCAATTGCTCTCCGGAGGCCTCTCCTGGTGCTCTCTCTGAGACGGGGCAGAAGACCTGGGTCAGGATCTCCTGCCTCTGTACCCGAGCCCCCTCTCTGGCTCTCCAAGCAGCCAGCCAGCCTCCATGCACTGTGCCTCAGTTGGACTCCCACCAGAACCCACCCACCCCCATCCTATAGCCCTGTGGGAGCTGGAGAAGATTCAAAGGCTCTGACCTTGCATTCTGACCTCCAAGTAGAGGTGTGGTTTCCCATCGCCCTTAGACACACAGGAAGATTTTAGAGGCAGCACTGTATACTGGAATGAGCACAGGCTCCCAAATCAGCCCTGAGTTCGAATCCCAGCCCCACCACTTCATAACCATATGGCTTCTCCAAGATTCTGCTTCCTTGTTGGGAAGTTACTTTCAGCCCATGTGCTCTTATATAAGGCCCCACCCAGGACCTGGCACTCAGATGGTGCTCAGCAAATGCTTCCATCAGTGACTAAGTCAGAAGTGAGGCATTCCCCATCACCATCCCTGTTTCAGTAGGGATTTGGCAATTCCCTCCCTAGTACGTACCAGAATCTAGGCTGCATCTACATTTCTCTTTATGTATCTGGGCTAAGTTCCTGGAGCTTGGGGCTGTTGTCACTGGAATGGTGGACACTGTAGGACCCCTGCTTGCCAAACTGTCAGGATTCAAGCTCCATTCACTGATATCCAATGACCCAAGCTGGGCACTAGGGATCACAGCTGAAGGGACTGGAGGCAGCACCCATGCACCTGACTCAGGTGAAACTCAAGCCTCAGGAGAGGTTTGGTTCCATACAGGCAGCCTTTCCTGCTCACTGGCTTTGTCATAGAACATGTTTCTCTTATCAGGACAGGGAACCCAAAAGACTGGAAGTGGCTGGTGTCTCCTGAAGGTCTCAAGTGCTCAGTGCTAGTGAGTAAGGTTTCTTCCTGCCCCTCTCCCTGCCCTCCCTACAGGAATTCTGTGCCTCTGACCTGTAGCCTCAGCTCCTGGGAAGAATCCGCGCTCAGATCCAGCAGGAGGAGCTCCTTGCGTAGGTAGTTCTCTAGCTGCTCCAGGAACCTTGGCTTGGTAGTGCCCAGGCTACTCTGCTTCCAGCCACTACGGGGGGCGGGGGGGGGCTGTTGTAATGGGCACGGCACAAGGCCCTCGCATTCTCGGTCTGGGGCAGCACACCCCCCTGAGCTCTCTCTCTGGGCCCAATATGGGGTCGGTACCAGCCCACCCACCATCTGGCTGACCCTGGCTTACCCTATTTTCTTCCAGTAGTTATCTGAACAGGGCTTTCGATTATGCAGAATGGTCTGGCCACTGGCATATGTGGGCCACGGGGACAGGTAGCCACAAATGGAGGACTGACACAAGGTCTGCAGGAAGGGACAGGTGGGGTTACTATGGCAATATTGCTTCCCTTCCTGCCGCTCCTCTCCATCCTCCTCCTCCCACTTGTGATTTTCCCCCAACATCTTTTTTTAAATATGTTTTTATTGATACCCCCAACACCTCTTAATATAGTTCATAATTATGATGGTGGGTCATAAAATGATAGGGGGCTTAGTCTAAATACCAGATCACCCTTTTTAGCTGTGTGACCACAGGCTTAACTTGTCAGTTTCTGCATCTGTGAAATGGGGATGGCTGTAGTTCCCATCACACTGTATTGATTTGAGGACACAATGAGAAAGCACGAAGAGTGAGTTACAGATTCAGGCGCCTCCTAGGAACTCAGTAAAGGTCAGCTATTCTCTTCTGAAGGTATGTCAGTTTGTATTGGATACCTGCACTCTAAAAACAGATGTGAGTACTGGGCAGGACCAGCCCGTGCCCCCATAACACAGTCTAGCTAAAGAGAGAGAGGGAGAGAGGGGGAGAGAGAGAGAGAGAGAGAGAGAGAGAGAGAGAGAGAGAGAACGTGCACGCGCAGGCCCAGCCTCAGGCCTGGACTGACACAAACAAGATTGAGATGGCAGCAGGGTGAGCTGTGGACCCTGGGAGGAGAGTGGCCTGTATACCCTGGGGGAGGAGATAGGGAAGGTGGTGGGAGTGCCCTCAAGGAGTGGTATCTTATTTTGAACCTTAAGCAGGGGTAGGGAGAGGAAATAGTAGTATATATGGGCTTGTTTTATTAATCTTTTCATGAAATACTCAAAATATAGGAGGGAAAAAATGACCTCTGGCCCAGGGAAGCCCACTTCTAGAGTTCATCCAGCCATCCATTCATTCATCACACATTTCTGGGTCCGTAGTACATGCCAGGCCCTGCTGGGTTCTAGGAACATGAGGAAAAATGAGGGTATGATTGGACTGGGGTGACAGGTGAGCTGATAATCACAAGCCAGCAGGTAGTGACTGAAGCCAATGCAGGGGCCCAGGGGTGGCTGGTCATTTTATTTATTTATTTATATTATTATTATTTTTTTTAAAAAAAATATATTTTATTGATTTTTTACAGAGAGGAAGGGAGAGAGATAGAGAGTTAGAAACATCGATGAGAGAGAAACATCGATCAGCTGCCTCCTGCACATCTCCCACTGGGGATGTGCCTGCAACCCAGGTACATGCCCTTGACCGGAATCGAACCTGGGACCTCTCAGTCTGCAAGCCGACGCTCTATCCACTGAGCTAAACCGGCTTCGGCTATATTATTATTTTTAAAAATATATTTGTATTGATTTCAGAGAGGAAGGTAGAGGGAGAGACAAACATCAATGATGAGAGAGAACCATCGATCGGCTGCCTCCCGCGATCGGCTGCCTCCCGCACTGGGGATGGAGCCCGCAACCTGGAATTGAACTGTGACCTCCTGGTTCATAGATTGACACTCAACCAATGAGCCACGTAGGCTGGGCATATTTTATTTTTTGACGGTATGAAGAAAATTTATTCAGGGCATCTGTGAACAGATGGGCAGAAACCTAAAATGGCATCTGCCTCTGGCCAGTCATTTTAAAGGAGGAGGTGATGATGTCGGTAATGTTCAGTAAAGCTTAAATGAGTGCATGGGCAGAGCTGAGTCCACTCTGGGAGACGGTGTGTGGTGGTGGGGGGATGACACAAAAACTGCCTGGGTAGCACCAACTTCTCAGGGAAACAGCAGGAGTTTAGAGCAGCCTGGCTGAGGCTGAGGCAGCCAGTGCAGAGGAGGACAGAGATGGAGCAGCAGCTTTATGCACAAGGGCGGTCCTCAAAGCCTTCCTATAACTGTGACAAAATTAGAAAGCTCCTAAGTGCCTAAAAATAGAAAATTGTTAAGCAGCCATGAGGTTTACCAGGAGGTTAAACATGGAACTATACTAAATATAATGCTATAGCTCTAAAGGTTAATTAAGGCCTGCAATCAGGGGGAAAGCAGGTAAAAATGAAAAAACAAAAAAAGATGGAGGAAATAATCCAGAAGGCTACCAGCCATTATTATTCTCTAATGACAGGCCTATGGATCCTTATTTGTCTATAACTGTACATTTTTCAAAATTTTCTACAATGCACATACATTACTTTCAAATTTAAAAGAAAATGGAATTATTGAATTCAATGCTGAATTTCATATTAAAGCCCCCTCTGTGGCCCTGAGCCCAGCCAGGATCTTCTGGGATGGAGAGGCCAGGCCTACCTTCCATGCACAGCATATCCAGGTTCTAGGAGTCCTTCCAGGCTAATGGTAACTGGCTCCTGACTCTCCTAAGTGTGGAAATGCCACTGTCTCCTTGGGCTCTTCCTTGCATTCCATTAGTTCTACATGTTTATCTTATCTTGGGATCATTCATTCTTTCCCTAAATAATTTTGGAAAGACTAGTATATAGTAAGTCATGTTGCTAGCTCCCAGAGAGGACTCCAGCCTCTGGGGGGAGTCTGGATTGATCTATCTCTGTATCTCCAGAATCAATGGTATGGTATGTCACACTCTTCACAATCTTAAGGTGCACTAGTAAATATTGTGTAATAAATATATAAGGGAGCACAATAATTTAGCATGGATGAAAGACATAATAAAAACAAAAATGTTGCTCTATGGTTATATATGTTTACACATGCTTTCCGTGGGTCAAGAATGCTCTGCCCTGGTCGGTGTGGGGTGTGGCTCAGGTAGTTGAGCATCATCCAGTGCACCAGAAGGTCATGGTCAGGACACAATCCTGGGTTGTGGGCTCCATCCCCAGTGTGGGGTGTGCAGGAGGCAGCCGATCAATGATTCTCTCTCATCATTAATGTTTGTCTCTCTCTCCCTCTCCCTTTCTCTCTGAAATCAATTTTAAAAAGTTTTTCATACTTTCATAGGCCAGTCCACGTGTTCTGCCATTTCTGCCAGGAGAAAACGTGGCCACCCTACTTTGATTCCTGGGCATGTGCTGCTTCTTGGCCTGGTTATTAACAGCTAGGAAGGCCTCTGCAAGCTGGTAGCTAGGAGGTGAGGTTCCTGGTGCTACAAGCTCTCTGCTTCCCCCTGAAGGTGAAAATGGGAAGGGCGGCCTGGGGGTGGGAGGACGACAGGAAGGAACAATGCCCCCTGGTGGTTGAGCCCAGAGTAGCAGCCGCCCCACAGAAGATAAGGAGTAGAAAGAGCCCCACCCCAGGTCCACTGAGTAGGTGGCAGCTGAGGAGGAACTGGGAGTGGGAATCCTAAGTCATTGGGTCTTGTGGGGCCATGGCTGTACTTGGTCTTCCCAAAGAGTCCACATTACCCCCTTTACCTCCTTGGAGTCAAGGTTCCCATGTTGGGTGCCCCCACCTTACAAAGTGTGTGGTCCTTGTGTCCCCAAATCCTCCACACAAAATATACTCACAGGAGGAAAAACACCACACAGCCCACAGTGCTCCACTGTGAGCTGGAGTTATAAGTTCGTTCAAATGTGTTTTTTTAATATGTGAGATTTGGAAAATGGCTGTTTACTGATTAAATAACAATCTTATGATCATATCAACAAAAGCCTTAAATTACTTAATAAGACAGCATTCATATTTATATAAAAACTTTAAAGAACAGGAATGAAGGAAGTTTTCTGAGGCTTCTATAGAGTCTCTACTTCCAACCCCGAGCCCACAACGCAATGGAGGGACACCCTTTCACTTCTGTCTTCACACACCTCCTTGTAGCATTTCTGGAGCACATATGCCAACCACTCAAGTACCTTATCAGGCACCTGGGTCATAAAGACAAAAAGTCACAGCCCTGAAGGACCTTGGCAGATCTGCACAGTTCCTGGCACACGGCAGGCTGGATGAAGAAGTGAGTCCACTCCAGAATGCTGAGCTGCAGGTGAAGGGTGTCCATGGGCACGGGCTGAGTCTCTCTCTGCTGAGAAGTCTGGGATGAGGTGTGGCAAGTGTGCACATTCTTACCCCAGAGCCTGGAGGCCCTGGCCTCTGTGAACTAAAATCCCCTGGTGGGAGAAGCTGCTTGATGGGGCATGTTTCAGGTGGGTGGTGTTTTTGGATTGCAAAGAGGGAAAAGATAAGATCTGGGGTCTGACATCTGGGGTTCCAACAGGACATCACCACTAACCAGTGTCTTCCGTTTCTGAGAAAGCTTGCGTTTCTCGGCATTAGAGGCTTCTGTTACTGAGTTCTCATCTACGGTCACTTTTGAAGGCCGCAGGTGTATTCTGCACAGAGAAGGGGAAGAAAGCAGTTGGTAACAACGCCCTGATGGGGGAGAGATCTATAAGACACGACCTCCTCCAACCTCAGAGCCAGTCTCTGGGTCTCCCCAGTGCTGCCTCCAGATTCTCAGAGATGCTGCCAACAAGCTCCTGGTCCTGAGCCCAAACCATTTTCCTACATTGCCAGAAACCTCATCATCAGAGTCTCACCAACTCCTGCAGTGGTAGGACACCCTCACCTTGAACCCATGGAACCCTGTGGGCCTATACTTCCACTCTGTTCAGCTGTGGCTGAGATGACAGATTAATGTATGTGACTGGCACACTCTGGGGGTGTGATACCAAAGGCAGGTGCTATAGGGCAAGAAGCACAGGGTCTGGAGTCTGAAAGCCAGGGTTGGAGTCTCAATTCTCCACTTATTGGCTGATAGGACCTGGGGGCTGACCTCTGTGGTTCCAACACAACCTCCCTTGGGCAAGTCATTTAACCTCTCTAAGCCTAGTTTCCTCAAAAGGAAGTGGAGATAATTCTTGCTTTTCCTATCTCACAAAATTGCTGTGAAGTTTAAATAAGAGCAAAAGAGATAAGTAAAAATAGCCTGTAAACTGCAAGGAGCTGTACAGATGTTATTTTTGACAGCAGGATGGGAGAAAAGTAGATCCAAGGAGGTTTTTAACTCCTAGGCCTCTTAGGAGAGCCATCCTTGTTCAAGCGAGGCAGGCACTTAGGTGTCAACAGGGACAGCTGCATGTGAGCAGCAGATTTGGGTGGAACTAAAGAAAGAAGTAATTCCCGCAATCCATGGTGGGGGTGATTTATGCTGCCAGAGAGACTTATGTCTTCATTTCTCTTGCTAGCTGATGATCTTGGTGTGTGGTTTAACCTCTGAAACTCAGTGTCTTTGTCCATAAAAGTGAGACTAGGACTAGTCAAACTCCAGAGAAGTTGAAAGCAGTAACACGAACCCACTTGGGAAACCCTGCCCTACATGGAGCAGTGACACCCTAAACTTCAGTCCTCTGTTGTCTCTAAACCAAACAAGTGTGAGGAAACCATGTTGTGTAAGCAGCTGGTGTGGAAAAGGAAGGGTTTTGCCCAGATGTTCATGGGTTTGAGACAGGATACAGCAGATCAACCCCTCTGCTCACTAGGTTAAATCAATACCTTTCTGTCAAGACTAATCAATTTTTCCAGACTCTGTTCTTGTTCCTGTTGGCGTTCCTATATAAAGCAAGGTAAGCAAGAAAATTATGAGGAACTCTCCAAATCCTGAGAGGTTGCCAAGTGGAAAAGCTCAGTATGTAGCAGATATTAGTTTTGAATGTCAAAGGAGACAACAGTCCAAAAAAGACTTGCAAATAATAATAACTTTAAAAATACCTGGTAGAGACAATATACTTATCCAAAAAGCTTAGGATGCTCTTTAGTGTTTTATTTTTATTGAATTTATTGGGATGACATTGGTTAATAAAATTATATAGGTTTCAGGGGTACAATTCTATAATACACCATCTGTATATTGTATGTTCACCACCCCAAGCTCCTTTAGTATTATATTAAATATTTCACACCACTTCTCAGGCAAAACAGGAAACAGACATCTATATTTCTACTTTAAAGTAGATAAAACAGAGTTATTTAACTAATGGTAGGCAGTGGGTAATTATGTCCTGGTATTGAGTGAACTCAAGCACTGAGTTCCATCCACCAAGCCACTGTGCCCAGGATGTGAGGATGAAAGGGGAAAGCCAATGTGGATGAGAAACCAGCCCCAGGGAAGTGCACAATTCAAAGGTCCCTTTTAAAGCAGCGGTCGCCAACCTTTTGGACCTCACGAACCACCATTGGTTTTAGAGGGTCCTGCTGACATGTCCACAGTGCGAAGGTCTGGCCTATCCCTCATCACCCTGACTCTGCTCTAAGAGGAGCTGGAGGAGGGCACCCTACACTGTGCCTCTAAGGCAAACGGTGAACCTGGCTGAATGCACATCATTAAATATTGGTGAATGAAGAACCAGGACAGGAAGGAATGATGTTTTGAACTGCCACCAAATTCAGCCTCAGCAATTACATTATGCTTCCTTAAAAGGAAGCAAGACACTCTTTCTGAGTCTATTTCATGTCCTTTCCAAACATGGCTGCAGTTTTCTAAATCATTCCTGGCTGGGTAACAACACTGAAGCCTACTGTCTGGTTCTTGTAGACTCATTTTTAGCTCTGGAACAAATAATCACACTGGCACTTAATTTCCTGACTTTCGTAGGCTTTCTCTGTCAAGGAAGCCAGACCTTGAAGGATTAGAGTTTAGGTGAGATCAGGTGCTTTGCTTTTGTAATGAACAGCAGGGAGAAACTACATTCATTCAACACTTACTAAATGCCTATTATATGCAAAAGCTATGATGAGAGCATCACCTATTCTGCCTATGTGTCCCCAATGATGTGTTTGATGTAGGCTTGCATCATCCCCATGTTTGAAATATAGAAGCAGAGGTCTGGAACTTTAAGGACCTTCTCGGAGGTCCCAAATCTAAAAAAAACTATTTAGCCAAAGTTTTTGCTTTAATCCTTATACTTTGCGACCTTCCTGGCTAACAGCTTGTTTTTTTGTTTTCAATGCTTAGAGGCTACACCTATGAATACAGACAGTAGCTACCCTGAGGTGGTGGAATGCACCTGATCAGATTAGAGTCAGCCAGCAATTTGACAAGCATTTTTGTCATAAGCCCGTGGGTGAAGAGGCAGTTTATCCAACAGCTTGGGTTCAGTCCCACATGGCTGGATTCAATCCTAGTTCCACCACTTACAAACATGTGTAAAACACATGATCTCTCCAGGCTTCTATTTCTTCATTTATAAAATGGTTATATTACTACCTCATAGAGTTGTGAAGGTTAAATGTAGTATATAACTCACTTGTCACATAATATACACTCAGTATAAACAAGCTGGCTGTTACTAATGATGAAGTGTGTCTGTCCTTTTGCTGGCAAGTAATGTCCTCACTGGGCTGACAAGTCATTGGGATTCTGTTTCTGCACCACTGATCCTGTGGGGCTGGAGCCCTAGAGTCAATGGACAGAGGCGGGAAGTTCCGAGGTCCGGATCAGGTACCATTTCCTTTTTCTGTACTCAAGCCCTCATCTCTGCCCTCAGCCGGGCCAGCGCCTACCTCGACGAGGTCGTCAAGCTGGATCTCTGTGGCGTAGAGGAGGCCATCACTCTCCAACAGCCGGGCAGCTAGCACTCGCGGCCTGGGAAGCTATGGTAGTGTACAACCCGTCGCCATGGCGACCAGGCCCCAGCAGCAGAGCGGCGTGAGCGGGGTCAGTGCTGTGCCATGCCCTCGCGCCTCTTGCCCGCGGTTGGGAGGCCAAATAGCAAAAGTGGTCTCGGAGCC
This sequence comes from Myotis lucifugus, assembly GCF_000147115.1. Lineage (NCBI taxonomy): Eukaryota > Metazoa > Chordata > Mammalia > Chiroptera > Vespertilionidae > Myotis > Myotis lucifugus. The sequence continues at coordinate 1,122,551 of NW_005871322.1, read as the reverse complement.
GGGACTGGGACCCCCTCAGAACCAATCACTACAGCATACTTGACTCTAGCTACCAGACCCGAGAATCGGGGATAAACATTAGACCCTGGAGGAGGGAGCTGAACTGAGAGGCCAGAGCCGCGTTGCAAGCGGGAATTGTAGTTTTCAGTGTCCCGAAGTTTCGGCCGAACAGGCCTATGGCTGAACAAGTCTGTACTACATTTCCCAAAGTTCCTTGCCAGCCCGAGTTGGTCTGCCTCTGTAGAGCTCTGCATTGTGGGATATAGAGTTCGAAATGTGGCGAGGCGTGGCCGTGTTGAAAGAGAAGTGCCGGACTCGGACTCGGTTTCCCTGCGGCTCCGGTAGGCTTGCGGGTCATTGGCTGAGCGGTGCGGATCTGGTCCCGCTCCTCCCCGCCTCCAGTGACACAATAGCAGCTCCCTCCAAGATGGCGGCGGCGACGGCGGACCGGGGAGCTGGGAGCCCGCAGGCTGGAGACTCCTCCGGCGGGGGCGCTGGGGGCGGGCTGCCGTCCCCAGGGGAGCAGGAGCTGAGCCGGCGCCTGCAGCGCCTGTACCCCGCGGTCAACCAGCACGAGACGCCGCTGCCGCGCTCCTGGAGCCCCAAGGACAAGTACAACTACATCGGCCTCTCCCAGGGTAACCTCCGCGTCCACTACAAAGGTATTAGCCTGTTTGGCGGAGGGAGGAAAAGGCCAGAGCGTCTGCCCGGTGGTGTGCTGCCCAGCCCTTACCCCATCACGTCCCTTCCCCGGCCCTGTGCTCCGAGTTAGGCCCTAGTCCCTGCGGGTGTCCAGCGTGGTGGGGCTGACCAGGCCGAGGCTGGAGTGCCTAGTCTGCTCTGCCCTGAAACACCCGATGTCAAGAGAACTGCAACAGGTGTGACCAGACCCAGTGCTCGGTTGGACCTTCCACCCGAGGGCCTTCCTGCTTGTCCTGGGATAGCTCCAACTCCAGCTGGGCCCTTCTTACCACTGCTTGGTTTCAGCAGTGTCTGAAGAAAGGGGTAAAGGGATAGTCACATCTTCTCCAGGAGCCAGAGGCCCATGGGCTTGCTGATCTGCCAGACTCCCAGACTGGTCCTGGGGTTCTGTGCTAAAGTTGGGGGGGGGGGTGCCTCCTCCCCTGCTCTCCCAGGTGGGCTGCCTGTATTCTGGAGAGTCTAGATTACAGGCAGTTTTGGGAAATCTCTCTCATGTATCCACATTGCCTGTACCCTCCTTTGGTTTGTGTGGGAGGGTTGCTATTCTCAGGAGGAGGTGAGCCAAAGGTGGGAGGTTTATGTGTTTGTTCAGTTGTCTAATTATTCCTTAGACTGTGTCAGAGCCTCCTCTGGCCATGGAGTGGTGAAGTTGCCATGATCAGAGAAGAATGAGGTGTCTGCCCATTTGCATTTCCTTGTGCTGAAATTTATCCCTTGCCCTCTCTAATTAGGTCATGGCAAAAATCACAAAGATGCAGCCTCAGTGCGTGCCACGCATCCCATACCTGCTGCCTGTGGCATTTATTACTTTGAGGTGAAGATTGTCAGCAAAGGAAGAGATGGGTAAGTCCCTCCTTACCACCTTCTTTCCCCCAGCACCAAGCTGTTCCCTGTGGTCAGAGTTCAAAATCTCCTGGCTGACACTTGTGAATGTTGTGAACCTCGAGCCACATGGGTCTGGGCTGCCTCTGTTACCTGACTAGGCATCGCCTGGGTTAAGCATCAGCCCTTGATGACAACTAGATCCATCCAGGGCAGAGGAGGGGACTTCTCTTTAGTGATGAGATATCTCACAGGTCAGAGAAACAAGTAACAAGTTTGCATTAACCATTCAGCGCTGGAAATGGGGTTCCCCCCACTGAGGTGTGGTGTTTGTGACCTCCCTCCTTTTCATGCTCTTACTGCATTCAAGGTTCATTTTATGGCATTTAGTCATGTAGAGGCCCCAGTAGCCTTCAAAGGGGTAATAGAGTCTCTACAGCATTCATCAAAACTGTGGCAGCGACTGGCCTGTCATCTCAGGGTAAACAGCATGCACATGGTCAGAATCAGCTGACTTTATGCTGCTCATAAACTTGTTTTTCTGTCCAGGGACTTGAACACCAGTTGAACCAGCTTTAGGAAGGCCCTCATTACAGTCAGCATGAGGGAGGTTCCCTATTTTCTGGTGATCTAAGCAGACACAAGGCATCAGAAGGAAGAGTTTTCATTTTTCTTCTTCCTTTTTCTTCTCCCAGTCTCCCTTTTTTCCAGTGATTGTGCCAAAGCAGGTGCCTAAGTTATGAAATAACATGATTGCAACTGTCTTGGAAAGGCTTTCCTCATCAGACCTTAGGTCTGGTGTGGGAAGTTTGCCAACCCCCTCGGTGACCTTTGTGCTAACCCTGAGTATGTGTTTTTGAATATTCAGAATGCTTTCTCTCTCCTAGGAACTGTCCCCTTGTGGTGCCAAAGGGCTATACTGGGGACAGGATGGCCGGAGTCAGAGCTCTGCCTGCTTCCTCGGTGACGTTGTAACATCCCTGCCTGAGAGGGTTGTGTGATTGTGGGTGGAATGTGGGGCTTTCCTCGTCTGCACTGTGGGGAGGTAGGCCAGCAGCTTAGATGCTTTTAACTCCATAGTTCTGTGATTCTGAATTCTGATCATGGGAAGCTATTGTATTTTTTTACTTTTATTCCCATCTAGTGCTTTTACAGATATGAAACATACTATTGGAGGGCTTTAAAGCTTCTATTTTCCCTTCCCACTCTGTGATAAAAGCACATATATTTTATGTGCTTGAACTAGTGTGAATGAGAGTGGTGTCTTAAAACAAACTTGTGAGCCTTAGCTGGTTTGGCTCAGTGGATAGAGCATCGGCCGTGCACTGAAGAGTCCCAGGTTCAAAACTGGTCAAGGGCATGTATCTCAGTTGCAGGCTTGGTGGGGCGAGTGCGAGAGGCAACCATTTCATTTGTCTCTCACATCGATGTTTCTGTCTCTCCCCCTCCCTTCCACCCTCTAAAAATCAATGGGAAACATATCCTCAGGTGAGGATTAACAACAAGAGAGAGAGAGGGAGAGAGAGAGAGAGAGAAAGAGAGAGAAAATCCTCAGGTGAGGATTTAAAAAAACACAAAACACTGCGAAAACAGTTACAGTATAGACTGAAATGTTGGTGCTGGAGTCTCATATTGCCAAAGAAACTGAGGAGCATTTTTTAAACTTGTAGGGAGGAAAATGGATTGTTTTCTCTGTAACTGAGTGAGAGAAAAGAAAAATTTTTCAGAAGGGGAATGTTGAAACGTAGACACCTAGAGTCCTTCATCTAACTTTAACATTTCAGTTGTAAGTAGATCTTGCTGGAAAGGCCCTGTGTCTTGTTAGATTGCCTTACTTAGGTGTTGCTACAAAACTAAAGAGAGTTGGGCATCTTTTCTCAGCTTTTGTTTTCAGCATTTTTACATATGGTAACTGTAGCCAGTGAGCTAACCTGGAACCCTCAGTTTGTTGTTGTTAATCCTCACCTGAGTATATTTTTTTCCCATTGATTTTTAGAGGGGAAGGGAGGGGGTTGGGAGGGAGGAAGGGGGAGAGAGAGAAACATTGATCTGAGAGACACATTGATTGGTTGCCTCCTGAACTCACCCTGACCCCTACCAGGCTGGGGATCAAACCTGCAACCCAAGTATATGCCCTTGACCAGAATTAAACCCTTGATCCTCCTGTGCAAGGGCTGATGCTCTAACCACTGAGTACACTGGCCAGGGCAGAAAACCTCAGTTTTAAAAAGGTGCAGGTGGTCATGTATGCCTTGGTAGCCTGCTTCAGTTGACTACTGTCAAATGGCAAATATATGCACATCCCATCATGGTCTCTTTATGGAATTCCTGAAAGCCTTGTGGCTAGGGTGTAGCCAGTTGTTGGTATGGGCTAGGTGTGGTTTCGAGGAGACCTAGTGCAGTTACGGAACAATTATCAGCTTCCTGTTTCCTGTCAATGTTGGAGGTGTGTTTCTGACCCGGGTTTGGTCCATGACCCAGGTGTTGGCTGGTGGCGTAGCTTTTTTGTATTATCTAGTTGATCCTCACAGTGTCCTGGAAAGTGTGTGGAGCGGATGATGATGTACCTATTTTGTGGATGAGCCCTGAGCCCCTGGGATGTTTGGTGATCTTTCCTGGCCTCAGGGCTTAGGGTGTGCAATAGAGTAGCTTAACTTGTCAGATGTCCTTGCCTGCTCCCAGACATGTGTCTCCATGTTGCTGCTGCCTTTCCTCATTGCATTCCTTTCCTGAGGAGAGTGATAGAATGTCCATTTAGATTCTTAGGGGATCACAGTGTTCTTAGGGGACAGAACTAAAAGGTGCCAGACAAGTGTGGCATGCTCTGACTGGGCTTGATTGACTTACCACCTCATTGAGTCTGTAAACTTGTTTTTCTGTTGATTTGAGTATAGGCTTCTTTTGTAAAAGATATTTATGAACCCAATTGTCAGTGTCAGTATTTTCCAGAACGGCCTTTGTTCTGCAGTATCTTTTGTAGAAAAACATGCTCTGCACACTAAGCTCATCAAATTAGAAAGGTTTCTTTTTAAAGGTTCATAGAAAATTTAATCAGACCTACTGTGTGCCAGGCCCATGCTAGGTGCAGGGAGAACAAAGGTAAAGCCAGCACAGGCCAGCCTTGTCCTCAGGGAGCCTGTGGCCTATTCAGTAGAGAGTGGACTGAAAGACTCTATAAGAGCAGGCAGAAACGGCATGGTCTTGAGGGACAAGTAAGAGTTTCCCAGCAGGTGAGAACGTTTGGACCTGAAATGAGTTAGGTTGGTAACTAGCTTGATGTCAGGTTTCTGGACTTTCTGGGTACTCCCCAAATAGAGAGAGAGTGGAGAAGGAGGGACTGTGTTTAAGCTAAGAGCTTAGCACAGACTGATGGAATTCAGATACTTTTTGCAGAGTCACCAGAGCTGGGAACCCCAGGAGCAGGTCTGGTGGGGTGAGGAGACATCAGAGCCCTGCCAGTGGTGCCAGGAGATAAGGGCATCTGGGTTGATCGTGCTAGGAAGCCAAGGAGGCCCTGAAGCTGAGGGTCCCTTGGGGAAATGACTTGCTCAGTCAGAGTTTGTGGACCTTTGGGTGTCCACAGCAGTTAGTGATGACACATGGAGGGTGTGGCTGACCAGGCTGACAGATGCTCCAGGGTGACCCTCAAAATAGATTGTAACATCATCCCAGTGGTGGTGGCCTTCTGACATGTGATGGGTGGCTCTACTCAAGAACAGCAAGCCTGGGCTAGAGCACTGGATAGAGTTGTGGGACTCTCCTCTGTAGCTGGTGCCTAGGCCCTGAGAAGGGCCTCTGGCCACAGCCAGCCTGCCTTTGCTTGCACTTGCAGGGACTTCCTTCGGCCAGGCAGCAGTGCATCCATCCATTAATTCTACACATCACAGTGAGGCACCCATTGTTTTGTTCCAGTCCTCGGCCTGGGCCCCAGGAGCCCAGGCATGAGGTCTGTCTAGAGAGGAGGCAGATATGCCTGTACACTGGAACTCACAAAGTGGTGTAGAAAAGGCCAGTCAAGGTGTTTTATACCCAGGGGTGACCCAGAGGTTGGACTCCTCTTGTACCTGAGAGTTTGGGGAAAGCTTCATTGAAGAGGTGATGATTCTACATCTGGAAGGAAGAGTTAGAGGGTGCCATGAACAAAGTGAGAAGCAGATATTTCAGGCAGAAAGAAAGTGCATAAAAAGATGTGGAACACAGAACATGAGCAGGCAGGGGCCAGATCAGAAATACCTTCTGTGCTATGGCCAAGCAGCATGGGCTTTATCCTGAGTGCAGTAGCAGGGTATGAGGACTTTGGATCTGTTCACACTTTTGAGAGTGGAATGGGGAGAAGAGACTCTTCTGGTTTGTGTTAGCCAAGCCCCTCTGGCTGAGAGCCCTGGCTAGTGGTGGGCCAGTGGCTTTAGGTTCCTTGACTCCATGCTTGGTTTTCCCACAGCGGATGACTTTTTTCTTTCTTGGCTGACATTTATTTTGCATGGAGAGCTGCAGAGGTGGGATGTTGAAGACTGATAGCTAGAGGGGCTTCTCAGAGGTGAAAGGACTTCCTATACAGCTGTTTTCTGGTATTTTGGTTTTACCAAGACAAACAATGAAGACAACACTGTCTGTGATTTTCCATGGAGACCCAAAGAGGTATTCATTCAATGAAGATCTCACCTGCCACAATTCTGGTTTGGAGAGCCACTTCGGCTCAGGTCCTCTTGCTTATGTCTGGTCTCTGCATTGTCCAGTGCTGTTGAGAAGTTTGGCACTCATCTGTGGACCTGGGGAAGGCCTTGTCCTGTCTGCCCTGAAAAGTAAGTGCTGTCATTGCCTAAGGCAGGTACAGGTGGCAATTGTGCCCTGTTCTCCCTGACTGCCCCCTACCACTGATGGCATCGTGGGCAGATGCCGAGCTGTGGGCTGCATCTCTCCCTAGTAACACATTGCACTGTTCTGGAGACAATGGAGTATTTGGGCTCTGGAGCATCTTGGAGTATTGTACTGCTTGTGTTGGGGGTTAAAGCCCAGGTCTATTTGGATATGGGGTGAGAGGTCTGGAGTCCACGTGGTATCCATTTTTCTGGTAGGACCTGATCCTGCTTAGAGCATATCTGGGCCTCCCTGGGACCTTCTGCCCAATATATGTCACCATCTGGTTTCAACTGCAGGCTGAGAGTGGGGAGTGTGTGGCTTCTTTCTTTATAACTGGGGACTTTCTTGGTCAAGGATTAGTCTCCAGAGAAATTTCGAAGTTTCGCTTCACACTGCACCTTCCCTTTCCTGCCCCCCATTTTGTTCTTTTGTGTGTGTTTGTTTTCTGAAATGTTTGGTCTTTTCTTTAGATGGGTCACCACATAAGGGAGATTCCCTGTTAGAGGGGAAGTGGGAGCTGGAGCATAGGAGGATGGACTCAGCAGCTCTGCATGGCAGGCACAGTGAGCCATCTTATCCCGGGTCATTGGGAAGGAATGAGGGCTCCAGAGTGGTTCTCTGTAGTCAGGGGTCAAGTTGGAAAGAAGGGACTGATCACTGGGAAAGAGATGGATAACGTGGTGTCTAAATGCAAGGCTGTCCTCTGCCTCTTCAGAAATTCTGTCAAAATTCACATAAAATATTGTAGCTCCAGGATCCTCAGTATTTGGTTGTAATTGAAATGTAAGGTCATGGCTCTATTGCTAGAAACGAGGCTAGAGGACTTAGTGGTGGAACACAGCCCAGTTCATTTGTCATGAAGGGGCCAGAAAAAGATGCTCTGGGCAGTGTAGGGAAGTAGGGGAGGGGCCGGGTAAGGCTCTTGCACCCTCTGGAAGGCTCTCTTCCTCTCCGACCTCTTGGACCTTAGAGATGGCCTGGGATGCCATGGCAGTTTAAGTTCTGGATGGCAGGTGAGGCTCAGATACACCCACAGCCCCTCAGCTTTCATGGCAAATGTTGCTGATAACAGCATTCATTCTTGTCCAGACAAGAGCCCCAGAAGTTTTTTCACTGCACAATGCAGTAGGCAGCTGCTATTTTTTGGTCAGAGTTTCATATTGAGATAAAACCGACTCGCCCTCAGGGTGGGGGCAGTTGGAAGATGAGAAGAGGTGGAGAGAGGAGAAGGGCGGTTGTGCCCAGATGGTCTGAGGGCCCAGCTCGTGTCTGCTAAAGGACATTGTTGAGGTGGAGCTGAACTAAAAGCAAAGAAGCAGAGGGATGGTTTGTTGAGTAGAACTGGTTGTGACCCAGTTTACAAAACAATGTGTCTGAAATTGGCATGCGATATTTTACAGAATGCTCTCTTATAACTGTTGTACTAGGAGTTTATCAGTAGTTATAGTTGCTTTAAAAATATTTTTTTAATCCTCACCTAGAGATATTTAAAAAATATATAGATATGTTTATTGATTTCAGAGAGGAAGGGAGAGGGAGAGAGATAGAAACATCAATGTTGAGAGAATCATTGATCAGTTGCCTCCTGCACACCCCACAATGGGGATTGAGCCCTGACCAGGAATCGAACCGTGATCTCCTGGTTCATAGGTCTATGCTCAACCACTGAGCCACACTGGCTGGGCCCAAGGATATTTTTTCCATTGATTTTTAGAGTGGAAGGGGGGGCAGGAGGGAAAGAAACATGAACACGAGAGAGACACTTCAATTGGCTGCCTCCCCCTTGCACCCTGACTGGGCCAAGGGTCCAACTTACAACTGAGCTACCTGCTCTTGACCAGGAATTGAACCCGTGGCACTTTGGTATGTGGGTTGATGCTCTAACCTCTGACTTAAACCGGCCAGGGCATAGTTGCTTGTTTGTTTGTTTTTTAACCAAAATGCATTTTTATTTTATCTATAGATTAATTTTTTAATTATAAAATAATACATAGGATCTTTCAACACCTGACATAGTTACATTAAAAATGGACAACAGAGGGGAGGGAGGTTTAGATAAATACAGGTGATTGCCATTATGTATGTTGTATCATTTAAGGCCAGTGCAGAAAACAGAAACCATTCCAGATATTTTAAGTGGAAAGTGATTTAATACATGGAATTTGATGTTTTCAGAATCATTGGAATAGAATTTCCATGTAATGGTGGGCTAGGTTACTTGAATAAGACCCTCTGCTGAAAATAATGAAACGTGTTAAGTTACATATCAGCAAACTCAAAGCCAATTTCTGGATGAAGACCTGTAACTAGAGAGTTAAGGGTTAATGTCTGAGTAGCTAAGAGCATTTACCATGTCCACACTCAGCTGTGCACCAGCTCTGTAATTACACAGAGCCAGAGAGGTAGAGGATAGGGGCCAGAGCTTACTAGAAATGGGATCTGGTGGCACCCCTTTCACATTAAGCTGGTGTGCCAACTGGCTATACCCTCTGGTTAAGGCCAGTATATTTGGTTTTTGAATGTGGCAGCCTCTGGAAAGTCAAGGCTTGGTACTTGAGATTCTGTCTGCCTTTTAGGGAAGGAGCCAGAACCCAGGGTATGTGAGTAACCTGCCTACAGCCACCCAAGAGGGCTGGTCTGTTCCTTTCTGTCTGTGGGCTCCTGGGTGTTTTGATGGTGCTGGTGACCATGGATGCATGAGCTCTCCTCACCCACATTCAGAACAGCCTTATTTCCTGCAAAGCATATCCTGACTCAAAGCCCCTTTGCCTTCAGGCCTCTTCTTCCTTGGATGGTGCTCCTGCTGAGTTTATTCATCTCTGTACTGCCCCTCCTCTCTGTGGGCCTGCTACCTTTTGGTGGATGGGATGATGCTCTAACCAACTGAGCCATATGGGACTTCTTTTTTCTGGCCCTGATGTGAGGCCAGAATACTCTGAGACCAGAGTTGGGCTCAGTGGGTTACTAGGTGGCTTTCTGGCAGAGGGTGAGGGTGGGGGTGTGGCTGCTGGAGGAGCAGCTTGCACACAGTAGCCAGTGTCGTGGACTGTGGCTTTAAGCAGCTCCATCAGACTATGAAATAGAATCCCCAGCACCAAATAGCCCTCATTTGAAACTTAAATGTCAGTTGGTGTTTTTCCTGAAATGTCTCTGAGGGACCATTTTTATAACCATGGTCCCTGAGATCTCTGTTGCGAAGCTGTTGATTTCTTTATCTGGGGCAGGTTCTGATAGGAACAAGGTTGGCGGCTTGCTGAGCTGTGGCTAAGGTGTTAGATGTCAAGATGAAGCTGTCAGATGAGATTCCAGTAGCTCCTTGGGGGTCTGGGGCAGGGGCATTCGTGACTGGCCCTTTCACCAGAGAATGGCAGCGGAGTTGGTACTTTCCTGAAACCCCCAAAAGCCACCAGCCCTAAGGCTGAAGAGCTTGTTGCTTAGCTCCTCTTTGTCACTACCACCAGAGCTCTGTGGGCCTGGATACATCCAGTTGATAGAGCTTAAATTAAAAATTATTACATCCCATAGTAATTGGTTCATATACCTTATGCAACATTTATTAAAAGTGCCTATGAACTTGCCAGCCCATAAAATCCACCTTCCCTCTAAGAAATTGATAGAAAGTAAGAGGAGTTAGGTCTGTGTTTTTCACTCTTGTCAACTGATGTGTACTTGTAGTGGTGACTTCATTTTTAAAAAAAATTGATTTCAGGCCCTAACCGGTTTGGCTCAGTGGATAGAGCGTTGGCCTGCGGACTGAAGGGTCCCAGGTTCGATTCTGGTCAGGGGCATGTACCTTGGTTTTGGGCACATCCCCAGTAGGGGGTGTGCAGGAGGCAGCTGATCGATGTTTCTCTCTCATTGATGTTTCTAACTCTTTATCCCTCTCCCTTCCTCTCTGTAAAAAATCAATAAAATATATATTTAAAAAAAATAAAAATTGATTTCAGAGAGAGGAAGGGGGAGAGAGGAGAGAAAACATCAATCAGTTGCCTCCGCATGTGCTCCAACTGGGGATGGAACCTGCCACCCTTTGGTGGATGGGACAATACTCTAACCAGCTGAGCCACATGGGACTTGTTTTTGCTGCTCCCGATGTGAGGCCAGAATGCTCTGATGCTTTGCACTGTGCTCTGTGCCAAGGCCTACTCGTCTTATCTGGGAAAGCCAGGTGAGGTTCATGCTGGCACACAGAGCCAAAGAGTTGTTCTTGGTGACTCTTTGTGTGTGTGTATGGTAAACTATATATAGCATAAAATATGCTATTGTGACCATTTTTAAGTGGTTCATTCAGTGGTATTAATTACAGTCACAATGTTGTGCAACCATCACCACTATCTATTTCCAAAAGTTTTCCATCATCCCAAACACAAACTCTGTACTCACTAAGCAATAACTCCCAATTCCCCCTCTTCTCAGCCCCTGGTAACCTTTTATTTACCTTCTCTCTCTTTGAATTTGCCTGTATAATTCATATAAGTGGAATCAAACAATATTTGTCCTTTTACATCTAACTTTTTATTTCACTTAGCATAAGGTTTTCAGGGTTTATTGATGTTGTGGCTTGTATCAGAATTCCATTTCTTTTTTTTTTTTTTTAATTTCATTCCTTTTTATGGCAGTATGTTAATACCACATTTTGTTCATTCATCTATTGATGGACACAGGTTTTTGTCATCTTTTGGCTCTTGTGAATAATGGTATGAAGAACATTGCCATACAAGTATCCGTTTGAGTTCTTCCTTTCTGTTATTTTGGGTGTATACTTGAGAGTGGAATTGCTGGATCCTTCTATGTTTAACTTTTTGAGAAACCACTTTTTTCCCATAGTGACTACACCATTTTACATCTCTACCAGCAATGTATGAAGGTTCCAGTTTCTTTCCATCCTCACCAATACTTGTTATATATTTTTTTATCCTCACTTGAGGAAATATATATGTACATATATATTTTTTTCTTAGTATGATTTTATTGATTTGAGAAAGAGAGAAACATCAGTCGGCTGCCTCCTGCACGCCCCCTGGGGATGTGCAGGGGACTGAGCCCGAAACCCAGGCATGTGCCCTGACCAGATGCATGAGTCGATGTTTAACCACTGAGCCACACCAGCTGGGCATGACTGCTTTTTGTATGTTGATCTTGTATCCTGTGACTTTACTGAGTTTGTTTACCAGCTCTTGGAGGCTCTCTTTGTATTTGGGATTTTCTATATATAGGATCGTGTCATCTGCAAATAGAGATCATTTTACTTATTCCTTTCAATTGGATGCCTTTTGTTTCTTTTCTTATCCAATTGCTCTGGTTAGAACTTCCAGTACAGTGTTGAATATCAGTGGTGAAAAGTCTTGTCTTGTTTCTGATTTTAGGGGAAAAGCTTTCAAACTTTTGCCATTGAGATTGTGAGCTGCAGGTTTCTCATAAATGCCCTTTGTCATGTTGAGGAAGTCCCTTTTTAGTCATAGTTTTCTGAGTGTTTTAATCATGAAGGAATGTAATGGGATTTTGTCAAGTGCTTTCTCTGTGTCCATTGAGATGATCATGTGGATTTCTTTTGCTTGTTCTATTAATGTGGTTTATTATCAACTACCCTTGCTTTCCTGGGATAAAACCCACTTGGTCATGGTGTGTAATCCTTTTAATATGTTGTTGGATTTTGTTTGCTAACTGTTTTATAGAGGATTTTTGCATCTTTAGTCTTAAGGCATACTGTTCTGCAATTTCCTTTTTTTTCTTTCTTTTTTTAAAAAGAATTTTTTTGTTGATTTCAGAGAGGAAGGGAGAGGGAGAGAGAGATAGAAACATCAGTGATGAGAGATAATCATTGATTGGCTGCCTCCTACTTACCCCTTACTGGGGATTGAGCCTGCAACTTGGGCATGTGCCCTTGACCAGAATCGAACCCGGGACCCTTCAGTCCACAGGCCAACGTTCTATCTACTGAGCCAAACTGGCTAGGGCTTTTTTCTTTCTTTTTGTAAGAAAGCTGAGTACAGCTGCTTTTAAAATTTTTTTTATTTTTATTTTAGAGAGAGAGGAAGTGGGGGGTGGGGTGGGGGGAGAGAAACACCGATTTGTTGTTTTACTTATTTGTATTTTTATTGGTTGCTTCTTTTATGTGCCCTGATCAGAGATCCAACCTGCAACCTTGGGACGATAATCTAGCCAACTGAGCTACCCACCACAGCCTGTATGTTCTTTCTTTCTTTTTAAATTATAAAAGAGAGTTTATTTAGAAAGTTACAGAGGTAGTAGAAGTGAGCCAGCTGGGCTGCCTATGCTCAGGAAATAAGTTACAGAGGCAGAAGGGCCCTTGGAGCTTAGGAGAAAGAAAGGCAAAGGTAAATTGCCTGGGGGTGGGGGGAAGGCACAGGCGTGCACCTGGGAGGGAGAGTGCACCTCTTTTCTTTTTGCAAATATATTTCTATTGATTTCAGAGATGAAGGGAGAGGAAGAGAAAGATAGAAACATCAATGATGTAGGTCATTGATCGGCTGCCTCCTGTGCCCCCCACACTGGGGATTGAGTCCACAACCTGGCATGTGCCCTGACTGGGAATCGAACCATGACTTCCTGGTTCATAAGTTCACGCTCAACCACTGAGCAACACCAACCGAGCCACCTCTTTTCTTTTAATGTCTTTTTAAAAAAATACATTTTTATTGATTTTAGAGAGGAAGGGAGAGGGATAGAGAGATAGAAACATCACTGATGAGATAGAATTATTAATCAGCTACCTCCTGCATGCCCCCCACCGGGGATCGAGCCTGCAACCCAGGCATGTGCCCTTGGCCAGAATCGAACCCGGGGCCCTTCAGTCCACAGGCCGATGCTCTATCCACCGAGCCAAACCGGCTAGGGCCTTTTAATGTCATCTTGATGGCGTTGATTGGTGGTGTAGGTCTACCCCATCTTGGCTGGCACCTGGATATAGCACATTTGCAACAGTACACAGACATCCTGCCAAGAATTGGAGTCTCTAGGTCAGAGCTGAGAAGGAGCTTAGGAGGCCATTAGTCCAGTTTTTCCTCTTCTGATAGGGACCCTGAGATAGGGAGTGACATCCAAGACTCACAATACTGAGTTAGGCTGGAGTGTCTGAGGCCAGAGCCTGGGGTGTCCCCAGACCCCTGCTGTAAAGTATTGCTGTCACTTTAAAACTCTTCAGGTGGTTCTCTTCAGGGAGCAGGAAGGGAATGCCAGAGGGACTGGATGGGGAATTACAGCAAAGCAGTGGTCTCCTCCCCCTTGCCTTGTTCTGCGTCTCTGGAGGGTGTGGAAGTCCAGAGGTCCAGTTTCTAAGGTCCTGTCCTCTGTCCGTCACCAGGCCTGCCTGGGTTGTGAAAGAATCGCTCGCCAATTGGAGCTATGTTGATCCTGTGTCATTGCAGCAGGGTCCCCTGAGTGTGTGCTCTGGGTCGTGCTTGGGATGCTCCAGGTGCCATGTGAACTGGAGCGCCAGCTCCTCCACTGAGCAGGGATTTTGACCATTTCCTGCGGCTCACTCTTCCGCCCTCTTGTCCAGGCCCAGGGAACTGGGTGTGCTGAGGAGCTGACCGTGAAGGCCTGGTACACCAGTGTAGCCCTTTGGCTCTGAAATGGGTGAGAGCCAACAACCTCAGTATGCGGCCATCAGCTGACTCTTGAAATGATTTTTCTATGACTATCAAAGTAATTTGTTTTAATTGTAGAAAATCTGTAAAACCAAAGAGGGAAAAAAAAAGAAGAATCCAAGCTGACAAGTGTGCTCACATTTCTCCACATGACTGCCGTGGTTTCAGCAGACGGTTGCTTTTGTGGGAGAGTCAGCAGAGGGGGTGGAGGGTAGTATGGGCCGTAGAAGCCACCAGGCAGGTTCTTCTCCAGGGCCCCAGTTCAGCCCCGCTGGCTGCCGTGGATGGTGAGAGCCTCAGGGTGGACCTGGCTGTTTGGTCAGCCAAGGGCCTTTGCTGCAACTGCTCTGCTCCTCCGCTGCTCTGTGGCGGATCTGAAACCAACTTGGCCTGAGCAGCACCCGCTTGCTGCCTCCTCTCTCTGGAGCCCAACAAAGAGGCAGAGTCACTCTTCTAACTCTAGGGCTTGTTGTGGTTTGGGCAGTGAAGGGTCGAAATTGAGAAGGTAGAGCCGACTCATGGCCTCACTGCCTCGAAGAGCTCATCTGTTGTCTCTCTATACTTGCTGGCTGCCTCCCCTCTCTGACAAATGGTACTTCTTCCCCATTCTTCCCCATATTGCTGCATTTTGTGAGGGGGTAAACAATTTTCTCCCTAAGCTCCTCAGGTATCTGCTCTGGCTGGGTGGCTCAGTTGGTTAGGGCAGGCGGCTCAGTTGGTTAGGGCATTGTTCTGATAAGATTGTGGGTTCAATCTCCAGTCAGGGCATATACAAGAATGAAGCAATGAGTGTATAAATAAGTGGAACGACATATCGATGTTTCCCTCGCTCTCTCTCTTCCTCTCTCCCCCTCCTACTCCTCCCCCCTTCCTCTCTCTAAAATAAAAAATAAAGAAAGAAAGCACAAAAAGAGAAGAGAGGCCGGGTGGAGAGGTGAAGTGTAGGGAAGTTTAGCTTTGTCTGTTCCAGTCACCTGCTGGGGGGTGAGTGCTCTTGTTGCCTCACTCCCAGGCGTCCAAGGCAGCCTGTATGTTAGGTTAGTGGTTCTTAGCACCACCTGACCTGTTACCAAGAAGGAAACACATGCTCACTTCCTTTCAGCTCAGCAATCCCAAGTAAACAGGCTTTTTTAAAGATAGCAAGTTTCTTTTAAAAAATATATGTTTTTATTGACTTCAGAGAGGAAGGGAGAGGGAGAGAGAGAGAGAAACATCAATGATGAGAGAGAATCCTTATCAGCTGCCTCCTGCACACCTGCTACTAGGGATCGAGCCCACAACCCAGGCATGTGCCCTTGACCGTAATCGAACCTGGGACCCTTCAGTCCACAGGTTGACGTTTTATCCACTGAACCAGACCAGCTAGGGTCAGGCTTTTTTTTTTTTTTAATATATTTTATTGATTTTTTACAGAGAGGAAGGGAGAGAGATAGAGAGTTAGAAACATCGATCAGCCAACTCCTGCACATCTCCTACTGGGGATGTGCCCGCAACCCAGATACATGCCCTTGACCGGAATCGAACCTGGAACCTTTCAGTCCGCAGGCCGACACTCTATCCACTGAGCCAAACCGGTTTCGGCTGTTTTTTAAATATATATATATATTTTATTGATTTCAGAGAGGAAGGGAGAGAGAGAGAGAGAGAGAGAGAGAGAGAGAGAGAGAGAGAGAGAAAGAAACATCAATGGTGAGAGAGAATCATTGATTGGCTGCGTCCTGCATGTCCCCTACTGCGGGGGATCGAGCCCACAACCCAGGCACGTGCACTTGGCCAGAATCGAACCTGGGACCCTTTAGTCCGCAGGCCAACGCTCTATCCACTGAGCCAAACCAGCTAGGGTGAGGCATTTGTTTTTAGGTGTTCCAGGATCCAGGCCTTCGAGAATGGCTTGCTTTCCTTTATTAGATTCCGACGCTAGAAGAGCCTCCAGTGCATGTGCTAATGGACAGTCATCCACCAGCAGCCCTTCCAGCTCTGTGCTCAGGTGCTCCTTTGTCTGATCCTGTTCAGTGGCTGCACTGAGGGCTCTCTGGACCATGTGACGTGCCCTTGGACAAATGGTGAACTCAGAGGCAGAGGTTAGATTTGAACCTGGGTCTGTCTGATACATTTGCTGTGATGCAGGTGTGTTTCCTGTTGAGATGTTTGTGCATAGTGTAAATGCCAGGGCTAGAGCAGAGCTGGAGAAAGGCCGCTGCTTACCACCTGACTGGCTAAGCACTTGGGCTCCAGACCTTCCACGCGGGTCTCAGAGAATTGCCCTTTCTTTGGTGGCTGGTTGTGTTGGGCAGTGTCCTGGGCAGCTTCTTCCCCATCCAGTAAGTTCACCATGTTCTCAAGAGTACTTGGCCCTTCCATGTCTCTCCATTCCACTGCTCCTGGCCTGTCCAGCCCTGTCATCTTCCAGTGGATGATTTTAGAAGCCTCCAGTTTTGCCTCTTGGATCCATTTTCCAAATATCAGCTATTTGATCAGCTGTATCCTTTCTAAAGCACTTTAGCTTCTCATTGACCTCCCATGAAACTCAGACTCCTTAAGCCAGCATGCAGACCGGCTGGGAATAGCCTCCGTTTCCTGCTTCAGCTTTGGCTTTTTTAGGTCTGCCCAGGCTGTGACCAGCTACACTGAACTTCTTTCAGTTCCTTGACCGTGGGGCTGCTTTCTTGCCTCCGTGTCTCAGCACATTCTGCTGCTTCTGCATGGAACACACTCCTCTTTTTCCTCTCATCTCCTTTACCAGGTTTTGGCTCAACCTTCACTTCCTCTGGGAATCCCCGGGTCAGTATGCCCTGATTCTCTGGCCTGCCCCTGACTTGACACTGGAAACCATTGGAGAGCAGGGACTGACTCCAAGCCTCCACCCTTGTGTCCCCAACAGCATACTGGGCACAGAGGATCTTTGTGGAATGGGTGAATGATTGTGAGGGTCTCTATCATACCTCTTTTCACTGAATTATTCAACCTTAGCAAGGATCCAACAACCCATGTATTTTCAAGTGCCACCAGAGATTAACAGAGGAGCAATAGTGTCAGGGTGACTTCCTAACATCATTCTCTCTGCTCCTTAGATGCAGAGGTACTACTGTATATGTCCAGGAGAACATTCTTGGGTTTGGGTTTTTGTATGTCCTTTCCTTATTGTCTTGGGGCTTTTGTATGCCCTTTCCTCTTGTTTCATTCTTGGCCGCCTATTGGAGAGCTGGGACCACATTGGTCCAGAACTTAGCAAAGCACTGCACGTTACCCATGTTGATTGAGAGGAAGCTTCAGGTCTGCTTAGGTTTTTCTTGAGTGGATGGAGAAGTGAGCTTCCCTCTGCCTGTGGTCACTTGCTTTGTGGTTGTAAGTCATTTAATCTCACAGCTCTGCAGGCAAGTGGCAGCAAGAGGGGAGAATAGTACTCGGGGTGTTGTAGCTGAGTTCAGGGCTCACTTATCTGTCCCATAGCTCTGTTATGACCTCATACCAGCTAGAAACTGAGGTTCCCATTGAAATGTGGCTGGGAGAGAGCCTGTGACTTTGCTGATAAGGTTCTTCACCAGCCCACAAGAGGACAAACCTCAGGGATTTGTTGAATGTCCATCATGTGCCCAGTACTGCTGTGACTGCTTTTTCTCTGGTGGCTGGGACTTCTTCCTATAGCCCCTGCATCCTGAGGTGGGTGGCAGACATTGCATCTGTTCTGTCCACTGTGGCATAAGACATAGGGTTGGAGCCTGTAAACGTAGGCTCCACATCTTTTGCTTGGATGTTTGGGTTTGGGGTGAGAGCAGAACATCGATCAGCTGCTTCCTGCACACCCCCTACTGCAGATGAGCCCACAGCCTGGGCATGCGCCCTGACTGGGAATCACACCAGTACCCTTTGATGCATGGGATGACGCCCAGCCAGCTGAGCCACACTGGCCAGGGCTGAAATTATTTTCCTAATTTTCTTAATAGATTGTTCAGTGTTAGTGTATAGAAACACAACTACTTTTTGTGTGTTAATTTTGTATTCTATTCTTAGAAGGTGATGACTTATTTCTCTTATTTTTAAGTTTTTGGGGAAATACCTCACCATTTCTTTGTGCACTACAAACATTTAGATTTAAAAAATCTGTTTATTTCCTTTTTTGGCCTGCGCTCTCCTGAGCGTCACTGAGATATCCTTGGCAGAATTGCCCAGCTTGGGCCCTACCTTGCTGTGGGTGGCTTAGTTGTTGAGGAAGTGGGTCTCAGGGGCCTCACACACCACTGTCCCCTATTTTCGGATGATTGGGGAGGCCAGCAGTGATGTGTGGGGTGAGAGGGTAATGAGTTTAGAGAAGAAGCTCTGTATGAGGGTCTTGAAGATCCTGTAGAGACCCGGCCTGGCTGTACTTTTTCCATGTCCTGGTCCTTGCTGCACAGTGGCTTGTCCCTGTGGGATGGATCTTGCATTGCTCTGCCAAGCACTGTACTAGATTGAGCACGTCTGGGGAATAGATTCTGCCACCTCAGCTGGAGCCAGAAACAATGGGAATGGAAGCAGTGATTTCAGGAAACTTCCCTTTGAAACTTGAAGCCAGTGGTTCCTGGTTACAGGTACTACCTCCTGATTCTTCAGCTGCTTAAGGCATTGAGATGATTTCCATTGGAAAATCGAAATATAAAGGTTCCCCAAGAACCACTAATATGTTAAAAGAGTCTCTACATTCATTGCTTTTCCTGTTTTTCTATTTTTTATTTTTTTTTACCAAGAAGTATTTGAGAAGGGAATTGCATAATCATTTGTTAACCAAACTTTTGTGTGTGTGCTTTTTTGAAGGTACATGGGAATAGGACTCTCAGCTCAAGGTGTCAACATGAACAGACTTCCTGGTGAGTCACTGGTTAAGAGATCATTTGTCCTGCTCCCCTGATCCATTCTGTGCTGAGAGTCATGGTGGCAGCCAAGAGGCTGGAGAGGACTTTGCAAGCCAAGCCATTGGGTAGAGGATTCTAAAAGGTGGCCATTGGGCCAGGATGGTATGGGCTTCCATTCCAACAATTAATTGACAAGTGATTGTCACTCATGGAATTTGAACTGTTTGCAGTCAGAACCAGTGACCTGAGCTTGTTGTCAGTGGGGACACACCTCAGTAGCCTTCACTCCCATTGGCCTTTGCTTGACCAGCCTGGCACTCAGGCATATACAGGGAGTAAGACTACTGCCAACACTGGCTCCTTTGTTACTTCACCATGTTAAAGATCAAAGTCTTTATGTGGCCTCCCACATGGAACATGGTGAGGCAGTTTCGTAATAAATGGGAGGATGTGCACGAGACTTGGGTCGAAAGCAGCCTCAGATTTGTGGAAGGTTCTGGGCCCTGCAGATGGGGCTCCTCCACCACTTAGGCACCCTTTCAGCTATTTTTTTTTGCCAGTGGTTCATACCCAGTCTTGGGCTGAGCTCAGTTGAGGGGAGAGAAGCCCCCAGCAGAAGCTGGTGGGTTCCAGAAGATGGTCCTAAGTCCATTTGTCCCTTGAGCGGCAGAAGGTACATGGTGCAGCCTGCCCCCACACTGTCATGGAGACAGGCAAAGTCCCTGTCTTTTTGCCCTGGTCCTCTCTACTTTTTGTGTCTGTGACACAGAGAAGGCAGCTGGCTTTTTCCAAGGAGGGCTCTTAGTCCTGCCTTTTAGGAATCCTTAGAAGAAAAGTTTGTGAGGAAGGAGAGGGCCAAGTGTGGAATTGAAGCCACTTTTCTTATGGTTCTTGATCTGGTTGAGTGAAACCAATAAGAACAGATGATGGCCTGGCCTGAGTGAGAGTCTCTACCCCTTTCTCTCTGAATCAGGTTCTTCTTAACTATAGGGGATAACCTTCTTCTCTCTCTCTGCTTCCCGCCCCCCTCTCCTTTCTTCCTCCAGCCTGGGCAACTCGTTTCTCTGGTTTCTTTTGGATTTTGTTCCTGATTAGAACTGACAGTAGCTGAAGTGAAGTAGGTGTGGAGGAGGCGGAGGCAGTTCTCACCTTCCCTGGGGATCCAGAAGACTCTAGTTTGGCCTGTGAATTGTTGGGTGTACTTTGCCAGGCCCTGCAAGTGCAGTTAAAGGGTAGCTGGGGGACCCTTCAGGCAACTTACTCCTCTGTCTCCACGCTGTCTTTGAGCAGCTCACACCTCCAGAAACCTCAGTGCTTTGTGAACCTGCTTGGCCCAAACTGAGGTTATCTTCCTGCAAAAATCAGATCCTCATGTGTTTCCTCTCTGCTGAAAGTCACTGTCTACCCTGCTCCCAGGTGTGACTCCTCAGTGATCTCCATGCCCTCCTTTCCCTCGTCCCATGGTTCTGCCACTCCCCAAATGTCTCTTCAATCTGGCCCCCTTCTCTGTTCCTCCTGTCATTGCCTCCACCGGGCTGTGTCCATGGCCTCCTGATTGAGCACTACTTTAGGCCTCTGCTCTCCACTCCCTGGTATACTCTGCCCCTTGCCTGCTTTGTGCCTCTGATCCCTCTGGCCAGAGGACACAGACCCTGCAGGCTCTGCTCAGTTTCTTCTGCCACCTCTGCCCTCCACACACACCACATACCAGCATGTCTGTGTGGAACCCCAAACATGCTGCAGACATTCCCTACTCTGCCCCTTTTTGTCCTGGGGTGTCCTTCCTGCCTGTGACCCTCTGTGCAACCTTGACTGACCCCTCAGCCCTGATCCCATCTTGTGATGACGCTTGTCACCTGCTTCAGGTGACTTTTTTACATTTACCCGGCCATGTCCTTGCTGGGTTGTGAGCTTGTTCATACTTGGACCACATCTTTTTTATCATCACTCTCCCAGAGTGAGCACAGATGTACTTGGGCTGTGAGAAGCGGCCATTCCTGCATTTTGTTGTGCTCAGTGCAGTGGCTTTAGCAAGCCAAGTGTGGTGGAACCAATCTTGAGTCAGGTCCCCACTGGCTTGCAGCCTGGAAGATGTGGAAGCCTTCGTTTGAAACTCAACCTTCCCACACTGCCCTAAGGATTGTGGTGCTGAATGTGTGTGAGGTCTCTGTCACCTTCTACCTGTAGGGGCGAATGACTATCCCCCCTTTTCTGTATGTGAAGGCTCATTGTCATTGAACCAATTACTGGCTCACATTTAGTCACGGGAGGAAACAGACCTCTAGGGCTATGGTGGAGCAGTGGTTAAGAACACGGACTCTGGAGCCCCGCTGTCTGCATTTGCGTCCTGGCAGCTGTGTTACCCGGAGCAAGTTACTTCTTTGTGCCTCAGTTTCCCCATTTTAAAATGGAAGTGATAATAGTACCTAACTCATATGGGATGGCTAGAGGATTAATTAATTCCTATATCGTGCTTATAATAGTGCCTGATACAAACAAAGGGTACATAAATGTTAGCTATTGTTATTGAGAAAGGTATTTTTTTCCTACCTGACGAAGGAAGTACCTGTACATTTAAGGTTCTTTTATGAATGTTTGTATATCAGGTACACTCACCTGGAGTCAAATGTCTACATTTTCTCTCCAGTGCTTATGTTTTCTGGATTTGAGGAGACATGTTAGCTGGAGTTGAATTATGGAGAAAGGACAGCATGGCAACCAAAGTCAGGATGTTGATGTTTCAAGTGTTTTCTTGTACTGGCTCAGCAGGAGCCTCTAGGGCGGTCAGGGGCAGAGGGCTGCTGTGCTGGCTGCGGGGCAGATGGTAACCAAGTGCCTCTCATGTGAGGCTGTGGTGCTCAGACTTTCCTGGGAGCCGATGGGCAGGTCTTAGCTTGCACCGTCAGAGGTTTCTGTTGGAAGATGTGGAAGTTTGATTGTTTATATTTCGTAAGGTGTTTTTGGCCTCCTTAAGCATGAAACCAAGGAACAGGTGTGGCCCTAAGTAAGAATGTCAGAACCCTTGGCTAAATGGCTTGGAAGCAGGACAGGATGATCTGCAGGCAGGTGAGTGTACCTGCAGCCCCACCCATCAGTGAGCTGGCAGTGAATGGCAGCGGCTGGAATCCTTGGATTGGGGAAGCAGGGAGGAAAAGTCAGGGGTGAGGATAGAGAGTAGGGTTTTGGCTTCTCCCAAGCTTGGGTGCATTGAAGGGGGCGAGGGTAGGACAGATCTTTTTTTTTTTTTTTTTAATTGTTTTATGCTTAAAGTATTACAAAGGGTATTACATATGTCTCCTCAGATCTTCTTTCTGGGAGACTCAGGCTGTGTAGATAGGCAGCCCCATCTGCATCAGAGCTGGGCAGCTGGTAACTTTCTCCTTTGCCATTTCTGTGGAGGAGGCAACTGTTCTCTTGGTGTGGCATATAGTACTTTAAAATAGGTTTTGTTTTTTATTGATTTCAGAGAGAGGAAGGGAGAGGGAGAGAGAGATAGAAACATTAATGATGAGAGAGAATCATTGATTGGCTGCCTTCTGCATAACCCCTTACTGGGGATTGAGCCTGCAACCCGGGCATGTGCTCTAACCCAGGGGTCCTCAAACTACGGCCCGCGGGCCACATGCGGCCCGCTGAAAACATCCGGCCCGCCGGGTGTTTTTGCCGCCGCTGTGTGCATAGGAATTTGTTCATAGTTTTTTTTAAACTATTGTCCGGCCCTCCAACGGTCTGAGGGACAGTGAACTGGCCCCCTGTTTAAAAAGTTTGAGGACCCCTGCACCAAATCAAACTGGGAATCAAACCACAATCTCCTGGCTTTATGGGTTGACGCTCAACCACTGAGCCACACTGGCCAGACTGGCATATATTACTTTAATTACTACAACTCCTCAAAGGAGAACCCAGGCGCATGGACGTATACTTTCCTTGAACTGTTGGAAAAGAAGCAGCAGTAAGAACCACAGCTGGGGGTTAGGAGTGAAGGGCATAGTCCCTGAAGCAGATGCCAACCATGCCTTGGGGTGGGGTTGGGACAGAAGGACTATCTCCCTTCTTTCCACAGTATGAGCCTGTTCAAATGAGCATCTTTTCCTTCCCCTAGAGCTTTTTTACCAAGCCTGCTCTAAGTGGGCTATTAAGAGCATGACCCTGTGTCAGGGCCCTGCTTCTACCGGGTGGGACACCTTCTGCACACAGCTGATATTTCACATCTGCCTGTGCCACGGGAGAGCAACAGCAGATAGCGGAGATCAGGGCAGAACAGTGGGGGTCTGTGCCAAGGTCATGGGGACCTAGCCTAACCTCTCGGTGGTGTGGCTGGCACTGACAGTAAACAACAGGGTGTTGTTCCATGTCCTTTCTCCCTATCCTTGATGGGCACAGCGCATGCAGTGTAAGGTATCTCAATAGCAGGTGGCTTTGCGTAGTAGATGTCTTAGGGATTACTAGCACGTAGGTGGGTTTCGTGTAGTCTGGAAATGCTATTTTTGTCTGCACCCACCAAACAGGTACTGCTTTTGTCCCACTCTATGTAGGCTGAGTACCCTTGTTGCTCACAGCTGATGTGCCCCCTCTGTGTCCACCATTAACCACTGCCTCTCTTGGAGCATCTTTCATCCCAGAATCTACAGTGCTTCGCAGGGGTCTTCTCTGGGGTTGCTCAGTCCCAATGTCCATGAAGGAAGCCATGCTTCTTTCCAGCTGGGTGGGTTGAGCTATCAGGGCCTCCATGGATTTCTGTGTGTACCTCCTCCTGACCTTGGCAGAGCACCTGGGAACAGGCCTTGGAATGACAGTAGGTGCTATATAAGCCTCCCAGGTGAGTGCCAGGTTGGTAGAGGAAAGAAGCCAACTGGTGATGGCCCTGCAGTTCAAGCCTATCGGGGTCTCACGGCGGCCCTGCCTCGAAAGGGAGCAGCCAGGAGATTCTCCAAAGCCACTGGGCAGCTGCCCAGGACGAGGGCTATGGGAAGATAGGTTGGGGTTTGTGTGCCTGCAGCTGCCCAACCCCTTGCTGCCTTTTTCGTTCTGTTCCTCTGTCAGAGACATCCTTGGGAAGAGACCTGGATGGGGTCGACACCCAGAGGCCTTGCATCTCTGGCAACAGGGTCTATCTACTGGTCAGTCCAGAACAGAGGGTGGGCCCAAGGACTAGGTAACTGGTCAAAGCCCTTGGTGGGTCACATGGTGGTTAATGGTGCTGGTGCTTCAGGACCCGCCGTGGCCCCTGCTCAGAACTTGTTTCTTGTAAGAGGCCCTCTGCTCCCCTGCTGCTCCTCCCCGGGCCAGCAGCGCCCTTGGCCCTATGGCCCGCTGAGCCCGTGTTCCTTTCCTGTGGGACGCTTCCCTCACCTACAGGGAGACCTGTATTACCACAACATTCCAGGGCTGCTTGGAAGCCTTTTGAAATGACGCGACTCAATCAGATCTGGAAATTACTACTCCTGGGCTTGGGGGTTTCTTATCCCATTTTCTTCTTCCAAATACACAGAGATAAAGATTCTGGATTTAAGACTATTTTTCAGGGCAAGTTAAGTCTTTTGAGATAAGAGGTTTCATCGACAGCAGAGGGGTCAGTTCTGAAACCCGAGTTTGTCAGTCTCTGAAAACAGAGATTCTCAAGTGTCCTGTGTGGCTGGAGGCAGAGGCCACATCAGGGTGGAGCTGAGTAGGGACCAGTTACTGCTCATCCCTTTGCCTTCCTAGTGCAGGGCAGAGGGAGACTGTCTAGGGGCCCTGGAAACATGGAACACTATGTCTGAGTCTCCTTTTGGGAAGGGTTTTGTGCATGTCCATCTCTCAGGATCTGGCAATATGTGCAAAGTCATAGGCGCCTACATTAACAGGGGGTTACCTGTCCACTGACTTTCCCCAAGGTTCACAAGGAGCTCAGTGTAAACAAGGAAAAGCCAAAGCCAACCCCAGAAGAGACATACCAAGCCTGGCAGCTGAGGTTGCACCTCGGTTCTGTGGGACAGTGCCACCCCTTTCTAAGCCTGATTCAGCATGGATGACAGACCCAGCCTGTCCTATGGGAACCTGAGGTGTAGGCGAGTAGTCCTGCCAGATGTGCCAGATGCCATATGAGCCATGTCCTAGCCAGACCCAGCTAGACTCATCTGGCTGCCCCTGAGCTTCTGCCGTCAGGTGTTTGTTTCTTTTGCGGCGGGGGAAGAGTGTGACTTGTGGAGGCCCCTTTATGTACTAGTACAGGTGCTGGTGTGCAGTCCCTCACCCTGCCCAGGTTTCAAGTTGACACCTGGCTCTGTGTCAGAGTAGGGCCTGGGTGCCCCTACGAGGGCAGGCTCCACCTGGTGTCAGCTCCCTGCCTCAGCATTTTTCTCCTGCCGTTTTTACTATGGCCTTCATTCTGAGCACCATGAAGAGAAGGATCCAGGGAATCCCCTGCTTCTTTGTCCTAGAGTTGTCCAAGGCATCATTTTAAGATTGTGTTAATCCTGGTCCCATGGCTTGGGTAACAGCCATGTGAGTGCTGTGATAGGCCTTTCCTGATGGCACCCTAAGCATTTGCTGAATGAAACACTCGCTTTTGCTTTCCCATTACCCACTGTTGAGCTATTCCAGGCATTGCTCCTGTCGGAGTTTTAAAGATACTTGAGGTTATGGGAAAGGCATCTATCTGATCGATTTCTGGGGAGAGATAGCTGTGAGTGGGTAATCACCCTTGAGAAGCAGCTCTGCCATGAGGTTCTCCATGACGTGCACTCTCTCCTAAGCAAGCTAGCCCAGCTCCTTTCCTCCATCGCCAGCCTCAAGAGTAACATTCGGAGAGCCACTGGGCATGGCTCTTGAGCTCTACTAAGTGCCCTAGAGTCAGGTGGCCTCCCCAGAAAACTGGGAACCAATAAGAGTGGAGCAGGCCTGGGGCTGCTGTTGGTGGGCTGTCAGGAGAGGTGGATGATGCCTAGCTCCACCTGTGCCCGCTCCTTCAGGGGAAAGGGAGAAGGAAGTCTATAGAACCCAGGCTCGATCACTGAGCTAGTGTTAGAGATGGAGAAGGAATGAAAACTCGCAGGTGAATGCCTTCTGTGGGCTGGTGTTCCATGTCCATTCTTATTTAATCCTCCTACCAACCTGAGTTTAGCCAGGAGAATTAGAGGGGCTAAAAAGTGACAGAATGGGGAGTCAAACCCTAGTCACTTTGACCTCAAAGTCCACTGATGACCAGGATCTATTTATTGGGGAGAGATGGCTGGTTTAGAGGCCTGGGGGGCAACTGTTAGGCTATCTTTATGAACATGACATGGGTTGGACTCTGACCTGGTCAGCCGTGGGCCAGGACCAGAAACTATTGGGCAGGCACAGCACCGGCTCCCTCCCAGTGTTCTGTGCTAATATGCTGATGATGTGAAATCTTTCCACTTGGCAGTAGGAGTCCTCTTTATTCCAGCTGCCCTGGGACTGAAGCTCTTGATGTGTCCTGGTAGATGGGAGTGGCATAGGGTGGGCTCCTGGAACAATCATGCTGGAGTCCCTGGCACCCCCACGGGGAGTCTTCTACTCGAGGACACTGTAACCGGGGGTGGCATCTGGGAGTGCCAAGGTGATAAACCATTTCCTCAGCCACCCCCACACTCCTGTGACTGGGACTTGCCCTCTGAGTGATGATGGAAGGGGAAGTGGGTGGTGCCAGAATATCTGAACTGGGCACCTGGGGCCTCCTGTCTCCTGGCCTGAATGTGGCTTGGCTTCTTATTGCATCATTGGCGTCTGATGTGACTGGGGATAGGCTTTTCTGTGGGGGCGTCAGGCTGGCTACACATGAGTTATTTCTGGGAGTGACAGCCCATTCTCTTTGAAGAGGGAAGAATGGTTAGTGGGGTGGCACTCTGTCAGTGTTGTCCCCATCGTGCAGCTCTAGACATTATCTGATCCAGAGCCGCTTGGTCTGACTCCCTGCAGGGCCTGACTCCGGCAGCTGTGTCCCTTGTTTTCTTCTGGCCCTCACATCCCACTGTCCTCTGAGATCGCTGGCTCTGGCCCTGTGGTGAGGGTCACAGTTTTCACTCCTGGGCCCATCATTCCAGCCTCAGATGGGGCCCGTCCAGAGAGGGGTGACCACACATGCTGCCAGGGCCCACGCTTAGAAAGTTGCTGACTTTGGCTCCAGGGTAGGAGTGGGGGGTAGAAAGGGAGGTCCAGTTCTGAAGCAGAGTGTGGTGGGGCTGGAGGGGAGGTTTGTCCACGCAGAGATATGGGAGTGGCCTTATTTGCTGGCTCCTCTTAACGGGAAGGGAGACTTAGAACATGGATTCTTCTAGAGCTGGTAGAGATAGTTACGTCACCTGTCCTGTTCAAGATGAGGTGACTGAGACCCAGAGAAGTTAAATACTTACCCAGGGGTAGAGCCAGGTCTGCAGCCTGGCTACAGGCCTCTTTCCAGGAGTAGTTTGTATAAGTAGAGGCATGATGCATGCAGACAGCTCTATTTTTCTTTTTTCCTGGGAAAAAAAAGAAAAAAGACAACAAAATTCCTCACAGTCAAGCCCAGGATTGCCCACAGATGGTGTGTCACAATGTGGTCAGACACATTGACAATCTTGTGCTTCTGGTTTCTTGCCAGCCCTTGGCCACTTTTCCCTTTTCATTTCAACAAACATTTCATGAGCATCTACTACTCATGGGTAGTCATATTAGCTTCCTGAGTGATGATCCCCGAGAAGAGGTCTGCTTGATGAGAGAATCAGCAGGTATGCAGGGTGGGTCAGCTGGTATGCAAGGTGGGTCAGCTGGTATGCAAGGTGAGCAAAATGATGCTTCGATGTGTTCGCTTTCATTAGAGAACTTTGGTTGCTTCAAGGGAGAGAAACCCATCTATAATCAGCTGTTTCACCAGACCTCAGGCAAACAGGAGCCAGGTCCCTCTCTCTGTATCTCTCTTTTGCCTCTGCTTTATGCATATTAGCTTTCGTCTGTCAAACTAGCTTTCTACCTCAGGTTTCTACTTCCCTTGTAGAAAAATTCCAGGAAGATCTGTGATTGATCAATCTTGGGTCATCCTGGTAGAGAGAGGGGGGATTACTAGGATTAGCAGTTCCCACTGAAGCCACAGGATGGGTGCAAGGGAGGAGCTACTTCTTAAGAGAAGGTGAGTGCTATCTCCCAAAGAAGCAGGGCTCTCAGACAAATCCCAGCACTCCTTCTCCCCTGTTCTTGTGGACTTGGGGGAGGGGCACCAGGAGGCTATGTCCCCAGTCCCTCTCAAAGTCCACAGAACCCAGCCAAACACTGATAGGGAGTAGTGTTGGTCAGGTCAGCCAAGCTTGGGGTCCAGAAACCTTGTAGGGGTACCTGAAGTTTTTTCTGATGGAGCCCATCTTGAGGAACTCATGCTGCTCTACTTTTAGAGCATCTTCCTCTTCCCTGTGTCTTTGATTGGGGGACACCTCAGGAAGAAGGAGGTGGTCGCTTCATCCTTGTGGTTACCTACTTGGTGCTCCCTCAGAGGAAGGAGAATCGAGCTTCGGAATAGAGTTATCTCTAAGACCACAGGCTTCATGCAGCCTCTCAGTGCCTCAGTTTCCTCACCCCTCAGATGGGGATTATCATTCCTGCTGATTGGTTTGGAAACTCAGAATGTTTCTCCCAAGTAGACTCCTATGGCCCGTTGATGGTGATGTCTAATTGCTACCCCTTCATTTTGTGGAGAAGGGAACCAAAGGTCTGAGGAGGTAAGTGACTGCCCAGAGCCTGCCATCCTGGAGGGACAATACTTTCAGGCCACACTGGCTGCCCTGGCACTTAGGGCTACAGTGTGTTTTTCTAACAGAGGCCAGACCACTCTGTAGAACCCTAGCCTGAGGCTGACAACAACTGGCTACAAAATGTGCAACTGTGGCTAGGCCTTGGTCTTACGGTTTTTCTCCTGTTTGCCCAATTTCTAAGAGTAGCAGTGGAGAGAAGGTTTGTCGAGGGTGGGGTGACTGAATTCATTTACAGTAACTTCATGCCCTTTAACATCTCCTCGTCTATTTTGGGCTTCTGATGCCTTTCTCTTGTGTTTGTTCTGACCTTTCTAATCTTTGACTAGCCTGAATTTTACTCCCATAGGAAAAACAGAAAGCCATTGTGTCAGGATGACACAGTAGGAAAATCTTCCAGTGACTTCATTTTAGGTATTCTGTCCACACCACTATTTATTTAGTGAGTGTGTTCCCCATCATAGCTTTGCCACTTTTGGGATGAGCCACAGTCTTCTCACCTGCCTTGGATAGCCACCAGCCATATATTTCAAACTTAATGTGTCTAAAAGGCCTGCTACTTCAGCCCATCTTTCCTGTCTCTTAGTAAATGGTATTAGCATCCACCCATTTGCCCAGGAAAAAAATCTGGGAGTCATCCTTGTTTCTCTCATATCATTAGCACCCACATTCAGCCAGTCCTGCTGACTCTGCTCGAGTCCCTCCTGTCACTCAGCTTCAGCCTTGTGACTGCCTTTCTGTTTCTCAGACATGCAGAGCTCTTTCCCTTTACCCCAAAAGTTCTTCCTCCTGATTCTCTCATCAAGCAGACCTCTTCTTGGGGATCATCACTCAGGAAGCTAATTTGACTACTCTATCCTGGTCAGTCCTCCCATTTCTAGCCCATTACCTGGCTTTGTTTTCTTCAGAGCAGAGCACATTTTACCTACCAGTTATTTTCTTATTTGCTTATGGGTTTTCTTATCTATATATATAAAAGCCTAAGCAACTGTGATGACTAGACAACTGGACTACCGGCCCATAGCTATGATATGCACTGACCACCAGGGGGCAGACGCTCAATGCAGGAGCTGCCCCCTGGTGGTCAGTGCACTCCCACAGCCAACCTCCCGCGGTCCCTCCCCCCCTGGCCCGTTGGCCTTGATCACTGGCCAGGCGGGAGGGTGGGGGGAGGAGGAGAACCCATTGTGCATGAATTCTTGCACCAGGCCTCTAGTATATTGTATTTTCTCTGCTCCCTTCATACCATCCACCACACCCTCTTGTCAACCTCATAGAGTAGGTCTGGAGTTGATGATGCTTTTCCTTTCCAAGGGATAGGATTTAGCATAGTGGCCCTAAACCAAGCTGCTGCTGTAGCCACTGTTACTAAATGAGGTGTATAACAACATTCTGTTTTTAACCCTAAGCTGCCTTTCCCACACATACATAATATGCCTATTTACACACAGAGACTTAATTGTGTTTGGAAAAATACTGGCTATCAAATGATAGTTTCAACTGAAGATACATTACAGCTCTGATTTTCTTGGAAAAGCTTTTAACCTTATAGCACTGTGAGGAGACAAGGAGCTGAGGTGTTGCTTCTCTGCACAAATCTTTCCAGATGCTCAATAACTTTTACAGCCATAGGGGACTGTATTAGTATCCTATTGCTGCTGTAACAATAGTAGTGGCTTACAGTTCTGGAGGACAGAAGTCCTAAAATCAAGGTATCAGCAGGATGGTATTCTTTCTGAAGTTTTTAGGGAAGAATTTGTTTTGTTGCCTTTTTATAGCTTCTAGAATCCACCTACATTCCTTGACTCATGGGTCCATCCTCTATCTTCAAAGCCAGCAGTGTAGCATCTTCCATTTTCTTGGCTTCTATCATCACATCGCCTTTTCTGACTTGACCTTCCTGCCTGCCTCTTACAAGGATCCATGTGATTGCATTGTGCACCCCCCATAATTTAGGGTAACCTCCCCATTTCAAGAGTGTTAATTTCCTCACGGAAAATCCCCCCCCCCTTTTTTTAGCCGTGTAAAGTAGCATATCACAGTTCTGGGAATTAGGACAGGACATCTTTGGGAGGCCTTATTCAGTGTACTACAGGGATTGAGTTTTCTTCCTTTGGGTAAATCTATATAATAGATCAATCATTTGGGAATTGAAAAAACACACACAGGAAGTATATCTATTTTCCAGCGAAACTGAGGTGATGGTAAATCCTGAATTGACTCTAAATAAATTTTTTGGTTTTTTAATTCTTCAGTTAAAATTTTTTTTAAAATCCATATTTATAGTTAGAATTAAAAATCTAAAAAGTCTATGGTAGTTTTGTCAAAATAATTGTATAGTTTATTTTTGAAGAAAAGTATTCAAAATACTTCAATTTTTATTTTAGGTCTTTGAAAATGTAAACATCTGTTGTTTTTGGTGGAAGTTTTTGAGCTCCCATACACGGAGACAAAAATATCTCCCATATTTCCTTGAGTCACTAAGTAGGAAATGGTTCTTTCGGATTATTTCACTAGCTTTGACAAATCAAATGGCCACATTATTACGCGTTTTTCTAGAGTACCTACTGCTTCAGTCTGAGAAAGCTACAAAAAGAAAGCCTTCTACCTGGTAGATATTAAAGCCTGCATAAAAGATGTGCCACCCAGGATCATCCTTGTGGGAAAAAGAAGTGGCTGGGGGTTGGGTGGAGGTGTGTCCTGGTCTGCTGGCCGTGGCTTTGGGTGAGGCAGGAGGGTGGGTGTGCCTTGGAGAGAGCCGAGATGGCAGTTGTGGCCTTCAGACAGGAGGTACCAGTCAGTGCCTGTGTCTTCCTCTAGGGCTGAGCCTGGGCCTTCCCTCATTGCAGGCCTGCAGGCCCCCTGACTCACTGCAAGACAGAGGTCCCAGGTCCATAGCTCCCTAAAACCAATGCATCTGACCACTCTCATGGTGATGGGGCAGGGGATTGGGGTGCTTCCACTGCCAGGGTAGTCACCACCCCAAATGGGACAGTACCTGTGGCAAGAAGAATATGGGTTTGGAACCTAAAGATTTGGGTTCAGCCTGGCCAGTATGGCTCAGTGGTTGTGTTGACCTATGAACTAGGAGGTCACAGTTCAATTCCCAGTTAGGGCATATGCCCGGGTTGCGGGCTCGATCCCCAGTGTGGGGAGGCAGCCGGTCAATGATTCTCTCTCA
The DNA here is from genome assembly GCF_000147115.1 of Myotis lucifugus. Classification (NCBI taxonomy): domain Eukaryota; kingdom Metazoa; phylum Chordata; class Mammalia; order Chiroptera; family Vespertilionidae; genus Myotis; species Myotis lucifugus. The sequence goes on along the minus strand of NW_005871322.1, from coordinate 1,090,825 downwards.
TCATCGATGTTTCTGTCTCTCCCTCTCCCTTCTTCATGCTGTGCCTGAAGTCATTTCCTGAGTCATTTTTCTTTGAAATTGATAAAAATATACTATATTAAACAACAACAAAATACTTTAAAAAAACAATAAAGATTTGGGTTCAAATCTCAGCTCTGGCACTTCTCAGCTGTGTGGGCTGATGAGCAAGCCCCCAGTCTCTTGGTGCGGTGGGTGGGTGGAGTGGCAGTACTTGTTGAGCCAAACACTAGGGTTATCCTGGTGCTTTCCCAACAAGTTGCTACATTGTGGTCAGTTACTGTGTTGCATGTGGCAAGTCCCCATGATCCACCTGAGGATCCAGGAAGGGAGGGAAGGGAGGGCTACTGTGCCTGGTGTGGATATGGATCATGAGTCAGGGGAAGCTGGTGGACGTGCTTGGGCCCATCAGGCTCAGTCTGAGCCAAACCTGGAAGGATGGTTGTCACTTTGGTCCTCACAGCTGCCCAGCTGGCTGTTCTTCATCTGGCCTTCTATATACCTGGGGAGCAGCCGCCACCAGGAGCCATAGGGCCTTCTGCACCGAAGCCTGAGGAGAGGCCTTGCCTAAGATAACCTTATCAGCCTGCCTCTAGATGAGGGAATGGGCATCGGTGGGGAAATGGGCATTGCTGTGCTCCAGAGTCATTTCCTGAGGTCAAATGATTTGCATACCCACCAGCAATAATAAAGCCCTTCCCACTCCTGGGTGTGAGGAGCGTAGACGTTGGGTTAATGCCCAGAGCATCACCATGTCCCCTGACCCAGGCAGTCCCAGTGTCTCTGGGGAATTGGGAAGGTGAGAACAGAGCCTGGCTCCAGGTCCAGGCCTTGGGCCTTTCAAACCAGCCCTGAGCAGTTCTCATGATAGTTTTCGTGTGATTTGTTGGGGAGATACCTGGAGGGGAGCAGCAGGGTTTTGGGCTCTGCACCCATTAGTGAGAGCCATTGTTGTGGCCTGTTTTCTACTAAAGGCCCTTGGGGGGAATCTTCATTTAACCAGAGGGTTCCTGGCTGAGGATATGATGGATTAAGATACGTAAGCCTTGGGATGGATGCTGTGGTTATGAGGAGCAACTTGCCCTTGAGCCCACTGGTTAAGATGCAGGGCTGAGTTTAGGCTCCAAGGTCTGGTCAGCTCCACCTTTTCAGTCATGCTCTCTGCCTCCCTTGCTAACCCTTATCATGCATCTGTTCTCACCCCGACACCTTTGCTTAGAGCCTGCCCACAACGCTTCAACCTTCCTTCTCCTACCCATGCCACTTGAGAGGGGCAGGGTGTCATTAAGCATGTTTACACGGGCCTGCTGCTTGGACACTAAGGAGGCAGCAGAGGCTGGGAAGGTTACTGGGAGGGGCTGCCTTGGGGAGTAGACCTGCCTGCCAGCTCCTCAGCTCGCCTACCCTGTGTGGGTCCTGGGCTGGCCTGGGCCCTATGGGCTCCATTTCTGTTCCTTACCTAGCAGGCAGGTAGGCCCCTCTGCAGCACATATCCTCCTGTTCTACCTGCATTCATACCTTTACCTCTACTTCTCCCTCTTGGAATGACCTCCTTCGTTCTCTCCCTGTATAAAACCTTGGTACACATTGGAGGTCTCACTTCTGCTCTCGTCATTTCTATTCAGCATTGTATTGGAGTTCCTGGTCAGTGCAGTAAGTCAGGAAAAAGAAATAAAAGGCATGCAGAGTGGAAAGGAAGAAATAAAACTGCCTTTATTCTCAGACAGTATATTAAAATATTCTGAAGAATCTTCATAAAAGCTACCAGAACTAATTGGTGAGTTCAAAAGGTTGCAGGACATCAGGTGAATATATCAAATATTAAATATGTGTATGTGTTTAATAGTGTTATTGAGATAAAATTTATGTATCATAAAGTGCATCCAATTAAAGTGTATGATTCAATGGTTTTTAGCATGTTTACAGAGTTGTACAATGATCATAATCTAATTTTAGAACATGTTTATTATTCCAGAAAGAAACCTTGACCCCATTTCCCCAGCCCCAAAAATATTTTGTTATAATAGCAAGAAACAATTGGAAACTAAATTGAAGTATTTAGAGATAAATTTATCAAAACATTGTTGAGAGCCCTACCTGGTTTGGCTCGGTGGATAGAGCATCGCCTGTGGACTGAAGGGTCCCAGGTTCGATTCCGGTCAAGGGCACATGCTGCGGGCTCAATCCCCAGTGGGGGGCGTGCAGGAGGCAGCCAATCAATGATTCTCTCTCATCATTGATGTATCTATCTCTCTCTCCCTCTTCCTTCCTCTCTGAAATCAATAAAAATATATTTTAAAAAAAAACATTGTTGAGAGCCCTAACCGGTTTGGCTCAGTGGATAGAGCATCGGCCTTCGGACTGAAGGGTCTCAGGTTTAATTCCGGTCAAGGGCATGTACCTTGGTTGCGGGCACATCCCCAGTAGGAGGTGTGCAGGAGGCAGCTGATCGGTGTTTCTCTCTCATCGATGTTTCTAACTCTCTATCCCTCTCCCTTCTTCTCTGTAAAAAATCAATAAAATATATTTTTTTTAAAAAAGCATTGTTGAGAGAAATTAAAGAAGACCTAAATAAGTGGAGAGATGTGCCATATTCTTGGATTGGAATAATCAATATTATTAAACTATCTATTCTCCAGATTGACCTATAGATTCAACACAGTTCCAGTCAAAATCCCAGTAGAAATTTGAGACATTGTTCAGAAAATGAAAAGACAGGCCATAGACTGGGAAAAAATATTTACAAAACACACAAAAGAATTTATATCCAAGATATATTTAGAATTCTTACAGCAATAAGGTACACAACCCAATTTTAAAAAAAGGTTAGCCCGCCTGGTGTGGCTCAGTGGTTGAGCATCGATCCAGGAACCAACACTAGTTTGATTCCCAGTCGGGCATGCCCAGGTTGTGGGCTCGATCCCCAGTAAGGGGTGTGCAGGAGATAACCGATGGATGATGTTTCTCTCTCATTGATGTTTCTATCTTTCTTCCTCTCTAAAAAATCAATGAAGACATATGATTTATTTATTTATTTTTAATATATTTTTATTGATTTCAGAGAGGAAGGGAGAGGGGGAGAGAGATAGAAACATCAATGATGAGAGAGAATCATCGGTTGGCTGCCTCCTGCAGGACTCCTACTGGGAATCGAGCCTGCAGCCTGGGCATGTGCCCTTGACTGGAATTGAACTCAGGACCCTTCCGTCAGCAGGCCAACACTCTATCCACTAAGCCAAACCAGCAAGGGGAAAACATAATTTTTAAAAAGTTAAATATTTAAACAGACAGTTCAATAATTTTCTAATAAACCAAAGGTAAATAAGTATATCAAAAAATGCTTAACATCCTTGGTCATTGGGAAAATGAAAATTAAAGCCAAAATGGTATTAAAAACCTATTAAATTGGCTAAAAGAAAAAGAAGAAAACAAAGACAACTGACAGTATCAAGTGCTGATGAAAATGTGGAACTCATTTACATTGCTTGTGGGAAAGCAAACCAGTATAGCCACTTTGGAAAACAGTTTGGCAGTTTGTTATCAAGTTAAACATGTACTTATCTTATAACCCAGCAGTAGCCACTTCTGGGTATTTACCCAGGAGAAATAAAAACATATGTCTATGTAAATATGTATTGGTTTTATTCATAATAGCCAAAATTGGAAACGACTCAGATGTCATCAACTAGTGAATGGATAGACAAACTGTGGTATATCCATATAGTGGCGTACTACTCAGCAGTAAAGAGAAACAGAATACTGGTACACCTAACAATGTAGATGAATCTCAAATGCATTATACTAAATGGAAAAAAAACTAGTCACAAGATTCTCCATATTCTGTGATTTCATTTCTATTACATCTGGAAAGGCAAGACCATAGGAACAAATCAGGGACTGGGGGTAGGTGGAGGGGGATTGACTGCAAAGAGGTAGGAGGAAACTTTTTGGAGTGATGGAAATGTTCTATATCTTGATAGTGGTGGTGGTAACGTGTCAACATTGTTAAAATCTGTTAAAACTTAATTGAACTGTCAGTTAAAATGGGAGAATCTCATTACATGTAAATTATATTTCAATTAAAAAATACTTTTTTCATCACTTCTCGGCCTTTTGGCTAAGGTCAAGTATAAAAAAAATTTTTTTTAACCCACCATGATACACCACAGAGCTCATTTCAAGCCCCCTCTCCTTGAGAATTTTCCTTACCCATCTTCTTGTTGCATGGACTTCTAGTAAGTCCCTTCCAGGTCACTCATGTGGTTCCTGCTAACCACAGCTTGGGCTGCTTCTTCAATAGGGCTGCCTCAGCTCCTCAGGGGTAGTGAGCTGCTGGACTCACTGCTCATTTGGCACAGCCAGACCTGTCCACAGCCGCTCTGTGAGAGGCCAAGAATGCTGGCTGAGGCGGTGGTGGCAGGCTGGGGAGAGGAGTTCGGACCTGGGTGAGCTTCTGTGGCTGTCTTGCTTCTCTCAAGTACCTCTACTCAGCTGTGACTGCTCTCTTCTCCCACAGGTTGGGATAAACATTCCTACGGTTACCATGGAGATGATGGGCATTCCTTCTGCTCCTCGGGGACTGGTCAGCCCTATGGTCCCACATTCACCACAGGAGACGTGATTGGCTGCTGTGTCAACCTCATCAACAGCACCTGCTTCTACACCAAGAATGGCCACAGCCTTGGTGGGTACATAGGGGACTTTGGAGGGTTTGCTCTGTGGAGCCACTTTGGTTGGTGAGAGGCCCAAGGGCAAGCTTTGAAGCCAAAGCAGTGTTACAGACCCTCTGCTGAGCTCTGGGGAACTGCAGCCATTTCCAGGCACTGGAGCCTGCAAGGTGAAGGGAGGGTAGCATGGGCTTTCTCTTTGTTAATCCATCCATTTAAGATCATCTATCAAGCCCAGGTTCAGGGCTGAGAGAGCAGCATTGTCGTGGTCATGCTCCTGGCCTGTGTGATATTTGTTGGAGCAGGGTTTGGGGTTGGTGAGAAGTTTGAGGGTCCCAAATACATACTTGATTGGTAATGGTTTGCATGCCCCTGGCCTGGGCCCAGACTTTGGACTGCCCTTCTGGCACTCAGGGCGATGTTTGCTGTGGGGCAATATTGAGGGCTGTTCTGGGTCAGGCTGGAGTCAGATGGGGCCAGGTCTCTTTCAACCTGTTTATGGTTAATAGACAGCAACCTGGACAGACTTAAATTTAAAAAGGTCCTTTTGGCCCTAGCTGGTTTGGCTCAGTGGATAGAGTGTCGGCCTGCGAACTGAAGGTTCCCAGGTTCGATTCCGATCAAGGGCATATGACCTGGTTGTGGGCTCAATTCCCCCAGTAGGGGGCATGCAGGAGGCAGCCGATCAATGATTCTCTCATTATTGATGTTTCTATCTCTCTCTCCCTGTCCCTTCCTCTCTGAAATCAATAAAAATATATTTTAAAAAAATAAAAATAAAAAGGTCCCTTTGGTGAAACTGAGAAGGATGGACTGATGGGCCTAGGGCCAACAGAAGAGGCAGGTAGCCTGAGGCAAGGCAGTGGTGATGGGTGCAGGAAGTAGGAACAGGGGTGGCCCGGCAGGTCTTAGTGACAGGTGGGAGTGCCTTAGCAAGAAGGGCAGATGGGAAAGTGGCTGGATTCGTGGTGATATCAACTGGGATTAGGAACCCAGGAGGAGCAGCAATCTGTGGAGGGTGATGGGGCCCTGGAGGGTCCCTTGGAAGAGCAGTCCTGTACACGTGTGGAAATTTAGGGTTAGAACTTGGCTATCCTGATGACTTGCCCGAGGACTGACTGGTATTTGGCCCTGTATTTGGCCCTGAGTGAGAGGAGTGGAACTGCGGTGGTGCCTGACGTTTGGGCCTTCCTGCCTGGGTTTGCAGAGATCTCTGATTTGGCAGAACCATACCAGCCACAGGCCTTGCCAGGAAAAAAGTCGGGTGTTTTACTTGGAACTCAACTCCTAGGAGAACCACTTCCCTTGGCTTAAGGGGCAGTTAAAAGGGGGTTGCCACTCCCCACAGCCCTTCTGTGGCTTTTCCAGGAGCTGAGCCCAGGCAGAATCAAGGGACCTGTTGGAAATGGGGTTTGCTGGTGGCTGGGCTGAGTGATCAGGAGCCAGCATTCCTCAACAAGGCAGTCAGATGCCACAGTCCAGAGTGGGCATCGAGAGCATTGCACCGGCGCTGCATAGGTGACTCAGGTGCACATCAGAGAAACTCCTCTGAAATTCATGGCCACCTTGCTACAGTTGCTGATATCCTGCTGGTGAGGAGCTAGCAGCTGGAGGAGAAGGCCAAGGTCTCAAGATGGCTCCTCACTCCCCACTTTGTTTTCTGACTTCAGCTATTTCCTGGCTCTTGGTTTTTCTGCTGTCCCAGTCCCAGGGGTCACTGCTGTGGATTCTCAGTCTTGGGTAAAGATCACCCTCTGTAGCCAGGCCCAGTCCCTTCTGCTCTGGATTCCTGCCTTCTTTACATTCTTCCAGCTTGTCCACACCTTGGTCCACCTGGCTGTAGGAACCACATTTTGAGGTATACCCTGTTGTCTCCTGTGTATCTGCACCTCCCTCTGGGCCCTAAATGAGTACCAGGGTCCATGAGCTCTTTGTCTGCCAGGTCCCCAGGCCCATAAGGAGTTTAGGGCTACCTTAATGTCAGTCCAAACCCTCACACTGTTTTTAAAAAGTCATCTTCCTAGTGCATGCTTTGTATAGACCCCATGCAAGACCTCACATAATCTTGTTATTAGGGATATATTGTCTATTTTTTCAGCCTGTCAAAATCTTCTATGGTCATATTTGTTCTATTTCAAATATTCTTTTCAGCATTGCATTAACCTAAAATTTGATAAATTTGTTTATGTGTATTTTTATTAAGATATTAAAAAGTTGGAAGATAACAAGGGTAAGACTTGAGCCCTTTAGCCTATAGCTTGTTCGGGGTAGACACCAACCATTCAAGAATCACTTTATGTTATTTTGAAACTCATATTTTTCTATCTTGTCCACAAGGATAATACTGAGACCTTACTAAAGATGATATCACCTGTCCCCTGCATTTTCTAGATCATCAAATTTAATAGAAAGGCAATGAACTTGGAGTGATAGACTACTTGGTGACTCTTCTAATGACCTTGTTTCCTTTTCACAAGCCAGCTTATCAATAAATGTGCTTCAGAATCTCACGCAGGATCAATGAACCAATCATTAACCTCAGAACCTTTTCCCCTTTAGAGAAGAATGATGTTTCCTGGCCTCCCCCTTTATTTCATTAATTTTATTGTCTTCTATCACAGCACTCTCCCTTTATGGCATTGATCAGTTGTCTGTGTAATTATTAGTTGCATGCCATCTCTCTTGCAGAACTTTTAGGGCCAGGCTTGCAGCTGGTTTTCTAGTGTCTGTCACAAGGCCGAGCTCCTGGGAGGTCTCAGCAGATACTTGACAGATGGGTGAATGAGCAGGCGAATGGAGACAGGAGACTGACGGCTCATCCACAAGTAGTTGGTGTACTAGTACTTGCAGAGTCATTTTTATCCAGCTCTGTGCTCTCCCATCGGTTTTGTTGTTGTTGTTTTTTAATTAAAATATACTTGTATTGATTTCAGAGAGGAAGGGAAAGGGAGAGAGAGATAGAAATATCAGTGATGAGAAAGAATCACCTATCGGCTGCTTCCTGCACGCTCCCCACTACCCCCCACTGGGGATCCACACCGGCTGGGCTTTCACAGGTTCTTTATACCCTCAGTCTCATTGAACCCTGACCTATGTCTGTTTGTCTCAAGGCACTTCTCATCAAAAAATTAGAGTGTCTTGTTTGCATCCTGGACCTTTTCTTGGACCTTCTTCCTGTGGGCCAGCCCAGATGTTTTCATCACAGTGGCCTTGCAGAGGCTCCCAGGGATCTTTTCCAGTGTAATAGGGGGTGGAGTTGCCTCTGTCCTCATCCTCCTGGAAGCACTTCAAGGTCTTGTCCTTCCTGAGTGCCATAGACAGAGCTGGGTCAGCCTGGGTAGGCCATTCTTTGCCCAGAAGTGTGGCAGTTGCCTCACCTGGTGGCACAACTGCAGTCAAATTGTACACAGACCTCATAGTTCATGAAGCAGCTTTTCTTCAGATAGAGAGGTGTTTTTTTTTCTCTTGTTAATCCTCACCCTAGGATATTTTCCCATTGATTTTTAGAGAGAGTGGGAGAAAGAGGGAAAAACAGAGAAATATCGATGTGAGAGAAATACATCGATTGGTTGCCTCCTGCACACACTCCGACCAGGAGAGGAGCCTGAAAACGAGGTACATATGTGGGACCCTTCAGTCCGCCCACTTATGCTTTATCCACTGAGCCAAACTGGCTAGGGCCAGATGAGCAGCTTTCACAAAGTATCTCAGTTTCTCTCTTGAGGTGTCAGAATTAGTGTTACCCTCTTTTTTTCAGTTTGCCAAAGGTCACACTACAGATAACTGATGGAGCCTGAACTTCCCCTTCTTCCAGTGTTCTGTGGGCCTCCTCCATGAGCAGGGGGTACAGCAACAGCAGCCTGGCCATACTGAGATCCATGCGGGCAGCTCCCATGCAGACCTGGGAGGTGGATGTTGAGGTCTCCTGGGTTCAGAGGAGCTCCTAGATTTCATTCTGCCAGCTCTGTGACTGCTCACTCTGCCTGTGGGGCTCAGAAGTGGCCTCAGGTAGGCAGATCATGGAGTTTATGAGCTTCATTCACTGCAGAGCAAAGTAGCCCCACAAAGAATGTAAACAATCTCTCTACACCTTGATTTTTTCATCTGTAAACTAGTGTCAGAGAGAATGTACACCTTCCAAGGTTGTTCTGAGGAGTAAATGGTTTAGAGAGAGAGGAAAGGAAAGGGAAAGAAAGAAACATCGATGTGAGAGCGAAGCATCAGTTGGCTGCCTTCAACATGCCCCCTACTGGGGATCAAGCCTACAACCCAGGCATGTGCCCTGACCCGGAATTGAACCAGCAACTTTTCGGTGCACAGGATGATGCCCAACCAACTGAGCTACACCGGCCAGGCCTAAATGGTTTCTTGTTAAACACTGAGCCCAGTGCCCAGCACAGAGGAAGCATATGATGTGCATTGGCTAGCTGGCAGTATTCTGGCTCCAGGTTTACTGGGAGACCTATGGTTAGAACCTTTCGGGGTTTCAGTTTCTTTTCTGGGTGCTGTTGGGAAAGCAGACTAGGACTTCTAAAGAGTCAGTGGTTTGAAAACCTTTCAGGGAAAGAGCTCAGGAGTTTCTAAAAGGTAGTAAGAATTTATCTAAAAAAAAAATGGGAAGGTTATGAGTCCTCAGGACAGTCTCCTTTGGCTCTGTCGCTTTTCAGTCTGTAGAACATGAGTGCTCTGGTGGATATTCTGAGGCCTCTCCTGCTCATATATTTGGGGTCCCGTTCTCCTCCACCCTCACTTCTGGTTCAGGCTGAGGTCCTGGAAACACAACCTCTTCTCTTGAAAGGAGGGTTCAGAGGGTACATAGGCCAGTGTTAAGCTGGGCTTTGTCGCCTTGGGAAGCTCTGGGGACTCTGGATGGGTATGGGCTGGAAATGGGCAGCCACCACCCTCACTGTCTCCAGAGCTGTCAGCTTAGAGATGATTTTGGAGTGTCAGACTAGCACTGAGTTCAGCCCTACCATTTCTGCTAATTTTATGACTATTGGTTTAGCCTCTGAGGTTTTCTTTCCTCATTTGTAAAATAAGGATGATAAAGTCTGCTTCCCAGGGTTGCTATGAGGATCAGATGTGTTAATGAATGGAAAAAGGGCCTGGCATATACAGTAGGTTTCCATCAATATGTGTTGGAAAGGCCTCAGGGGTAGATCATTTGGGTTTTCGTCTTTTCTAGGGGGCTTTTCCTGAGAGAATGGAAGCACTGTAGACAAATATTTTTAATATGTTTTTATTGATTTTGGAGAGAGGAAGGGGGAAGGGAGGGAGGGAGGGAGGGAGGAAGGGGGAGAGAGAGAGAGAGAGAGAGAGAGAGAGAGAGAGAGAGAGAGAGAGAGAGAGAGAGAGAAACATTGATCAGTTGCCTCCATCCAGTACACACCCTGACTGGAAACTACAACCTGGATATGTGCCCTGATCTGGAATCGAACTGGTGACCTTTTGGTGCACGGGACGACTGGCCAGGGCCAGATATTTAAGTATCGATCTGACGTCACTTCTGGCCGGGCCATCCAGCAAAGGGAAGGCCAGGGTCTAAAACTCTCAGGCCCTAGCATGTGCTTGGCCTCCATCATAGGGTAGTGTGGTGACCAGCCCCTCCCCAGCTATTGTGATGGACCACCTGAGAGCTCATGACTGTTTCTTTCCCTCCACAGGTATAGCCTTCACAGATCTCCCGGTGAGTATTACCATTGGTTCGCCCCTCTTTGGGCTTTTGGGGGCTTAATTATGGTGGTACCAGGAAGTGAAGGGTGTGAAGTCTCCCCTTTCCCCACCAGGGATATGGACTGTGTTGTCTACTTGAGGGTACCAGTAGGGGGTACCTGCTTGCCTTTCTCCAGTAGCGAGGGCTGGTCTTCCTCCATGACTCTTACCAAGTGCAGTGATTTGTGGCATTTCCAAAGACAGCTGGGGATGGGGGGGAGATGAGGGTGGCCCCATGGCTCAGATGGTCTGAGCCAGTTCTGTGACTTACAGCCAGTGGATTGGGGTGCAGAGTGTAGAGAATTATTCCTGAACTGTTAGGTCCCTGTGAATTCCCATCAGAGACCCCTGAGGAAAGCCAGTGCCCTAGGGAACTTGAACCTGCTGCCTTGCATCAGCCAGGGAGGTGAGCTTTGTGGGGTTTTCTCTTCTTGGAAAAGGGTGAGGTTTCCTGCTGGCTCAGTTCAGGGCTCATCCTCACCTCCTGCACCCCTTTATTAATTGTCATCATGGGCCTCATCCTATGCAGACTTCCACCCAGATGCTGGGAGCCTGGCTCCCTGCTCTGTTTGCCCTGGCCGTGTTCTGGAAGGAGGAAGGGTTTGCTGACTCGGGTGGCTGCTCTGGGATCCTGGGGCCTTGTGATCTGCGAAGCCCAGACGGCAGCACCAGGATCCTGTTAGAACCTCTTGTCTATGGATCAGAATCCTTCCCTGCTGCCTGAAGGCCTCAGAAAGGGGCTGTGGTCCTAGGCAAAGTGAATAGACAGGAGGAGAATCCTGACTAGGGAAGAGTCTAGTTGTGGAGACGTGACATGAAACAGCCAGACATGAATGTGGTCAGTAGTAGTGGGGCGCCACAGGGGGCACCGAGTGAGGGAGTGGCCGGGCAGAAGCTGGTCATGGCAGGGGATAGATAAAAAGCAGGGAGCCCCACACCCACGGAGGGACATGCCCAAACCTCAGTGGCCTGAAGATCCTCTTTATGAGTCTGACAGGAAGGGCAGTGGCTTCTCTTTGCACTTTGCCAGCGTTAGGGGGTTTAAACCACCTAACTCCTTTCGCCATGCTCTCCTCTTCCTCCCCTCCTTTCCTGCCTCCCCCTGTCTCTTCCTGCCCCCTCATGTACCCATTTTTTGTGGCAAAGGGATCCTTGGTCCTGGCTCTTTCTGAGAAGAGCTGTAACTCATGCCTGCAGCAGATCTTCACAGGCACACACATCTTCAGGGTCATGGAGCCCACCTGCCTTGCTGTACCCTGGCTGAGTCCCGAAGAGGGGCCTTGGGCCTTGGGCTTTGGGGAACACCATAGCCTCTGATGTAGGGAAGGAGACTCCATGTGGGGCCTGGCTTGCTTTGCTTTTGCTTTTTCCCTCAAGTTTTGGGGACGAGCGTCTGGTAGGGAGGTGGGCAGAATGTGGCTCAGCGCTGCCACCTCCAGCCTTGCTGCAGTTCTCTCACAGCCAGAGCAGCAGCCTGTGGGAGCCAAGCCGTGTGTTCTTGCTCTGCCCCGGAGGCGAGGCGAGGCGAGGCCTGCCGCCCCACTGCCCTCACGGCCTGACTGACATTTCATTCTCCTCCTCAGGCCAACCTCTACCCCACCGTAGGCCTGCAGACACCTGGGGAGATTGTGGACGCCAACTTTGGGCAGCAGCCCTTCCTGTTTGACATTGAGGACTACATGCGGGAGTGGCGTGCCAAGGTCCAGGGCACTGTCCACTGCTTCCCCATCAGTGCCCGGCTTGGCGAGTGGCAGGCGGTGCTACAGAAGTGAGTGCCCTGCTCCTGCCCTTACCCAGCCCTGCCCCATCCCAGGGGCCTCACTGTCCTGTAGGCCCCTGTACTGCTCTTATGAACTCCAGTGGGTAGTTTCCTTCCTGAAAGCTCTCCCAGATGACTCTGCCTGCTGCTGTTCTGCTTCCCTCTTATCTGATGGGTGGCTCCCATTCAGTTCTCCAGATCTCCTGTTAATTAAACCTTTTCCCCCTGCCCCCCAACTGGATCTCACGGCTCCATATGTAATATCACCAGCAGGGCTGTTTTGCCTCCCCGGGTGATTTTGCAGAGGATGTCCTAGGATGCCATCTGGTTTCTTCCTCTGTAGATTTATTCTCACCTGAGGGAGTATCTATCATGCCATAATTCTGGCCTGAGGTCACTTTTCAGGGTCAGCATCCAGCTAAGTCCCAGGCATCCATGTCAGTGGTGGCAGGAAGACAGTCTAGCCAGCTCTTGGCTGATTGATTCCCAGGCTGTCCTGGAGGCCAGTCTTGCTGAGAATCCCAAGGGAGGTCAGGTTTGGGTCTCTCTTCCACTTACCAGGCCTGAGTGAGGCAGTGACCAGTACCCACTCTGCCAGAGGAGGGTTAGCTTGTTAGCTTGGCTCCCAAGGATAGGCAGTGAAGGGCTAGGCTTCCACTAGCCGTGCGGTCCCTTGGGTTGTGTTCTTTGTGTAGTTTTCCTTTCTTGAGGGATTGAAATTGAGCCAAGCCCTAGGGAGAGCTGAGGTAGGGCGAGGTGGCCAGACCCTTCTCAGGAAGAGCAGCACTGCTACGTTTTGTTCCCAGCCCCCAGAGCTAAGGGGAAGCTCATCCTTGGAGGGCCAGCTCAGTGCCTGTCCCTGCAGCACACTTGCTGGGATGGGCCAAGGGAGAGCCGGAGCTGCCCCAGCTGTGTGGGGGCGGGACTGATACTCTCAGCTTACAGGGCCTGGGCTCAGCACGTGGGTGTACTTGTTTACATGTGTGTATCTGTGTGCCTGTGTGTGTTCATAGGTAGTATTTGCCAACACCTGCATATAACTTGTGTTTGTTCTATGGACATTGTTAATGGCTATATTATCTAGGAGACAAATTTTGCTACAAGCTCCTTGACTGGCTTCCCTTGGTGGGAGGTTCAGGTTAATTTCTGTGTTTTGTTTGTGTAGATAACCCTTTTGTACATTGAGTTTTTCTTAATTAAGATGATTTTTTTGCCTGGCTGATGTTGCTCAGTTGTTGAGCGTCAACTCTTGAACCAAGAGGTCATGGTTCGATTCCCAGTCAGGGCACATGTCCAGGTTGTGGCTCCATCCCCAGTAGGGGACATGCAGGAGGCAGTGGATCAATGTTTCTCCTTGCTGTTTTCTATCTCTTCCTCTCCCTTCCTGTCTCTCTCTCAAGTCAATAAAATCATTTTAGAAAAAAGATTATTTTCTTGGTGCCCTTTTAAGTAGTGGAATTATTGAATCAAAGTGACTGGACATTTTAGTGTCGTCCCAAACGTGTCATCAAAAAATTTTGCCGGTGTGTTCATAATAAAATATAAGAATTATTACTGCCCAGCTGGCGTGGCTCAGTGGTTGAGCGTCTTCCTATGAACCAGGAGGTCACGGTTCAATTCCCTGTTGGGGCACATGCTTGGGTTGCGGGCTTGATCCTCAGTGTGGGGCGTGCAAGAGGCAGCCAATCAATGATTGTCTCTCATCATTGATTTTTCTATCTTTCTCTCCCTCTCTGAAATCAAAAAAATATTTTTTAAAAAAAGAATTATTACTTAGAATATAGCCTTAAGATACATAATTTCATAATAAGAGGCTGTATTTATTGACTTCTTACTTTGTGCTGGGCACTTTATGTATATCATCTCATTTACCCTCCTGAAACACAAGGGGCACACAAATTTCTGTGCCTTCCTCATGACAGCCCTTCAGGCATGTTTCTGGCAACTGTAATAGTGCCGTTTGTCACATGCACAAGCCAAGGTATTCACCTCCTCTACACATCACATGTGAGGGCTCTTCCTTCTGCTCTACATGTGTGTACACGCACATGTGGGATTAAATGACTGCTGGGCCTTGGGCTTCTCAGGACTATTTTCCAAAGATTGTGCTCCTGTTGGCCATGTTGTTGCCTGTTATCTTGGCTTCTCAGGGCCCTGAATTGTGACCTATGAGGAGTAACTTATTCGTGGGTTAGCTCCTCTTGACCCTTTAGAGCCAGCACCCCTGAGGGCCAAGTTTGCCTGGTGAGCTAGAATGTTCCTGCCAGGCACGTAGGGCAGCCCACAGAGGAGCTCCTGTGTCTGTAGAAGGTATGCACGTGGCGTGCATTCTCCCTGGCTGGGCAGCTGCCAGACCGCTTGGCAGGCTGCCTTTCCAGGAAGCCCTCAGAGACTGTTGACCATCTCTGGACTTGCCGCATTTCACAGCAGGCAGCTGCTGCTCTAAGATGGTGTGTGTGCTTTTGTTACCGTGCTTGCCCACGTGTGGGCAGCATATCCCAGAGAAACTGCAGCCACTCCTCCAGCCGTGAGGACAGATGTGACCCGCCCCAGCCCAGCCTGACTGCATAAGCACTGGGGGAAGTTTTCATTTTTTTTTTAACCTCTTTGTTCTCATTCTGTGGAAGTTGCACCTCTAAGATGTGTTTAGGGAAGACCTAACAGGGAAATTGTCTCATCAGGTGGTCAGTGAGAAATGCAGTTCTTTTTTTTTTTTTTAACATTTTAAAATTACAGTTTACATTCAGTATTATTTTCTATAATTTCCGGTGTCCAGCATAGTGGTTAGACAGTCGCATACTTTACAATGTGGTGCCCCTGACATTTCAAGTGCCCACCTGATACCATACACAGTTATTACAATATTATCGACTGTATTCCCTATGCTGTACTTGACATCCCTGTGACTATTTGGTAACTACGAGAAATGCAATTCTTGAGTGTCACCTGAGCATTTCCTTTCTTCTAGCATGGTCTCATCTTACCTGGTGCATCATGGGTATTGTGCCACAGCCACAGCTTTTGCCCGAATGACTGAAACCCCGATTCAGGAAGAGCAAGCGTCCATAAAGAACAGACAAAGTAAGGTTGATTCTCCTCTCCCCTCTCCCTCCCTCCCTCACCTGCCCCTAACTCTGCTGCCTGGCTCATGCCAGCCTGAGTAACCTGCCAGGATTCCATTCAGCTCTGGTCCTCACCACCAGGAGACCAGCCCAGAGCCCCAACCCAGCCCCAGGCCTTGCTTCTGTCCCTCCTTCAAGACAGCGCTGCCCAGATGGACAGTCTGGCAGTATGGGAATATCACAGTGCCACCTCCCTAACGCACACTCTGCTGGCCTGGCTGGCTGGATCTCACTCCCCCCGTGCTTCCTTCCCCCTGAATCCTGGCTTCTACTCAGCATCTTGTTCATGGTCTTCTGACAAGAGTATGTTTGCATCATGGACCAATGTCCTTCCTTTCACACCATTTATTCACCTTTAGTAGTTCTGCCTTCTCCTGGCCATAGAAAGGACTGAAGTAATCAGTGTGAAATCTGATGCTCAGTGGCTGCTGTGTTAGCATCCGTCTGTTCCCCACCTCTGGTCCTGCCCTTTGCAGACAACCAAAGGCAGGAGCCAAAGGAAGCTTTCCTGGTGTTCATACTGGCCTGTGTACTATGGGGCTCGTTTATGGAAAGAGGGTATTATACAAAGGGGAACCGGGCCCAGGAAAGAGATAGGAAGAGAAGAGTGAGGGAGAATGGGTATGTGTGGACATGTGTGTCTGTGTGTGCCTGCTTGCGTCTCTCTGAGCCTGCCATCTCTGTGTATGTGCATGTGTCTGTGTCTCCCAGAGAAGCTACGCCCATCCAGACAGACGGAAAGGGATCCCAGACTTGGGATCTATGAATGAGTCTCAGACCCAGAAGTCGCTCCAGCAAGACGCACCAGGCCCCAGGGCAAGAGCAAGATGCTGATGCCTGAGAGGTGTCAACGTCAGAGATGCCAGTGTGAGGAGGATGATGATCTCTCCCGGCAGGGAGCATGCTGCCGCCCCTGAAGACTGCCAAGGCATGGGTTGTGGCCCAGAAACCAGTGCCCTCCATTGCCCCTCCCCTGTGAGGCCTGAAAAGAGAAATCTGTCTGAAGAGGAGCTCCTAGGGTCACCGAACTGCTTGGGTGCCAATCCCCCCATCATGTTCCAACAGCCAGTGCCCCTCCCCCAACCCAGACTCTGGTGACCTGTACTTCATAGGAACAAGCCTCCAAACTCACCCTGTTGCCGCTGGGCTGAGAGTCCCTGCTCTGTTTTTCCCTCTTATTCTTTGAGGACTCCCAACGCTTGGCAGAAACCAGCGTCTATTGTGGGGCTGGATGGCCAGGTTCTTTCTTCAGCCTCTTCTGTGAGCATCTCAACAGGCATAGCGCTCTGAGCCAGCCCACCTGACTGCCGCTGGTCTGTGCTCAGGGCTGGCAGTTGCAGGCTGCAGCTGTGAGGACCGTTTGTAGCCCCCCTCTCACTGCCGTGTTCTTGCTCTCTGCAGAGATCCAGAAGTTGGTACTGGAGGGCCGTGTGGGTGAGGCCATTGAGACCACACAGCGCTTCTACCCAGGGCTGCTAGAGCACAACCCCAACCTGCTCTTCATGCTCAAGTAAGTTTTGGGGCCTACCAGCTCCCCCATAGCCCAGCCCTTCTCAGATGGTGGTGGGAACATGCAACCCGGACCAAGCCCAGAGCAGTGCCGCTCCGCTCCCTCTGCAGGTGCCGACAGTTTGTGGAGATGGTGAATGGGACTGACAGTGAGGTCCGCAGCTTGAGCTCCCGAAGCCCCAAGTCCCAGGACAGCTACCCTGGCTCCCCCAGCCTCAGCCCCCGACACGGCCCCAGTAGTTCCCACATGCACAACACAGGTCAGCCACTCTCCAGAGGGCTCTGGGAAATACTGGTGTGGAGAAGAAAGTCCACTTACAATACCCTTCCCTGGGCTGGGCTTAGGGTTCACTGCTGGGCTTGGGAGAAGGGAGATGGGACCCCTATAGTCATTCCCAGGGCCCTGCTTGATGGCAAGTTGCCCCTCCTCTTCTGAATGTTCCCTGGCTTACAGGTGCAGATAGTCCCAGCTGCAGCAATGGCATCGCATCCTCCAAGAGCAAACAGAACCACAGTAAATACCCCGCGCCCAGCTCCTCCTCGTCCTCCTCCGCATCCTCCTCTTCCTCCTCGTCCCCATCCTCCGTCAATTATTCCGAGTCCAACTCAACAGATTCCACCAAGTCCCAGCCCCACAGCAGCACCAGTAACCAAGAGACCAGGTGCCTGTCTTAGCTTCTTCCTCCTGCCTTCTGCTCTGTGCCACCTGGGCCCACTGCAGCCTGTCTTTTGAGTGCTGCCCCCTGCACTTCCTCCTCCACCTCCATCCCAGTCTGTACCTGGAGTAGTAGCTGCTGACCCGCCAGGCATTGGCTCCGGCTTTTGGCCCTACCATGATTCAACTGCCACTTTACTCTGTCCTCTCTTTATCCAGAGGCACCCGCACTGCCAGGCTGAGAATGTGGTCTCCCAAAGAGACCAGGCCTTAGAACCCCCAACGTATACTGAAGGCACTTTTACTGGGCTTGGCTTGTGGTCACCCAGGTTGGTCAGGCAGGGATTTTAGGCTACAGATACAAGTGGCCTTAGGGTTCGGGTCCCGAAGAGATGCCTGTTGGGCCTCACAGGCTCCTGTTATTTGGGGGTGGGGGCTGATTAGGAGTGTGCCAACTCGGAGGAGAGTCAGCAAGGGGAGGGTCACAGAAGCAGCATTGGGACAAGAGTGAGAATCAGATGACATACCTCTGGCTAGTATCTCAGGAGGGGCCAAGTGTTGGAGCCTGGGAAGCCAGAGCTGTCCTTAGATGCTTCTAGGAGCCCTCAGTTCACCCACAGCACAGCTATAGGAGGCCCAAACAAGCTGCTGCAACCACATCACCTTGGCCAACTCCCACCTCAACCCTTCTCCACAGCGACAGTGAGATGGAGATGGAGGCGGAGCATTACCCCAATGGTGTGCTGGAGAGCATGTCCACGCGCATCGTCAATGGTGCCTATAAGCATGAGGACCTGCAGACCGATGAGTCCAGCATGGGTGAGGGCCGTGCTCCCGCATGGTGTTCCATGGGCGGCAACACTCAGTCCAGATGCCCCTTCCCCCTTGGAGGTGGTTGGGAAGGGCAGACTTTGGCAGCTTGAGAGGTTCTAGCTAGACCTGGTTCACTGCCTCCTTAGCCAGTCATTAATGGATGCTTGAGGTGGGAAGGCCCTGGCCTATTGCCAAGACCAGGGTCCCTGCGTTTGGGGCTAGAGGGAGTTGGTGAGAGTGGGCACTGTTATGGGCCCCCCTGCATCTGTACAGGGTAGGGAGAGGGAAAGCTTTGGAGCTGACTCCCAGAGCATGTGCTAGGTGGACTAAGAGCACCTCAGCTACGGTGGTCCACCTGCTCCTCCCAGCCCTCACTTGCCTCTGGCAGAAGCTGTACCCCCCACCCCAAGGTCCTTCTTGCCATGTTCTCTTTGGTGTCCTCCCTCAAGTCCTCCCTTTCTCTCCTCACTCCTCCTGATGTGTTCTCTGCTGGACTCTGGGTGCAGATGATGGGCATCCTCGGCGGCAGCTCTGTGGGGGCAACCAGGCTGCCACAGAAAGGATAATCCTGTTTGGCCGCGAGTTGCAGGCACTGAGTGAGCAGCTGGGCAGGGAGTATGGCAAGAATTTGGCCCACACGGAGATGCTGCAGGTACAGAAC
Organism: Myotis lucifugus; assembly: GCF_000147115.1. NCBI lineage: Eukaryota > Metazoa > Chordata > Mammalia > Chiroptera > Vespertilionidae > Myotis > Myotis lucifugus. Next base: position 1,071,909 of record NW_005871322.1, on the reverse strand, counting down.
AAGTCAGGCCCTCATCCAGAGAGGGCCCCCATTCGGTAATGGAGGCATGGTGACTCTGGGAGGGTCCTCGGGACAGCAGCACCAGGACAGAGTGGGCTCCAGTCAAGTCTGCAACGGGAAATGGGACATCCAGGGTGTACCCCACCCTCTCCAGGCTCTAGGGAGGCCACAGCCCTCCCTGACCCAACAATGGGGTGTGTTGTACCCTCACTGAGGGTCACAGAGGTGTGTGTATAGTGTGTGCCACAGTCTTCTCAAGAGTGCCCTGTCCCTTAGGATGCTTTTAGCCTGTTGGCATACTCAGACCCCTGGAGCTGCCCAGTTGGCCAGCAGCTTGACCCCATCCAGAGGGAGCCTGTGTGCGCTGCCCTCAACAGTGCTATTTTAGGTAAGTGGATCTAATAAAAATAGAAGCTTGCCCATGAGTACATGGGTGCCCCCTCCCTCTTCTCCCTAGGAACTGCTGATGTTTGTCCAAATCAGGGCAGTGAGCTCTACCCAGGAGCTCTCTGGTGGCCCACAGGACTCTTGGGCTGACATGGCTGAACCTAAATCCTTACCTCCCTCCGCCTAACTGAGTAGATTGTGATGGGCCCAGGTTGTGACCGTGGACCCAGGTCAGCCCATTGCTCTGAAGAAAGCAAAGGTCCTCTGGTTTCTGGCATGGCTGCAGGGTCATGGCCTGGTGGCTGGGACACACACAGACACGTGAACACTCTGTTTCAAGAGATTTTGTTCAAGCCCCACCCCCCCACCCCCCACCCCCTACATACACCCTTCTTTTCCCAAGGAAATTTTGATCTGGGCCCAAGCCCTGGGCAGGGCAGTGACCAGGCCTTGTCTTTCTTCCACAGAGTCTCAAAACCTGCCAAAGCAGCCCCCGCTGATGCTCGCCCTGGGCCAGGCATCTGAATGTCTACGGCTTATGGCCCGAGCGGGCCTGGGATCTTGCTCCTTTGCCAGAGTCGACGACTACTTGCACTAGCTGACCATGCTGGCTGGCCCCACTTGGCCCTCTCTTGGCCCCAGGGCTGGAGCCCAGCCCTCCATAGGCATCTGGCGCAGGGACCTGAAAGCCATGGGCAGAGTCCACTCTTGCCTGGCCTCCTCACCTTCTTTTCCTTTCTTTTCCATCCTTTTTTCCCACCTTTAGTCTCTCTCCCCCCACACCCACCTCCACATGCAGCGGCCTATGACACAGTATTGGCTGGTTACTCTCTTGTAGCGTCTACTTTGAAATGGGGGTTTTGTTTTGAGAGGGGTTGGAGTTTTTTAAACTTTATTTTTTTCCTCCTGACTGAGCCACCAGTATTTATCTCTGGAGAGTTTGTGCTGAGCTGGTTTCTGCTAATTTAGTGATGAAGCCTATCCAAGTTGGTGATAGCTTATTATTTTCATAAGTAAAAAAATGAGATTATATATATATATATATAAATATATATATATTAAAAAAGACACAGTATTTATCGTAGTGTTAGTTGTCCAGCACCTCTTGGGTGAGGCTGTCCAGGCACCATATGTTTTTATTTGAGTCCAACTCATTAAAAAAGAATCATCTCTGTAACCTCAGCCTAGTGATTTATTTCAGGCTTCCCTTTGTTGAGCTACAGGCCCAGCTGCAGCTTAAGGAAGCGCATTAGGCTTGTGTGGGGGGACGGCGGCACGGACAGTGGCACTTAGTGGGCAGGTCAGGCTAAGCTGGTCTGCAGAATTAAAGAGCTGTGGGTCCCCAGACCCCTGAGAGTCAGACTGAGCAGAGTGCCAGGGGTCCAGAGAAGAGAAGAGAAGAGTTGACACAGGGCCTCACAACAAAGCAAGGGAGTAGAGGGTTCTTGACCAGCACACTATCTACCATTTTACCCTGCCTTTCACTGCCTTCCTTGCACCTCTCTCTTCCCTTTCAACATCCTTCCTTCACTTGTTAAGGTGGCCAAATAAGTCATTTACTCTAAATTGATTGCCTGGAAACTTCCTGCCTTCGACCTGAGAGCTGCCGTGTGTCAGACTATGGGGAAGAAGTCTCCATTCCCAGGACAGAGACCCTTGAGTACAGGGCCTGCTTCCTGCCTGGATCTTCACTGGCTCTGCACAGCTCTGATGGAATCCATGCTTTCTGTTGAAAAGCCAGGACCTTGTAGAGGCAGATGCTTGGGCTGCTGGTCGCTGGAGTGGATAGAAGCCTTGACCCTCTAGGCCAGGCTTCACTGCAGCTGTGCCAGGCAGCTCCCTGCAGTTTGGCCCCAGCCACTCTCAGAAAGACTGTTAGAGTATTTGCTGGCCAGAGGAAGGGACCTCACGGGCTTTACAAATGTCCCACCAGCCCCATCAGATGGATCCTTACGGCTGGTAGGGGCAAAACAGTCCTGGTACTGTCATCAGGAAATCGGGAAAGGAAGGGCTACAATGGCTTCCAGGACGTGGGTGGGCCATCTGCTGCGAGCACTGACAGCCCAGGGGAGAAGAAAGGGAGGCGGTCTACCCAGAGGAGCACCAGGAGGGACTGGGATTGCTCCACCTGCTTCAGAGTCGGCGGGAGCACACAAGCAGTCCCTGCAAAGGAACGAGGTCCACAGTTGAGTTTCCAGTCCTTGCCTCGATCTGGCCTGGGCAAGCTGCTGCTCTCTGTCCGTGGACACAGGAATGGTTGGGATGGCCTGAGATACTCAGTGTCACTCAGGCCTTGCTGAGCCCACAGTTGGACAACAAGAGAAACGATTGAGTTGGACCAGTTGCTGGTGATGGGTCGGGATCCTGGCCCTGTGCTGTCTTAGAGTTCTGCCTTGGGATGTGATTCTATAGGCTGCTGTTTTTTCTTGGTCCCACCAAGGCAGCTGGCGGCCCACAGACAATGGCCCATCAGGGAGTTGTCCTGTCTGTAAAGGAAACTCATCCTGTGCAGGTCTAGGGATGCCTAACTCCCAAACCCAAGAGGTTGGAAATATCAGTCTGTTAAAATGGCCAGAGCCAAGAAGGTTTGGGAATTAAAAGCAGAGGCTTTTGCAGCTGGGATGGGGTAAAGAGAACATCTGATCCACTAATCCTCTCCTTTTACAGATAAGGAAACAGGTCCAGGAGGTTAAGTAAGTTGGCCAAAGTCACATAGCAGATTTGTGCCAGAGTCGGGACTAATCTCATCCTCTGGGTTGGGCAACACTGTTAAGTCCTAAAGCTGAATGGCGGGTGAGGGGTTAGGCTCAGCAGTGTCTGAGCAGCTGGTACTTTCAGGGGTGTGTCAGGGATGGGGATAGGTGCCTGGGCTTGGGCTGTGGAGCATCTGAGAGAGGGCCCAGGAGGGTCCGGGACAGCTGTGTGCTGCTTGGGGTTGGTTGTCCGCCTGGCTTGCACTCAGTACCCATGGCCATCTCCCCATTTTCTGTGCCTTATCTCACTGTTTCAGCTGAGTCCAAGTTGTTTACTCTGTTCCTCTCCAGAGGGGCTCTCTGTCCCAGTTGGACAGCTTACCATTGGGACATAAGCCTTTGCCCCACAAGCCGTGGAGAGGACCAAAACCAAGCTGCTTGAGCCCACTGTCTTGCTGATAGTCCAGGCCTGCCTGCCTGCCAGCCAGAGGAGCCCCTTATGCACACCCCATCCTACCAGCCTGCTTCCAGGAGCCGAGAGTGGGGGAGGCAGCTGGGAGGAGCCCTGGTGAAGAACCGGACTTGACCCAAAGGGTCAGGAGGAAGACTTAGCCCTGTTGGGTTGTCCAGCCCTGAGAGAACAGCCTTCCTTGCCTTTTCTCCTCATGCCACCAAATGATTGCTCCTTCCAGAGTGGATGAAAACTGGCAGACCACACAAAGAAAGCCAGACCCCTGATCCTCACCCACATGGGTCTGTGGCTAGGCGCAGGCCTTCAAAAAGGGGTCACTAAGATAGAGAAGTGGGGATTGCCTGGCCACCCAGCGCCTTCCTACCCCGTAAGCAAGCACAAAGAAGATGAGGCAGAGAACTGTCCGAGCTGAAAGTTCCTATGGTTGCTCACAACTCAGGTATGCATGCTGCGTGGCGGCTGGGCAGCAGAGCCCTGCTTGACCACCAGTCCTGTGCACCCGGACCTGTGGCCAGATTGTGGATTCTGGCTGCCTGAGGCGCCGCCTTTTTGTATAGGGTTTTCCTCCCTTAGTAACTACAGCTGACACAGACGTCCTCCACATTGTGCACACTGGTTCTGCCTTTGTCCTCGCAAGTTGATAGTTGGCATTAGCATGAAACTTGTGGGTGTGGGAGGGTTTAGAGAGAATTCTAACACAAAACATCCTATTAAATTGTACTTGAGAGATGAAAAAACTCCTGTTGTATTTTGACAGAATTATTTTTATTAAAATACACATCCATGAGCAGTCACGAGTGTCTGGTCTCTCTTTGGGTCTTACTGAAGCTGGCACCCCTTGTGTGGCATACAGTGTCCTAGAGAGGGTTTGGCCTCTTCTCAGCCCACCTCTCAAGTGCCTAGGCCCCTGGTGCCTCAAGGACTCTAGACGTTGGGTATTTTCAAGACCCCAAAGAGGATAGGTACTTAATTCTCTCCCCCAAAATAGCTTTCATCTGAGACAAAGAAAAAGCAAATTCAACTTCAAAAAATTGGGCTGCAGGACGTCCTATCCTCAAAATAAGATTTTAATGCATTCCAAATACATTCACCACAAACACTAGACAGTAAAAAAAAAAAAAAAAAAAGAGCTCTTCTGATGAAGGGTATTAAGGTTAGCCTCCTGTCAATCTGAGGAGAATGCTTGTGCTCTAAATCCTAGGTCGGTCTACTAGGTAACTCTGGAAAATTAACTCAGCTTCAGTTTCCCCATCCTTAAAATGTGGTCATTTCTTCTACCCCGTGGTAGTAGAAGATTCTAACATGCATAGTGCACGCTTGGCACATAGGGATGCAGTACAGGTAACCGACTACCCTGCCTCCATGAGGATGTTCCTTAGTGTGACTGGCCTGCTCCTGCCTCATTCTGCCTTCTCTGTTTCCAAAGTATCAGGGTTTGATGCAAAGGAGAGAGATAGTAGCTTAGGCTGGTGTCCACCTGGAGGTGGGACTGGAAACATATTGGGGCAAAGAAATCAGCTATGAGGCTACTGCAGTAGGCCAGACACAAGAGGACAGATTTGAGAAATATTTAGGAGATGTTAGCACAACAGGATGAGTGACTGGATGTAAGAGAGATGGGAGAAGCAAGAGACAAGATAAATGTAGGCTTTTGGTTGGAGTGAAGGGATGGATAATGGTGCCCCAAGATAGTATAGGGAACAGGTGGTGGCTAACAGTCACTGGAGTGGGGGAGGTTTGCTGGGGAGCAAGTGGATCCACGTCTGAGAGAGAGATTTCCTGGAGCTGGAAAAGGGTTCTGTGTTCCAGTAAATAAGGAAAACGGTCATGGATGGTCACAGTAAACATCACCATATAATAAAAGCTCTAAAAATCCTGTGTTAAGATGTGCAGCTTAACACAGCACTTTCCAAACTTACCGTACTATAGATGCTTCACGTGGGCATTTTACAGGACTGTTACTCTGCAGAACTCAGGAAAAAGCTAGTGTAGAGGGAAGAGTGAAATACAAGTAAGCACAAATGTCCCGATTCCAGAAGTAAAGCTGTAGTGGATTAATTTCCCTCTAGTGGTTCTCAACCTGGACCAATTTTGCCGCCAAGGGGACATTAGGCAATGTCTGGAGATATTTTTGGTAGTCACAGCTGGGGTTGGGTGTTACTGGTATCTAGTGGGTGGTGTTCAGGGACACGGCTAAATATCCTACAAGGTACAGACAGCCACCACAACAAGGAATTATCAGGCCCAACATGTCAACAGTGCTGCTGTTGAGAAAACCTGCTCTAGAGTGAAAGTCTGAACAATGACTAAGGCAAACAGATCAAACATAAGCATGCTTTGATTCTGCCTCCTGTGTACCTGACTTCAGAAACCAGGGGAAGGAATAAAGGAATAAAATCCCATCAGAAAAGGAGGTTTTGAGGTTACAACGTTTCATCGCTCTGGAAGCCTTCCATGCTCACACAGCTGGTGACAGCGGTGGGAAGACCTGTCTCCTGCCAAAGTCGGGATAGCCCTGCTGGTCAGCTGGTCTCAGCTCAGTGGAAACAACTGCCTCAGTTCAACTGACACGTCCTGCCATTACAGGCTGCTCTGGAAAGAGGTCCAACTGAGCCGGGTTCAGACTCCCCAGGAGAGTCAGACAAGCAGGGGTGGGGGCTTCCCAGGCAGAAATAACCCCTAACCCCACATTTCCAACACAGCCTGTTTGACACAGGTTTACAGGTTTCACTGTCCTAGCGGGTTTGATGAATCAAGAGTAGTCTTATTACAAAATGGTCTTTATTTGGTGTGGGGGCGAGGGGGCGGGGCACGCATATGCTCCTGTAAAGAGATCAGGGGGACTGAGGTCACAGTCCCAAGAATACGAATATCTAAGGAGTAACCAAAGAACATCGAGGAAGCCGTGAAGTTCGAGGGAACTGCCGTTCTGCAAAGATGGGTCGTATCCAATAGCAGACCTTCCTTCATTCCTGAACAACCCAAAACCACCAGTTTCCAGAACCTTCTAGCTCTTGATGCGGGCGGCGAACCAGAAAGAATCCCAGGCTGGGAAATATATCCCTCAGCCTCCCCACCGCCGGAAATGAATGACCAAGGCCTCCAGCCAAGCTATTAACCTGCGCGCCCCCTCCCCCCGCC